>NC_133650.1:15428340-15771580 GCF_009905375.1 Apium graveolens | reverse complement strand
TGGCTGGACTGCGGTTCCAAACTGTGCCCGGTCGACAGAGAGTCGCACAAATCAAATCCAAGTCAAAATCCTCAGCAGTCTTTTCATTCCATTCTCCTCCTCAGGCTTCCTCTCTCGCTGTCCAATCACACGGCTAATCGCCGCAGGATGATAATCAACCGTCAGCCCACGGACTACAGAAAACCCATTCTTTTCAGCCTTCGCGTTCGCGTAGAACTCGCGAACAACGCTCATCGGTACTGCTTCGGGTGACTCACAAAAAGCTATCCACCCCTTCTCTGCAATCATGGGCAACAACTCACCATCCCTCCCTGATGGTAAAAACCCCCTCTCCTTCAGAATCGGCTTCCCCAACAGCCTAGTGTACTCCTCCTCCGCAGCTCTATCAGTTAACCGAGGCCTTGCAGCAGTACCCCTCGATGAATCAGCAGTAGGAACTGTGCTGCTGCTGTCAATAGTGCGTGCTCTCTTGGGTGCCATTGATTCGTGAATAAAAGTGTGTAAGAACTGATTTTTGATGTTTGTGAGAAGGTTTAAGTGTAGGAAGTTTTGTGGGAGATATGTAGGATAGGTGTATGTATATATAGGGTGTGGATTAGATTAGGGTTTGGGAATTAAGGGCTAAAATAATGGGGTAGTGGGAACAATTCGTGGGTTTATGGGCTAAAACTGTTTTTGTGTTTTTGTTTGTTTTTTTTTTTTCTGAACTGTAAAAAATTTTCTGGAACTCGATCCCTGCGCGGCCGCTCAGCATTTCTGCGCGGGCGCGCAGCAAGCTGCGCGGCCGCTCAGCATAGCTGCGCGGGCGCGCAGAGGGTCTCTGGAAATTTTTTTTTCAGCCCCTGTTTTCTGATTTTTTTTGTGTTTTTGGATAGGTTATTAACTTCTAAGGGTTCCTGTAACAACAATTCATGGGTTGCCTCCCACACAGCGCTTCTTTTTCGTCATTAGCTTGACGTTCCGTACCTTTCTCAAGTAGTCAACAAAATGGCACTAACCACCTCTCGGTTTGCCATGTCCCCATAGTAGTGCTTCAACCGCTGACCGTTAACCTTGAATGCTTGGTCCGAATCATTCTCAAAAATTTCCACCGCTCCATGTGGAAACACAGTTTTGACAATAAAAGGTCCAGACCACCTTGATTTCAACTTCCCAGGAAAATGTCGGAGCCGAGAGTTGAATAAAAGAACTTGTTGCCCTGGCACAAATAACTTAGGATGTAGCTTCCTATCGTGCCACCTCTTCACCTTTTCCTTATACATTTTGTTATTCTCGTACGCTTGAAGTCGAAATTCATCAAGTTCATTAAGCTGAAGCATTCTTTTCTTACCAGCTGCATCTAAATCCAGGTTCAATTTCTTCAATGCCCAGTAGGCCTTATGCTCAAGCTCCGCCGGTAGATGACATCCCTTACCGTACACCAACTGAAACGGTGACATCCCAAGTGGAGTTTTGTATGCTGTTCTGTAAGCCCAAACAGCTTCATCGAGCTTTAAAGACCAATCCTTCCTTGACGGATAAACAACCTTCTCTAGAATGCGCTTTATCTCTCTGTTAGACACTTCCGCTTGACCATTTGTTTGCGGATGATAGGCAGTAGCTACTCGATGATTCACATTATAACGCTGCATCATAGAAGTGAACTTACGGTTGCAAA
The DNA here is from genome assembly GCF_009905375.1 of Apium graveolens. Classification (NCBI taxonomy): domain Eukaryota; kingdom Viridiplantae; phylum Streptophyta; class Magnoliopsida; order Apiales; family Apiaceae; genus Apium; species Apium graveolens. Next base: position 15,769,923 of record NC_133650.1, on the reverse strand, counting down.
AATGCGATCCTTCATCACTTATGATTACCCGAGGTGTTCCAAACCTTGTGAAAATTTGCTTATGAAGAAAATTTAGCACTACCTTTGCATCATTTGTCGGTAAAGCTTTAACTTCGACCCATTTTGAGACATAATCGACTGCCAGCAAGATGTACTGATTATTGCAAGACGCGATAAAGGCCCCATGAAATCGATTCCCCACACATCAAAGACCTCGACTTCAAGCATCACATTTAATGGCATCTCATCCTTCCTTGACAAATTTCCCACTCTTTGGCAACGATCACACCTTAAAACAAACTGATGAGCATCCTTGAACAAAGTAGGCCAGAAAAAACCTGCTTGCAGAATACGAGCTGCCGTCTTCTCACCTCCATAGTGTCCACCATAAACCGTGGAATGGCAGTCTCGTAATATCCCCTCCGTCTCACAGAACGGGATACATCTCCTGATGATCTGGTCAGCTCACTGTCTAAACAAATATGGTTCATCCCACATATACCACTTCACCTCATGCAGAAACTTCTTCTTTTGAGCGGATGTCAAATTAAGAGGCATTATATTGCTGACGAGATAGTTTACAATATCTGCAAACCATGGTTCTTCCTCCTGAATTGCAAATAACTGTTCATCCGGAAAAGATTCATTGATTAACGTCCTATCTTGTGAAGTAGAATCGGGATTCTCCAACCTAGAGAGATAGTCAGCTACTTGATTCTCAGTACCTTTTCTATCTTTGATCTCTAACTCAAATTCCTGAAGTAAAAGCACCCAACGAATGAGTCTCGGCTTCGAATCCTTCTTAGAAACCAGATAGCGAATAGCTGCATGATCAGTGAATACTGTTACTTTCGTACCAAGCAGATAAGATCAAAATTTCTCAAAGCCAAAGACTATAGCCAAAAGCTCCTTCTCAGTAGTGGTGTAGTTCAATTGGGCACCATTTAAAGTCTTACTCGCATAGTAGACCACATGGAAGAGATTTTTCTTGCGCTGTCCCAGAACTGCACCTACCGCATAATCACTCGCATCACACATCATCTCAAATGGTTCTGTCCAATCTGGTGCTGTAATGACTGGTGCTGTGATCAAACTTTTCTTGAGAGTCTCGAATGCTGCCAAACATTCATCATCAAATTTGAACGGCACATCTTTCTCAAGCAAATTGCACAACGGCTTAGATATCTTTGAAAAGTCCTTGATGAATCACCGATAAAAACCCGCATGACCAAGAAAACTACGGATTCCTTTCACAGAATTAGGTGGGGGAAGATTTTCAATGACTCCCACCTTGGCCTTGTACACCTCCAGACCCTTGCTAGAGACCTTATGCCCAAGGATAATGCCTTCACGCACCATAAAATGACATTTCTCCCAATTAAGCACCAAATTAGTTTCCACGCATCTTTTGAGTACGGCGCGCAGATTATTCAAACATTCATCATATGAGTGTCCAAAGACGGAGAAGTCATCCATGAACACTTCGACGTTATTTCCAATCATGTCAGAGAATATAGCCATCATACATCTCTGAAAAGTGGCCGGGGCGCCACATAACCCAAACGAAACTCTGCGAAAAGCAAATGTGCCAAATGGACAAGTGAAGGTAGTCTTTTCCTGATCCTCTGGTGCAATACAAATCTGATTATACCCGGAATAACCATCCAGAAGACAAAAATACTCATGACCCGCTAATCTGTCAAGCATTTGATCAATAAATGGAAGGGGAAAGTGATCCTTCCTTGTGGCTTTGTTCAATTTTCTATAATCCATGCATACTCTCCATCCTGTAACTGTTCGAGTAGGGATGAGCTCATTCTTTTCATTTGCGACCACAGTGATACCTCCCTTCTTAGGTACACATTGTACGGGGCTCACCCACGAGCTGTCAGAAATAGGATAAATGATGCCTGCATCTAGCCATTTCAGAATTTCTTTCTTCACCACCTCCTTCATGATGGGATTCAGTCTTCGCTGCTGTTCCACAGTTGGCTTACTACCTTCCTTTAGCAGAATTTTATGCATACAATATGAAGGACTTATCCCTTTGATGTGTGCTATGGTCCATCCTATAGCCGATTTGAATTCTCTCAAAATCCTTAAGAGCTTGTCTTCCTCACTACCTGAAAGGTCAGATGAAATAATAACAGGTAACGTAGATGAATCACCTAAAAAAGCATACCTCAAGTGTTCAGGTAATGGTTTGAGCTCCAAGGTAGGTGCTTCCTCTATTGATGGTTTGAGCTTCCCTTCAGCATTCTTAAGGTCAGAAGTACCAAGAGATTCAAATGGTATGTCCAGCTTTCGCTTCCATGGAGAAGCGTTCAGATATTGTAATTGCTCGTTGCTATCTTCATCATCGCTGTCAAAATCCCCCAATAAGGCCTTTTCCAATGCATCAGACATTAGCATGTGATCGAGTTCCGAAGTAACCGCAGTATCAATCACATCCACTTTTAAGCACTCCTCATCTTCTGTAGGGAATTTCATTGCCTTGAATACATTGAAGGTCACATCCTGATCTTGGACCCGCATAGTAAGTTCACCTTTTTGCACATCTATCAAGGTACGGCCAGTAGCCAAGAAAGGCCTTCCCAAGATTATGGGAATCTTCTTATCTTCCTCAAAATCCAGAATAACAAAATCTGCTGGAAAGAAGAGCTTATCCACCTTGACGAACACATCCTCAACTATGCCCCTTGGGTAAGTAATGGAACGGTCAGCCAATTGTAGCGACATGTATGTGGGTTTTGGATCAGGCAGATCCAGCTTTTTAAAGATCGACAACGGCATCAAATTAATGCTTGCTCCCAAATCACAAAGGCACTTGTCAAAAGTTAGATTGCCAATAGTGCAAGGAATGGTGAAGCTTCCTGGATCTTTCAGTTTTGGTGGTAACTTTTGTTGCAGAACAGCGCTGCATTCTTCCGTGAGCGCAACGGTTTCAAGGTCATCCAGTTTCACCTTCCTTGAAAGAATAGTCTTCATAAACTTCGCATAACTAGGCATTTGTTCCAGAGCCTCAGCGAAAGGTATATTGATGTGAAGTTTCTTGAACACCTCCAGAAACTTCCCGAACTGTCCATCCAGCTTTTGTTGCTGCAATCTCTTAGGAAAAGGTGGTGGAGGATAGAGCTGTTTCTCCCCTGTATTAGCCTCGGGCAGAGTGTGTTCAACAGTAGTCTTCCTTGGTTCCGCCGCTTTCTCCTTTTGCTTAGATTCTTCTTCTCTAATTTCAGCTTCTACTTCTTTTGCCTTTTCAGCCTCAGCTACTTTTACAGACCTTAAGGTAATAGCCTTGACTTGCTCTTTAGCTTCCTTCCTGCCTGGTACTTCCGTGTCACTGGGAAGAGTACCAGGTTGACGATTGAGCACTGCATTGGCTAATTGACCGATTTGATTTTCCAAGGTCTTGATAGAAACCGCCTGACTCTTGCACAACAGCTTAAGTTCCTTAAAATCAGCACTAGTAGGTGCAGCTGCACTTCCCTGTTGAGGATATGATTGCCTTGTAGCATACTGCTGTGGTTGCTGGAATCCAGGTGGGTTAAACTGTTTACTCACTCCTTGCTGATATGGTGGCTTAATAGCATTCTGATTATTCCCCCAGCTGAAATTTGGATGATTTCTGTTATTAGGATGATAGGTCGCTGGCACAGGCTGCTGTTGTCGCTGATAATTATTCACATACTGAACAGATTCATTGACAAGAGAACACTGATCCGTAGCATGAGAACCTGCACAAAGCTCACAAACCATAGCTATTTGATTAACTCCATACGTAGCCAGAGAATCAACCTTCATTGATAGCGCTTGGAGCTGGGTTGCAATAGCGGTGGCTGCATCAACTTCCAGAATACCTGCGACCTTGCCTGACGTCATCCGCTGAGTTGGGTTTTGATGCTCATTTGCAGCCATCGTCTCTATAAGATTATACGCCTCAGTATAGCTTTTAGCCCATAAGGCTCCTCCAGCTGCTGCATCGAGCATGGGCCGAGATTGGGCCCCCAAACTATTATAGAAACCAGTGATCACCATCCAATCTGGCATTCCATGATGTGGACATTTTCTCAACATTTCCTTGTAGCGTTCCCAAGCCTTGCACATAGATTCTGTAGGTTGCTGCGCAAACTGAGTAAGAGCACTCCTCATAGCAGCAGTCTTTGCCATTGGATAAAACTTCACCAGAAACTTTTGCGCAAGATATTGCCACGTAGTGATGGACCCAGCTGGTTCAGAATGTAACCAGTCTTTAGCCTTATCCCTCAGTGAGAATGGGAAAAGCCTCAACTTGATAGCCTCATCAGTCACGCCATTATACTTAAAAGTGCTGCAGATCTCGACAAAATTCCTTATGTGCATGTTGGGGTCTTCAGTTGCCGCTCCTCCAAAAGAAACAGAATTCTGCACCATCTGAATAGTGCCCGACTTGATTTCAAAGGTGTTAGCTTGAATAGCCGGATGAAGGATGCTTGACTGAATGTCATCAATTTTAGGCCGAGAAAAATCCATAAGAGCTGGATCAGCTTGAACAATACGATCTCCCATGTTTACTGGTTCTTTCTGCTCAGTTCCTGAATCCGAATCCTCAAAATCTAACTTCTCCGGAATATCAAGAACTTCGTTGTCTCCTCAGCTGTATCTAAAGTCCTCTTGCGAGCACGAGAAGGAGTTTGCATAAACGCTTGCTAAAGTACCTGAAACACAACCGAAAAGAGTAAGTAACTACTACGTCCTAATCACTGAGTCCTAATGACCAATGATGGTAAGTACATAAACTAAACAAATACGCCGAGTCCCCGGCAGCGGCGCCAAAAACTTGTTAGGGCGAAAACACGCACTAATATTCACGCAAGTATATGCGTTCGCAAGTAATATAGAATACTTTCTAGTTCGTTCCCTCAGAGACTCAGACTAAATTATTGTCTAATTAAACTCACTCACCAATGTATGATTACTTCTCAATGTTAAGATAATAACACTTAAAATTGTTGATTAAATATTAACTATAATTAACTACTCAATTAACCACTTAACTACCACTTCAATTTATCAATAATAAAACACTCATGAGATCACAACTTCATTATTACTTCCTTCTATAGCCATTGTTATTACCTTTAGCATGTGCAGTGATGATATTAATCGAATAACACGAAACTGATAAAAGCCAACTTTCATTGTACTAATACCATTCTACCAAGCATCCACAATTAAGATAGAAGTTGATAGTCATCAATTATGTTGAGTTCCTATATGTCTACAGAAATTGACAACACAACGATTTAAGCTCAAGTTATTCCTTTTGATTACATAGGGAAAATAAAATTGTTAGAGTTACCCACTAATCATGCTCAACGTACATGAACCTATGCTAGCATGGCAAGTTCTAAATCTCAAGATCCACCGTCGCTTCACAAGAGATTAACACCCTATCTTATATGTTCGCGACGCACATAAGACGAATACGCACAACCAATACTAGATATCATACAATCATCACACACTAAAGTATTAAACAATTAACTAAAGAATTCCATAATAAATCCGTTGCAACCCCATGATCACGATTAGCCCATAATAGAATTTATCGCCATAATGGGTTCATATGAAATCATGATAAACAAACACAAGAAAATAATAACTAAACTAATTATATTAAAACAGAGTACGTCACAAGAGTAAATAAGTCAAAGCAAGAAAACTAGCATCCAACGTTACAACGAAACAAGAATCACAAGTATATATGCTTCCTCTTCGTTGCGGTGTGCTAAATCGGTCTTCTTCCTTATCTCCTTCGCTTCTTGCGTAAAATACAATCTAAAACATAATCCCCTTCATACTCTCTGTGAAAACGTCTCAAATCTACCTATATAATAGTCCCATAAAACTCAAATTACATAGAAGTTGGAAGCCAAACAGAAGTAGAAGTCTAAAATAATTTATCTTTTTCCCCGACCCTGCGCGGCCGCTCAGCATAGCTGCGCGGGCGCGCAGGTTGCTGCGCGGCCGCTCAGCATTGCTGCGCGGGCGCGCAGGCCTCTACTGGAAAAAATCCAGGTTTGCTCCGTTTTTTCGCCGTAATCTGCCCATTCCTTTCCTCTCGCAATGGTGAACACATGCCAAGGCTTATTCTTGATGATTCCTCCCCCGAAATGCAACTAATACCCTGAAATGCATAAACACTAGAAAAACGCATCAAATACACAAAATACTTGATTTCAAGACACCAATTTAAGCCATTTTAAGACGTTCTAAGTGGTATAAAATGCCACTTATCATTTACTTTTCCAACTGATTTATGATATTGATGCTAGTGTGGTGATGGCGTATTTAGGAATGTTAAGTCTTATCGAGTTGATTTGCATGCGAGAAGCAATAAATTTCACTAAGTCTTATAGGTTGCTTGAGTTCTAGATCATGATCAAGTTTTGTTTGTTTGTCGAGGTTTAATCACATGTTTATATTTAGAATTTAGGATATTCTATTAATGATAAAATAACATTGATATTTAAAAATTGGAAAAAAATTGGATTTCATTGCTAGTTGTTGTGGCTAGGTGTCAAATGGCTAGTAGCCGACTCATTTTATATGAGTAGTCTAGGGTTGAACGAGATGGAGCGAAACACATTCGTTCAGAAATCATGAAAAAAAAGAAAAAAAATGTGTTATACATAATTGATCACGAGTGGGCTCTTTAATACTCGAGTTAGTAAGTTCTTAGGGGACTTTGTGCCCAGTGACTAAGGCTATTATAGTCTGGTATCCACTAACCTAACGCTCATTACATGGGTATTATGGTATACATCTTTTGTGGACCTCACTCATTGCACGATCAAATAAGCATATTTGTGTTGTTTATGTGTTAGCAATAAAAGCATGAATTCATGTATAACTCCGATATAAGAATTGAAGTGTTATCAGTCATTTTGAGTTTAGCTTTTATTCTATTTATAACCTTGTAATTTCCTTGATGAGTAGTGAGTCATGATTATTGATCTAGTGACGATAATAATCTGTTAAGCACTTGCACACACGCACGCTTCTGGTTTATGAATTGATTTGTGAGATTTAATTGAACATGTGCAAATAACTGTATTTGTGGAGATGTTGCTTGTTGGTTGATTAAGTTATTCTATGGGGATCGCTGCATTCATATAGTTTGCATTCATGCATTTTTAGTTCTTTGAGTCTATTTATGCTTGAGGACAAGCATCGATTCAAGTTTGGGGTATGTTAAGTGGCATTTATATCCACTTATAGCGCTTCGTAAAGCTTTGAATTGATGTTTTGTACTCAAGTTATTTGTGTTTTTGATGTGTTTTTGTAGTGTTTTGCATTTCAGGCATATATCAGGAATTCAGGTGATTTAGCATCACTTTGATGCAAAAATGGTGTTTGGAAGGTGTCATGATGATCGCTTCTGCAAAGACCGTTAAGAACCAGCAATTAATAAAAGCAAAATCAGAAGTTTTTCCAGAAGGACGGCGCGCCCGCGCTGGGCTAGCGCGCGGCCGCACCAGAAGTACAGAAGGTCAGCGCGCCCGCGCTGGTGAAGCGCGCGCCCGCGCCAGGTTGGGATGAACGAATCCTGATTCTCTTACAATTCTGATTTCTGGGCTTCTAATCTGCATGGGCTGCTATATAATGACAACTTAAGATCGTTTTTCAAGAGATAATAACAACTTAAGATCGTTTTTCAAGAGAGGAGACATAACAGAACTTAAGCAGAGATCGACGAGAAGACCTATAACACAATTCAATGAAGGAGAAGAAGACCTAGTTTATTCTTGTGATTCTTTGTTCTAAGTTGTAATCTTGGATGCTCGTTTCTTGTTGTTGAACCTATACTCTTGTTACGTACTTGGTTTATTATTTATTCAGTATAAAGACTACGTTTATTATACTATACTTTCATCGGAACCCACGTTGATGATGAGTCTGATTATGGGCTAATCGTTATCGTGGGGTTCCAATGGATTTACTTATAGATTTCTTTAGTTAATTGTTTTGATACCTTAGTGTATGGTGATTGTATAATAATCTAGTATTGGTTGTGCTTATTCATCTTATGAGCGTCCTGAACTTATAAGATAGCGTGTTAATCTCTATTGAAGCGAAAGTAAATATAGGGGTTTACAATTTGTCATGCTAGCATAGGTTCATGTATTTGTTATGCATGATTCGTAGGTAATTTTAACCATCTTACTTGCCCTATGTAATCATGATAGATAACTTGCACATTAAACTATCAAATTCTATAGACATATAGGGTCTCAATATAATTGGTGTCTATTCATCTTCTATCTCTTTTGTGGATGTCTGGTAGTTGGGTATTCGTACAACGAAAGTTGGCGTTTACTATTTTCGTGTTATCAGATTAGTATCATCACCATTACATGCTAAGGTTGAGAATAAAAAAGACTATTGAATAAAGTAGTAATGAAGTTAGAATCCCATGTTTGTGTTATATAAGTAAATCAACCTTTTAATTCTCGTAGTTAATTGCATGTTAGCTAATAATCTTAGTTATAAACAATCTAAATTTGTTAATCGTCTTAGCATTGAATAGTAACCATGCCATTGTTGCATAAGTGCATTGGTTGAAATTAACCTAAATCAGTCTCTATGGGAGCGAACTAGAAATAATTCTATATTACTCGCTATCACGTATACTTGCATAAATGTCGTATGTAGTTTATTTAAAGTGAAAAATTTGCATATACGAACCAGATATTTTCACTTTCTGAGATGAATTACTGGCCACGAAGAATGTTGCGTGTGAATTACAGATTTCAGACAGTGATATAGAAGATCAATTTGCGGCGAGTCTCATATTTGATGAGATTAGTAAATTGACTTGTTTGAAAAGTTTGCAGATTTCTTTTAATAACACGGACATATTTCAAGATGCACATGTAGTTCGTAATTTACATGAGCTAATGTATGTACGGGTTATCAACCGGTTTTAGTCATCCAGATCGACATGTTCTAACAACTAGATTGCTTGAATTACACGACTGTTAGTTAAGAGACATGGAAACTCTGTTGAAGAAGGCTGAAAAGGTGGTACTCGATACGATAGATGATTTTGAAGGGAAAATCATTTGTAGTAGAAATGGAGAAGCATTTGAAGACTTGAGATTCATGAACATTGATGAATTTAAAAATTATGGAGTGTCTATTAAGGGTATTGCCCGATGAGATCCAACATACTCATAAATTCTGGACGTCTTTCCCTAAACTAACCACTCTAAAAATCACAAATTGCTCTGCCATGATATACCTCTTCTGCGAATCAAATTATATATCTTTAAATTTGCATTTCCTCGAGGAGAAATAATTTTTCATGTTTGAGTGCCAAGGATCTATGGACTTGACCAAACATAAATATTCAGACCGTCAGCTACACGCCACCGAACCCCCCTTTGAATTACCCAATTCACTCCCCAAATGCTCCTCCAAGTGTAACTCGGGTTAGTGCCTAGCTCCGAGCTTAAATAGTCTCCATCAGTATAATAACGAGCTTTCAAACTTTTAGCTACTTGACTGTCCGAGAATTGCATAAGTCTCCAACCTAATTTACCCAGAAGTGCGGCATTGAATAATTTGAAATCTCGAAAAACTAAACCCCCTGTCGGTTTCAGTTTACATAGACTCTTCCAAGCAATTCAATGAATTTTCCTCTCACCCTCTTTTTGACCCCACCAAAAATTTGACATCAAAGAACGCAATTCCTCACAAACAGAGGAATGAAATTTAAACACACTCATCACATATGTTGGAATAAATTGGGCCCCTGCCTTAATCAAAACATTCTGATCCGCTTTAGATAAATTAATCCATTTCTACCTCCGTAATTTCTTCCATAACTTCTCTTTAACAGTCTTCGTTAGCACCTTTTCGGATCTCTATCATAGTAGGAAGTCTCAAATACTTATCACGAACGTCAACCTCTCTTGCTCCTAATAGTTCTACTAATTCACTCGTATTTGAATCTGAAACTCCTTTAATAAAAGAAACCGTAGTCTTATCAAAATTTACCATTTATCAACGAAACTAACTCATATACCTTAAGAATCTTCTTTATTACTGATACTTCTTCTATAGTTGCCTTTGAAAAAATTATACTGTCATCAGCAAATAATAAGTGTGAGAAACAAATATGAAATGATTTTGTTTAGAAAGTCCGAGAAACAAATGAGTTCAAATATACTTAAATCAAGTAAAAATATGGATTATAGTCCTTACAAAACTCATCCTACAGAGTCTCCTTGAAATGCGTAAATCTTGATTATCCTAAATATTTTTAAGCGACAACTAAGAAAATTAACGTGTCACAACACTCTGAATATAAAAAACATGTAGCAAAACAATGTTAGTAAGACGTAAGATATGTAATGAGCTTGCTAATAAGCTATAATCTTTTAGCTTAATGCTATAATCTTGCTTACTCTGTAATTATCAAAATCATAAGAGTATCACAAATATGATCATCAAGTTACGATACATATTTTTGCAAATTTTTTAAGAGATAATAGAATTAGAGAAAAGTGCCTCAAGTACATAGTGGAGTTATATGATTATGCATTGTATTTTAACTAGTAGATTTCTAAATTTTTAATAAAATTCTGTAATTATAAAAATACTCACATATATTTATATTAAAATTTCATTATACTCACCTAAGTTACGTGAATAAATTTAGGAGCACAAAGCCCATAGAATTATTGCAAAAATCTTTTTAAACTTTGGATATTTGTTAAAATCCCCCACTTTATTTTACATTCTGCTAAATGTAGTAATATTTTACTTCATGCAATAACATGTAATTACCTTTAAAACCCTCCTAACATTAAATAAAAACTCCATTAGCACAGTCTTCGATTTCTCATATTTATACGAAAATAAATATTGATAAAGTTATAAACTAATTCATATAATAATTTCCAGGTGTGACATTTGTATTTATCTATTTTTAGTGTCCTAATATTTTGGTTTTGGTGGTTTTTATTATGAATAAAATTTAATATATTGACTTAACTTCAAAGTTAAATTGCCATATCTAAAAAAATTAAATATGATTTTTCAATAGTAAAGGAAATTAACAAAGTAATTATATTAATCACATATAAAATTTTACTTTTTTAATTGTAAAATAACTTGTTCAGAAAAGTTATTTTAATAAATTTTTACTAATAATCTTAACAAAGTCCACACGAGTATAAAAATATTTGACGTGAAAGTTAGAATTGGATTGAAGAATAAATTTACAAAATAATAATAAAAATAATAATATGAAAGTACAAAGTTGAAGTTGAGTTGAAAATGGCCCGATAACATCAATAATATATATAAGTTTTGTTATAGAAATATGTTAATTTTTTCAAAAATTGATGATAAATCATCGAAAAATCAATCAAAAATATTTGACTAGTTCGATAATTACCGATAAATCATCGATAAGTTGTTCGATTTTTCAAATATTGTCGATAATTCATATTTCGGTAACTTAACTGATTAATTATGTTTTCCAAAATCTGTAACCATGTATATAAGTATTTCATAGTATTTTATATTTACTATTTACTTATGATAAATATAGGAAATATGACATTTATTTATAAAAACATTGTAATTATTCTTTTATTAAAAAAAATCAAATAAATATATAAATTAGATTTATATTCTAAGAAATTTAAAGAAAAATATAATACAATTGGTTGACCGATTGAAAAGGTAAGTAGCTACCCGTTGTCTATGAAAAGAGTAAATTATTTATTAATTATATTTTTTATTTATAAATGTGAAGGATAATTTAATGCATTCATAAAATTGGTTAACATATTAAATGCTTTTTCTTTGGGGCAATGGCCCTTTATATCACAATTTGGGGATAAAAGGTCCAAAATCTCACATGAGCTAAAATAAGGCCCTTTATATCACTTAAAAACACAATTTTTATATGCGTTTTTAAAAAACGTATTTTTATCCTGCGTTTTCATTAAATTTAATAATATTTATTTTGAGAAAAAAAATAAAAAATAATAATTATTTCTGATAACGCATGATAAGAATGCGTTATACTTGTAAACGTGGATTCTATACGCGTTCTTCCCTCTTCTACGCATATTCATAATGCGTAGTTCGGAAAAATTTCAGAAGCCCAACTGCAAAGCCCAATTAGAGAACAAGGGTTTTTAAAGAAATGATAAATGTAAGATTTAGTAGAGTGATAGTAAGGGCCATTTTAGCTGAGCTGTGATATTTTGGACCATTTGCTCTCAAATTGTGAGATTTAGGGTCATTATTCTTTTCTTTGCACAGAAAATAAGGGTAATATTTGTAATTCTGCTTACTGTACAGAGTCAAAGTTTACTATATTTAGCAATTATGTTTTTAATATTTTATCCACTTTCCAAACAAGTATTATATATCGATTTTTTTATGGTGTGATCATGGGCATATACTAAGCACAATCTTCTACAATTTTAATTAGTTTTGATTGCCAACACTCTTGTATTCACAACAACTCCATCCATCAAAACACTTCAAATTTTATAAATTTTAGTATTTACTCACTACACAAATCCCTGAAATATTTATCCATTTATCTGTTTTTATATATTTATCCCCTTTGACATTTATTTGATGTGGAAAATTGGAAATAGTATGTATGTCAAACGAATTTGGGTGTTTGACAAGGTGAAGAAAAAGGGAAATCGAAGTGGTGACTCACTCACCAAAATACTCACAACATACGGACTGTAAATGTGGCGTCGAAGTTTTAGCACCACCGTCTTGAATGACAAGAAATGGGACGCGCTTGTGATCGGTGGGGGCCACAACGGCCTCGTCGCCGCCGCGTATCTTGCTCGCTCCGGTCTCTCCGTCGCCGTCCTCGAGCGCCGCCACATTATCGGTGGCGCCGCCGTCACGGAGGAAATAATACCTGGTTTCAAATTCTCCCGGTGTAGCTACCTTCAGAGTCTCCTCCGTCCTTCTATCATTAGGTACGTACTACTCATTTTATAAATGAACCGGAGAATTTTGTTCATTTATCGAGATTATTCATTTATCGAGAAGTAGCTGTTAACGCACGTAGAATATTCATTTATCGATGTTTTACTGTATATATTGTCATGTATAACACTGTTTAGTAGTAATCACGGTTATGTATTTGCTAATTTGTAGTGCCTATAGAGTTATATAAGTTGATCATATATATTTTGAGATCAAATGTTTTTATTGATAAACTGGAGAATTTTATTTTATTACCTTATCGAGATTATTTATTTATCGAGAAGTAACTGTTATTATGTTGTAACCGATGTAGAATATTAATTTATCTAGGTTTTACCGTATATATTGTCATTTATGATCCTGTTTAGTAGTAGGCGCAGTTATGTATTTGCAAATTTGTAGTGCCTATAGAGTTAAATAAGTTGATCATAAGTATTTTGAGATCAAATGTTTTTAGTTTTTTATGACTTTTTAAAAAAAGTTTTAGTGTTGAAATGACTTTGACAGTTTTCAAATTGTTTTGGTTTGATGTGAATGACAAGTGAATTAGATTTGGGGAGACATGGACTGAAACTATTGAAAAGAAATCCGTCATCATTTACGCCTTGCCTTGATGGACGATATCTCCTTTTAGGTTCTGATAAGGAACTTAATCATTCTGAGATTTCTAAGTTTTCTCAACGAGATGCCGAAGCCTATCCAAGGTTTGATCCTCTTTTCCAGTTTTTTTGGTTGCGAATTCTATTTTTATTTTCAGCTTTACTTGCGAGGCATGATATAGGTGTGTAAAGCATTACGTGCTGGGATGGAATCTGTAATTTGAAATTTGGCAGTTTGAATTTTATTAAAAGGAGTGTTTTTTCCCTCATTGTATTCAAGAGGTAATCTGCAAGGTTTTTCAGCAAGAGTAAATTTCGTGAATATAATGCACTGGAGGCCTGTAGTGATAAATAGATTGTATTTCAATAATGTGACTGATTCGAGACTGAGAATATTTCCACACGGCTACATAATGCTGAATTGCTCCTACTCAATTCCATCCATTGGTCTTGTCAAAGTAAAATAAATAAATGAATGAATCCCATCCATTGGTAAAAAGGATATGGTCAAATAGATAGTCTGGTCAGCCATCTCAGTGATCATTTAATTTGAGTTTTTTTCTGTGAGAAAACATTGAATATCTGAAGAGTAACACATATTCGATTGTATGTAGGTATGAGAATCAAGTCGAGAGTTTCTGCAAGTTTATAGATCCACTGTTGGATTCATCAACTCCTGAAAGTCTGCAAGGTGATTCATCATTTAGTTCACGGATGAAGAATAAGTTACATAAGTCGGATTTTTGGGCTCACTTTATGCGCCGCGCTCTTTTCTTGGGACAAAAGGAAATGGTGTAAGACCTCTTTCTAAAGTAAAATTAGGTGCAATCTATCTTCACATGCTTTGCTTCCAATTCTCTCTCTCTCTCTCTCCCTCCCTCCCCCCCCCTCCCCTCCCTCCCCTCCCTCCCTCCCTCCCTCCCTCCCTCCCTCTCTCTCTATGACTATATATATGTGTGTGTGTGTGCGTAAATATATATTATTTAGCTTAAACTGGTTGATTGATAATCTTGCTTGAGTTATTATTATCATACTGGAGTTTTGCAGTTCTGATTTTGCTTCTTTTCAGAGATTTCATGGACTTTCTAGTTGCACCAGCTTCGAAGGTTTTAAATAATTGGTTTGAGGTTGTTGCACAATTTTATAGTTACTGCTGTATTTTCTTTTACTTTGTGGTGTATCACGTATGCAAATTACTAAATTTAAGAGCTTTATCCTGTCAATTATGTTGGTTGTTGATCTTTTTCATAAGTACGCGTTTCTAATAGTGTAGTTTAATTTACATTTTGTGAGAAAATTTAAAATTGTTTTGAACAAGTGCTGACTAAAAACCTTCTTATTTGCTTAATATCCTGTTAAAGTTTAAACATAAGCTAACCCTAATTTTCCTATAGTCTTCAAAGCTTTGAGCCAATATCCAAGTAATTATACTATCAAATTCTCCTAAGAACATTAATGATTAATGTTCTCGTTGAAGTGCTCAGTGTTGAATATTTGATTAGATGCCTGCTACGAATTATTAGAAATAAATAAAATCCTTTTTCATTCTAGAACTTTAATTTTACATAGAATAATTCATTGAATTGCTTGCTCAAACAAGTATTCTTTCGCGGCTATTTTTTTTAACAACCAGCTCAAGAAGCTCTTTTAGCTCAAGGATGGTTATATAGTCATAAGCGATTATTTCCTCTTATTTGACTAATTCCTCTTTCGTTATTTTAAATATGTCCAGACCGATGTTCTAAAGGCAACACTTGCAACCGATGCTGTGATCGGAACTGTGGTACGAATTCTTTATTAATAGTTTTCTTTTTCTATCACTTGACACAAGGCAATTCCTTTTGTCTAGTTTATATACTTTTATCTATGCACCCATGATTCATGTGCGTCTCTATGAAAAGTTCATTGGATCGGCTAGAGTTTATACGCCCTCTGATTACTCGCAGTTCGACCATTTGTTGGGCCACGTATAAAGTGTTAACATGAAAAATTTATTTTGCATAGATTTATTAATGAAGAAGTGTTGTAATGTTTTTCATTTTTCCTCTTTTGTTTAATTAATCTGTAATATTTTTTTAAAGAATCGAGTATAAATGATAAAATTCAGAGAAAGAGAACATCTGACAAGAGCTAGGAAATGAAGCGCCCAATTTCCGGAGAGACAGCAGATTTAGCGAGTTTGTCTTAACTCGAGATTTTTTCTAATCTATCAAATTGAAACCACTACATTATATAAATTCTATAGACTTCTACATATTGACGTTTGAGCATATTTAGTCTCTATAATGCTTTGTAACAGAATTTCAGTTTATCTTCAGTCTTGACAGTAAAAACTACTGACCTGTAATTACTCTATTACCCTAATGGGTTAATGGCAGCAATAATACCAGTACTGAAAAAAATTAATGCTTTAGTTATTGCGTCTCCTTATTTTTCGTCTTTTAAGAAAGCAATCCTTATCGTACATTAAGTGATACAGACAATGTAATTGCTTCTTTCCCATTGTTTCAAGTTTCAACTAACATTCCTAGAAGGCGAGCAGCAGTGCCCTACATTATCTGGGTTTTAAGTTGCGTGACAGATTAGCAAAATATCCTTCACATTCTTTTATGTTGGTACATCTTTATTCAAACTTCAAACGAAGGATGTTTGGTGTCTTTAGTGGGTATTTGGTCAGTGCTATATTTTGGTACTTAATGTTTTTTTTATTCTTCTCAGTTCTCACTATCATACTACACATCCGTGTTGCATTTTTTCACTATTTACGAGTACATTCAATTTCTTATTTTTTTCTCTGGTTGGGTGTCTAATGTCTTAATCTAAGTTATATGGATTCTTCAGTTTAGTAGAGTACTTCTGTCCCAACATTTTGCCACTTGGCCAAGGTTTGGGTGTGAAGAACACCTCAGATTGATTTTAAATCTTCACAAAACCTTGTAGTCTCATTCTTTTCACGTACAGTTGAACACCAAAAATTGCCTAACAGCCTATCCTAGTTAATGTAACATGCTATTGTACTATAATAGTGGTTCTGCTAGTTTTGCATGTCTCAGATTATATGAGAATGCCAAGAATATATAAAAGGGATCATAGTAGAGAGGAGAGAAAGAGAGGCAGAGAACTGAAAATGTATATATTATATATTGTCTACTGCGTATTACAAAGGAGGTAAGAGCCTCATTATATAGTAAAAATGAAACTAGTGGCTACTCTTGCCACAGTACCCAAGCACTTTATGATGTCATCTTGATGACCTAAGAATGACCTAAGAATGCTTATGTCACCATTATTGTTGATATTTGACACGCCCCCTCACTCGAAATCCCATCTTGGGATGAAATACCTATCTTGGGATTGAAGAGTGGAACACTAGGAGCCCATAAGCATAACCTTAGCGTCCAGCCAAACCCGTCTTAGGATTGATCCATCTTGGGATTGACTCATCTTGGAGTTGAAGATCCATCTTGAGATTGTCCCATCTTGGAGTTGACCTATCTTGGGATAATTATTGGAGAATTTTGGGTATACCGGGCCTCGACTTCGAGACCACGAAGTACATTTTAGGCTATGTCACCAATCAGTCCTTGAACTGATTATTGTCCGGAGATATCTGCTTCTACGAGAATGAATGCAAGATATAGCAGTGAACTGTGTGTACGTATCTATATACACTACTTCTGCTGCTTTGTGGTCATGGCAGTGAACTGTGTGTATGTATCTGCTCTGTCTACATACACTACTTCTGCTGCTTTGATTTTGTGTCAGTGAACTGTGCGTATATATCAGTATATATACTACTACTGCTGCTCCTTTTGCATCTTGAGGATGAACTCGCCAAAATTTTAAGGTCGTTGTATGGGTTGAATTGGTTGGAGGAGATGAATCAGCCTTCCCTTAAGAAGACTGGTCAGAATCTGCCTTGTAAGGTCTCCACGTGCCGCGTGTAACAGCGCGTGTGGTGGTGTTTACAAGCTGGATTTTAACCAGTGAGTAGCCCCTTAAAGCTATACACTGACATGTATTCAGATCTTGGTTTGGATCATGTCTTGTGGGAATATTGTTTCAAAAATATAAGTCTGGTTCCGGGCAGCTTGTGTTTTCCTTGAAAAACAACAAGCTTCATCTGAAAAGCTCCTCCTCTCTACTCCCGCTCTGAATGCTAAGAATGTATTAAAGGGATCATAGCAGAGAGGAGAGAAAGAAAGGCAGAGAACTGAAAATGTATATATTATATATTGTCTACTGCATATTACAAAGGAGGCAAGAGCCTCATTATATAGTAAAAATGAAACTTGGTGGCTATTCTTGCTACAGTAACCAAGCACTTTATGATGTCATCTTGATGACCTAAGAATGCTCATGTCACCATTATCGTTAATATTTGACAGCATGTTATCTCTTCCCTACTTTTGTCTTGCAGTCAAGTGTCCATGCATCTGGGAGTGGATATGTTCTACTACATCACATGATGGGAGAAACTGACGGTGATAAGGGAATTTGGTCGTATGTATTTCAGTTACAGCAAGTAAACTGTGTTTACTTGTTCCCATTTTAGCTCAGACAATAAGCCTTTAATCTTACTTTGCTGTGGTAGATTCCTGTTGTGAGCTTTTTAGATGGTATCTTTCTTTGTTACTTCTGAGCAATTTTCACCTCTTGAGCCTGACAGTTGCCTCAGTTATGTGTGTGTCAATATTAATGCGGGGATAGAAACATTGTTATTAATTATTTATTATGATATGGTTCTACTGTGAATGTGTAACCTAAGTCTGCATAATTTTCTGTTTAGAATTATACATGTTTATAAATCAAGATGAACATTTGTTTTCGATTTGTCATTGTATTCAATTTTAAACGCTTTAATTTTTCACTTATATTTGGAGTGTTCTTTTACACTTCCCACTGAACCATGTATTTGGCCATTCATTAAACGCATCCCACAAAAATTTGCAACTTATGTAATTTGCAGGTATGTTGAAGGTGGAATGGGCTCGATATCCCGTGCAATCAGTAATGCCGCCAGTGAAGCTGGGGCTACTATAGTGACCAATGCAGAGGTATTCTATTTGAAGATAGTTTTTCCTCAAGATTTCATCCGTCTGGCAGTCAAAACTAATTTGTACATCTTTCGCTTGTTTGATGTATTCCATGCTTCTTCAGTCTTCATTGAGAAAAAAAATAGCAAACCACTTTTATTTTGATTTTAAAAAATAAGATATATATATATATATACAGTTTGTCAGAGGCACACATGCATTTAAATATTTGCTTATTGTTAGTAATTTAAAAGCTATAATCCATTACTGAGACGAAGTTGCCAGAAATGAGAAAACATGATATCGTCTTTATAACCCAAAAGATCCTAAAACGTGGTAGTCATATCTCTTTCCTTAAATTGGGGAAGAAGCGGTAGTTTGATTGGTTTCACTAAAAAATATTTCGGTTATTTTTAGTTTCTGCAAAAAACTTTCTACTGGAAGGAGAAATATTTGTTCATGATTTGATTCGTAAAGTTGCCTTGGTATATCTTTTAGGGAATAAGAAGCTAGATCTGGAGATTTGTGGCATAAGCATGGGTAGTAGGACCTTCAAATTAATCTTTTTATCATAGCTTGAAGGATAATATTTCACGCTATATACCAGATCTTCTTTTACGGGGATCTGACTTTATATAAAATTGAGTATTTACAATCTTTTCAGTCTTCTATTTTTTTTTAAAATTTTATTGCTCTAAATTGAGATTTTCAAGTCTATAATTGATGTCTTGTCCGGAAAACTGTTTAAACTATCTCATAACATTTGATAATCCTAAATTCGGGGTTTCGTGAATGAAAAGTAATTTTATAAATCTTCTTGATGATGTTGGTCCTGATTGTGTTTGGCCTTTGTTTTTGTACTTTGTTTAGTCTGAGTTATCATGCGCTTGAAAGATCTTTCCTATAATTAATTTATCACTGTTGAATAGATTTTTACCGATCTCTGTATCACATACATGATTAGGCGGTAACTAGCATATAGACTGTCAACTATTTGTGCAGGTCAATATTTTCCCAACCCTTCAAGTGTTGCCAAAAGACGAGTAACTATGTAATTTCTATTGTGGCTAGCTAATGCAATTTATGCATTCAATTTTCATACGAATTGGCTACTTCCTTGAAAACAATGCAATGATTGTATAGGTTTCAGATGACTACATTATATAGTTATCTGTTTCTGCTGTTTTCTTTGAAAACTGAGGCAGTGAAATGTGTTAGCAGATGTGGCTCATTTTTGTTATAGCTTAGATTAAGATAAGGAGCGGGGAACTTTGTTCTTTGTTGCAACTTGTCAAACTATCTTTTAACTTTTCAAGTTTATCAGTAAATTATGCTTTGACTTTATTATATGTGAATACCTCTTTCTTCATCTAAATATTGCTGATCAGGTCTCAAAGTTGACAACTGAGAATTCTGGCGCAGTAAACGGGGTTAGCTTCTTTTTCATTGATTTTCTAACAAATATATCATGTTCGCATCAATAATGCATGGGATTATTGGCGGCCTTTACAGGTTCTGCTGTCTGATGGAACACAAGTGCGTTCTTCTGTTGTTTTGTCAAATGCTACGCCGTACAAAACTTTTATGGTATACTATTTAATTTCCATAAGTTGACTTTTAGTGAAGTAGTGTTTGCATTTCACCTGATATTTTTATCTGGATTGTAATAGGTTATCTTTTTCTGTAACAGGAACTAGTACCGAAAAGCATTCTTCCTGATGAATTTGTTTCTGCTATCAAGAACTCTGATTATAGCTCCGTAAGTTTATTAGGTCCAAATTTCCTTTCACTACTCTGAATATGTCAGAGGCTGCCTATATTTTAGTAAGTCATTTGCCGTGGTGCAATAGTAACTTCGCTATGCATGGGTATCTACTTATCTGTGATTAGTAAATGCAATGTGGATCTTGTTACAGTTTAAGATATCACTTTTTGACTTCTGGGCTATATATTGGTCCATCAATAGATATAATCTATTATACTACACCCTCAGTCTTATTTTAAATATCCATGAATTTGGTTTTTGGCATATAAAAGGAGTGCATGTACTTGAGCGCATACAAGCGCCCGCCCATGCCCACACACCCGCACCTGCACATCCACCCACACCCACACGCAAACACACAAAATACATTTAATTTTAACCCTCAGACTAAATTTTGAAGTTCAAAAAACTGTGCCTTCCATTTGACTATTTGAGATAGTGTAGTCTTATCATTCCAACTTACAGTTTTAGCAGACATGATCGAAAGGTCGTAATATATAGCATCATATATCCTGTAAAAGTAAACAGTACATCTTCACTTTTATACTTTGAATGCAGTGAATTATATAGAAACTGGATTAATATTATTGTGACATAACTGATGTTAATAAACTGGTAACCATGTACATATCTTTGGTCCCTTGATGCTTTATATGGGCTATTAGACATTAAAGGTTCTGTGTTTGCTGGAACAGGCAACTACCAAAATCAATGTAGCTGTTGACAGCTTGCCGAAGTTTAATTGTTGCAAGTTGGGTGATCCCAGTTCTGGTCCTCAACATGTGGGAACAATTCACATTGGTTCTGAGAGGTTTGCTATAGTATTTGTGTTTGTGTTCAAGAAATTATTTTGCTTGCAAGTATGGGAAATGCTCTCAGAGAGAGAGAGAGAGAGATGGGTGAACTGTATATGCTATAGATGTATAATAAGTCTTGACAGTTGATACTTTTATCAACAGTGTATGCCTGATTTTAGTTCTATCTATCTAGTTAAGCTAAGACTTCTACTCATACTTTTTCTCTCGTTAGTATGGAAGATATTGACTCTGCCTGTCAAGATGCCGTAAATGGTTTACCATCCAGGAGGCCTGTTATTGAGATGACGATTCCTTCTGTCTTGGACAAGACAATTTCTCCCCCCGGTACTTCATACCTTTTTTCACAGTGTAACTCACATATTTTTCTATGCACCCCATTAAATTTTATTTCTTTTGGCTGATAAACTATCTATTTCTTTCCTCTTTATGTATGACCTGAAATCCTACTCATAATTTCCTGTACGAGCTGCAAAGTATTGACCTGTGACCCTTTCGACAATGATAATTAATATAACGCTTTGCTATTGATAAGGAAAGGGGTCAGGTGAACCTTACTCGCATGTCATTGGGATACTTAAAATATATCGAAGTCATTTTTTTAAATCATCTGTACCAAACCAAACTATATATATCCAGTATGTTCCAAAGGGTTTGACGTGACTCAACATTACTCCTAGGAGTATAGAGGTTCTGTCCGGGAAATCCACTGCCTTTACACAATGTTGAAAATGTTAAAGTTTATGAAGTTGGATTTTTTGATTTTCTTTTGGAATGTCAAAAAGATATATTCTTTAGAAACTGCCAGAAAGGCAAAAGACAGTATTTTCACAAATGACAGTAAAAAACTCACTTAAAGTATAAAGCATCACGTGTGGCGTGTAACTTAAATTTACACACACCACAACACCAATAATGTAGTTTTTCCTGGTTTGTTAAGTATTAGTTTATTCGGAAATCGGGAGTAATTTATCTTTTATTGTGATAGTTCGTATATCCCAGCTTTAAAATTGACAGTTACATTGGTTTTGCTCAGATAAATCTACTGATACTAACTATTGCAATCAATTCACCTGTACCTTCATAGGAAAGCATGTGATAAACTTGTTTGTTCAGTACACACCATATAAGCCTTTTGATGGCAGCTGGGAAGACCCTGCATACAGGGTGAGTATATATTTTGTGAAATTAAAATTCCAAGATAAAAAATATCCTACCAGAAACTTCTACAGCTTGTCAACTCTCAACCTTTGATATGTTTTATATTGCTGGCTAATATCGTCACAAATAGGTTGTTATCATATATGGTTCTGCTGGCACTGGAACCTCCCTGTATAAGCTACAGATAGATCATAGATGAGTAACTGCTTGTTTTGCTGCAGGAATCATTTGCACAAAGATGTTTCACTTTAATTGAAGAGTATGCCCCTGGTTTCAGTTCATCGGTGATTGGCTATGACATGTTGACCCCACCAGACCTTGAAAGGGAGATAGGCTTGACAGGTATACTAATTCTACTTCCTGAGCATGAACACTTGATTTGATCTGTATCTTGTATCGTACTAACTACAGTTTTATCACATAATATAGCTAAGAAACCATTATAATTCGAAAATTGTTAAATATGTTTTTTTAACCAACTGGATATGATAATATTGATCATGCAACATACTACCAGAAATGGTGTTCCTTCTTCAACCTTCTAAATCATCTCTATACTTCATTTCACTTGTAAGCATATGTGTGTGCTCATGAAGAGTATTGTTTTGTTAAATTAGCACACTGGAGAGGAGCTTACTTTAGATTTTCTGTGGTAGTCATATTGTATGAAACATTTTGTCAGTTTTTTATTCTGGTTTGACTGGAAAAAAATACCAGGTCCTCGCTAAGTTTTTTGAATTTTTAGAACTAGGAGACCAACCAATTTATATGATTATTCTCTTGGAATTCTTCCATTTCCCTGTTACAAGCATCGGATACCTATTTTACAGGAGGAAATATTTTCCATGGTGCCATGGGACTAGATTCTCTCTTTCTAATGAGGCCTGTAAAAGGATGGTAATGCTACAGCCTACATGAGATGTTAATTGACATTTGACATAGTTTCAGATTTTCCATTTGGAGAATAATATGGACTATCCTATCTGTGGGTACAGGTCAAATTACAGGACTCCATTGCGAGGATTATATTTGTGTGGAAGTGGGTCACATCCTGGAGGTGGCGTAATGGGTGCCCCAGGACGGAACTCTGCGCAGGTGGTTATTCAAGACATCAAAAGATTTTGAAGTGATGCCTTTTTGGATAGATTACATTCAATTTTAGGCTTTCTTTCACTAGTTCATTGTGTGTAGTGTCAAATAAATACTCTTTCTGTTTTAGTTTTTTTTAATGAAAATATTGTATTTTTAATTTATTTATGATAGAATTATTTAGAGATGTAATTGTCACATGACACATATCATTCCAAATACAAGTCACTTACAAAAGTGGCATATATCAAGAGGTGAATCAATCCAAACTCTAGACTTGTCTTGAAGATATCTAATAAGGTGCATTGTCTCAGGCACTAGGCTTAGGCAGTTAGGCTCCATTCGCGAACCAGATGTAAATATTGCTGTTTGGGCTAGCATTATTTTTCTGTTTACGGATAGGCTAAGACATTTTGAGAGCAGGCTTTTACAGACATAAGAGTATTAGGCAGATTTTTCAGAGAAATTGAATAACAAAACACGGAAGTGAAGAACTGAATGCATGATTACTTATTACCCTCTGTCCCTATATAGATTGTTAACTGTTAACACTTTCTCTTTAAGATATCTATGTCCTAAATAATATTTTTTTTCATTAATTTTAACAGATATCACTTATCATTAAGAGCACCCACAATGGGTATTTTAGCATCGGAGCCCTAAGCTGTTTGGAAAGTTATTAAACAAAATTGTCCGATATAAACACCGGTTGTCTTGAAAAGTTATTAATCAAAGTTGTCCGACTTAAACACCGGTTGTCTTGAATTGCTTAATAATTCTTTAATAATATCCCAACCCCCAAATAATATGCTTCTCCCTTATTAGCCTCCTGAAGCAATGCAAAAGGGCATTAAAAATAGATGTTTAGCATTGTTATTTAAAGTAAAAGTTGTTACAAATACTTGGAGTAGAGATATCTAAAAGTAAATTTTTTGGATGGTTGGTTATTAATAACAGTCAATCAATCTTACCCAATAATATCGTCTAGGGCAGAGAAGTGTCTCGGGAGGGTATATCGTACGTAGCCTTACCCTCGTTCCAAAGAATAAAGAGATTGTTTCCTCAAAAGACCTCCGGCTTATATGTGTGCACAAATATGTGTGTTATATGTAAATAATGATATATAAAAGTAAGTAACAGTCAGCGAGACAACAATAAACAATGATATAATACTTCAACCCATGACTTACCTATACCGTAAAAAATTTCGTTCATTGGTTCATTATCGCGAGTCCCTTTTGTTTTTCATTTTGCACTCCTTTTGATGCCCCAAACTCAATCTTATTTTACCAGCTTAATTTATTCTTTTGTCAATTTGAGCCAAAACTTTAATTTGTGCATGATCCAAAATTGTCGCATGTAGGCTTTGGGTGTCAATAACGTGGTCTGTGGATCCAAAAAATAACACCCCCAATTTTAACAAATTCTAGGGTTTTTAATTTCACTCCAATTTTAATCAAATTCCCCCAATTTTGACACGAATGGATCTAACAAAGAAGCGAAACCTCGAAGAAAACGGTCTTCTCCAACCAATCTTCGATCTCTCCATCACCGACGTTCGCAAAATCATCTTTTCCTTCACTTCCGACCAGCTCCTCGACATCGTTCAAAACGCCGCCGTTTGCTACCTCGACGTTCTCAATGTCGTCCGATCAGTCGCCGATCAAGACTTATCGCAACGCAAACTCTTCATTCGAGGCCTCAGATTCTTCTGGTTAAATGTCTATATTGGCTATAAACTACAATTGGATATTTTCGATATGTGTATATATTTGACTAATTGGTTTATTTAATTGAAACTGCTAGTTTTAATGGATTTTAATATATGTAATATAATTTAAACATTTTGATATATGTTGTATCCTATTGCACCTGAATCACGATATATTTTTATAGGTCAAATATCTCTATTTTCGTACTACACCCCTGCACCTGAATGATTTTTAGTTCCGGATTCGAATATCCCGAATTCGGATACGGATAATATCCGCTTTTTCTCGAATACGGATAATGTCCGCTTTTTCTCGGATACGAATGCGGATTTTTCGAACGAAAATCGTATTTTTCGAATTTTTTTGACAGCCCTGATTACCAATGATATTTGTAATAGGAAAATATATTAAATCTATTTTGCTTGTCTTGTTTGTTAACAATTGGTAATTTAATACGTAAGTTATATATCATGCATCACTGAACACTTAACGGTCCATAATTTGAATTTCAGAAACATTCTCAATAACTTTTACGTAAAAAATAAGTTCTGCTTGCAACTATACTAAACAACTTTAATCAAGAAATGGCGTTTTAAAGGCAAGTCATATGGGTTCTTTAAAATAAAATATAAACTACTTTAAGAAAGCCTCAAAAGTTTACTAATAATAGTAAGGGTGACAGTGCCTCCAAAATGACAACCTCAAGGAGGAAGACAAATCATCGAACAACTTGCAACCTATATAAGAAGTTAAAAACTACACTCGATAACAACAAAAACTCATTTTCAATGATTATATCGTCTAGGAAATGTTCTTTAGTGATTCACAATCACTGTCAATACTTGGTCAAAGATGTCTCCGCCTCCATGCATATATCTAAAGCATCTGAGTATCAATTTCCAAATCTCCTTGGTCATTTCGTAAAGATTATTTATTAATGATTGTCATTTAGAAAAATCTTATGAAAATCTTAATTTTTTGTAAGATAAAGTTATATAAAAAAAAGAAAAAAAGAAGTTCATAGAATACCTAAAGCTCCAATGTTGAACAATATTATTTTAGCAGATTAATGAAAATATAAATATATAAAAAAATCTTTAATTTCAATATTAATAATAAAAAAATAGGCTTAGACTTGTATTAATTGCGGTGTGTATATATACAGATCGTAAAGGACTTAATCGATTACAAAAATCTGTCCATTATAACTAATTTCAAGTCTATGCGGAGTCAAACACATTTATTGATTGATTTTGCTGAATTTTTGGACTACCAAATACATAAATTAGTAAATAACGTATCCATTTTTTTTATCCGTTTTTTCTAGGGCCACATTTAAGAGTCATATTTAACATAACTATCTATGAATAAGTGTGTCTACAGTCACCGAGTAGGGATGGGCATTTGACTCCGGCCCGACCGATCCCGCCCCGATTCCCGCACCTAAAGTGGTGAGAATTTGGGAAATTTTGCGGGTAAGGGTCGGGAAATGGGGACGATTTCAAAAAAAACCCGGGGATGGGCTACAGGCGGTTTTTTATGTCTACCCGACCCGATCCTCGGCCCGATTTTTCATGTTCTACAATATATTTATATATTCTTATTTATCTTCAAAAAATATGTAAGTTCTAGGGACAATTGCATCTTCTATGTTGTTAAATTTGTTTTTAGATACCATCTTTTTCAAAGTATAAGGTCAGAGTGAAAAATATTACAAATCTACTTTTATTTTACATAAATATTTCATGTATTAAAAGACAAAATTATTAGAATTTGTAATTTAATATTAAATTTTTGCTATTTTTTTCTATATATTGCATGAAAAAATTATTTAATAAAATTTTGATTGAAATAAAATATTCCCGTTTATCCGCGGAAATCCTCGTTCCTCGTTTGGGCCGAGGATGGGAATGATACATAGTACCCGATGGGAAATAGGCCGGTGACGGGGATTAGGTTTGAAGTCCGGGTGGGGGCGGGGATAGTAATATCTGGCCCCGAAGTGACCCGACGCCCATCGCTAAGTGAGGTCTTTTCCAATCGCAGCCAACTAACACACGTAGACAAGTATTTGGAAGGCCCAGACGTGGGCTAGTTTGCTCGGTGAAGCTGCAGGTTTGTTGCACTTTGACATGAAACGGTGCAGAATTATTTCTTGATGTTAATTTAGCAGATGTCCAGTACATCTTATAATACCATGATTCCTTGTGAATCATGATCTGAATTATGCACAGTTTGTCCCGTTTGACCAAAAATCTGGTCCTAAAAATAATAGAGGAACAAATCAATTGGTAATTAACTAATTTTTTTAATAAGTACAAAGATATAAACTAAATATTTTGACTGAAAATTATGATAAACTTGAAAACATTATAAACGAAATAGATGGTGGCATGGTGCTACAATGGTCCTTAAGCACTAGATGGTGCTACAATGGACCTTAAGCATTTTATAACGAGATGACATTTGTCGCACCTAATCTACTGTTTTTTAATTAGATGTTTTGTAAATGTAATGATGCATGTCAATCTAATATAGATTAAGTTTTATTTTGGTTAACGTTTTATGTTCTTATCAAAGAGGATAAATAGATCCAAATTCAAGACAAATATTTAACATAATTAAATAACAAATAAAATCACAATGCATCGATTAAGAATATACAGTATGTAGTGATCACTATTTACATTTTCAACACAAGGGCGGACATTTCCGAATGATGGTAGTTTTTACTTATCTACTAACTACCTCCATAGCTTCCAAAACACTAAAAGAAATACAGGACACACTATAAGACAGCAATCATCACCAACAAACATTACGGCAAACTTCTATGATCTATTCCGCATTCCAAAACACTAAAAGAAATACAGGACACGATATAAGACAGCAATCATCACCAACAAACATTACGGAAAACTTCTATGATCTGTTTCGCACTCCAAAACCTTTTTTTTTACTGATTCCAAAACCTATTCTTATACTAATAATGCCGTCAATTTTTCACACGGCAAAATATTAGTATGACACAGAAAGCCAGGCATTAGGTCCCCCAACAAGACTTATTCATAACTTCCTACCACGTTGAATAGGCACCACGGTAGCAAATTAATTACTTGTAGCATCAAAAATCCGCATCTTCATTATCGTTTCCGGATAGGTGTACCTTTTTTTGCCACAGCCTTCATACCCTGGGAATCTCGAAAGCAAACAAAGTGTACGATTGTATTACCATTTGGATAGACAGCGAAGACGCTAGTCCCTATCTTCTTGTTGCAAAGAGAACAGATACTATCTCCTGTGATCTTCACAACTGTTTTCCGTTGATCGTACAACTCATCTTTTACCTGTTCAAACACAATTCACCACGGTTTTAGTACTACAAAAAAAGCTCTTTTATAAGATTTTGAAAAACAATAAGTATCCTGTTTAACTGGAGGAACTAGATAATGTATTGAGATGATAAATAATGAGAGGCAACAATCAAGCTATTCATACCCCATTTATAAATTTATGCAGAGATTAGCAGAAAGGGCTAGTAGTGACCAGGAGATAGCACTAGATTTGTTGAACAAATTTTAAAATGGACAACATGTTTAAAATTGGCTTCAGCGACTATTAGGGTGGAGTTTTCCATTTATAAATCACCCAAGTGTTGTCATATGAAACATCTTAGCTATATCATTAATTTTGGTTAGCATGATCAAAACACTGATGACTCATGGCAGGCTGTTTTGATGGCAAGTGAATGCTGATGACAGAGTTAATGTGTCAAGCTTTCAGAATTGTTAGTCTTATCTATTTTTGCAGGTATACTAATCAAATATAAATCCAGATCAAACTCAAATAATTTGCAGAGATCCAGACCTCTGATGGCCCTGGTAGTCAATGCGCGCAACAGTTAGACAGGTGATGGTTTAAATTTTGTATGAGTGCTATCTAAGGCTCCATTATATAGGTCTATGGAAAGTAAGTGACGGGATCATATATATGGTTCAACTGTAATCTCCGGTTAATTTCTTGTCCTTTAATGGGCGGTAGGAAGCTGTACCGTACCTAAACTAAGTTATAAAGATATAAAATCTTATTTTCTGTCTTCAATCCTTCTTGTAGTTCGCCTCCATTCGTTGTGCTTGATGATTTTTTACAACATATACAGAAAGAATTTTAGTTTATTTCAAGTAGTGGTATATGTCTATACAAATCGAATTAATATATGTATACAAAAATGTTTTGCCTAACAAATTAAGAGAAATCTCAACTTAGTAAAATCATAATAGTTGTAAAGTTCACAGGAACAAATGCTTGTCCAACACTATTTATCCAATATAAAAAACAATGCAGATAAGTTTACTAATAGAATTACCTGGAGGTTTTCGCTCTCTCTTAATCTCTTAATAACTGACAAATTCCGGTATGCTTCACTGGATTTTCTCAAAAGGGGTCCAAGAAAAGGAAGTAAATTCTGGAAATCGCACAAACAATTTCAGTAGTTATCATCTTCACAAAGAAATAAATACACTATGTGATGCTTCTCTGACAGATATGGGGGATAAATGATATCTTTTGACAATTTATTATATTTAAAAAGCTTAAGGAACAGGAAGTAGATAATCACAAGCCCTTTATCTAATGGAAAGGGAAAAACTAAACCTCAAACTCCCCCACAGAGTAGTCTGCAGAAGGTATCACCCTAGATATGCTTTAAAAACATGGAATATGTATAGGCACTAAAAGTTAAAAACATATATCGATGTCCTTCAGGTAGTATTATCACATTCAATTTTACTTTTTACTTAATATATTATGTACCCACAGGGCCACAGCCAACAGGGTACATTTTGAAGACATTACCGATGGTAAAAAGTCAAAACTAATTCGCAATGCATTTGATCTGCTCAGCACGAGAAAAGTTAATCCTTAAAAATTCCTTAAATGATGATAGGGCAAGATTTCACTGTCAAATGATTAATTTGCTTATAGGGTGTTGTAATGTTGTTTCCTTGACGCACTCCCTCCACCCAAAAAAGCAGACCATCATTTATTTTAAAGTGCTAAAAAGAATCTAGCCAAATACATTTTTAAAGAATCTAAGTTTGATTTTGACTATCATTTGCTTATATTCGTATTACATAGCTCAATTTTGTGCACCTAATGTTAAGTATGTCTTGATATTCACCAACATTTTCAAAATGGGAGGCATTTATAATGAACTCTAGTGGAATCATATCCATGCAGCAGACGGAAAAATTGAGCCCCTAAATCCGAAGAATAGCTAAAGTTGACCAATCATCCAACACACAAACTAAGGTATTTATATGTGCTAGAAATCATTCATACGCGCGAAAATGCTCAGCTAACATTAGATACCCAAGTTAAAAAGTAAACCCTCTTTGTCACCTTAAACCTACCATAGATTTTTAAATAATATTCAAGTTCTTACGTTACCTGTAGCTTGGTCTCTCTTGGTAAAAGTTTTAAGGCCTGTGCGCCATGAATACGGTCCCACCTCTGGCTCAACAGATCAAGGACCTCTTCTAGCATGATAGCGGAACCTTCTCCCTCACCACGATCATCTGCATCACCATCACTTCTACCACTATCAGTGCTACTTGGGCTGATACGTGTGACCTCTGCACCTTCTATCTCTGCAATCTTCTTGGCTAATCGACCTCCTTTTGTTTTAACTGTAGTCCAAGAACCGAGTTTCGGAGTGCTATTACTTTGGGATGACACCAAATTAGTGATTCGTTTTTCATAATTTTTGGTTGTTTTTTGAGGATTCAAGTAAATTTGTAGTAGAGTGAGGTATATATTATTATATGTGTTTACAGATTGCTGAAGAAGTCCAGACTCATAAACCCGATCACAGTAGGATAGTGCGAGTTCAGGAACATGAAGCTGCAAGTCCAAACAATCAAGTAATCATTGAAGTTGCATTGGACTCATGATAATCAGTATAACATCCATAGCATCTAGATGACATATTTAGCCTAAAATGGTCTTGCATACCACAAACCTCAAATCTTGATGGCAGAGTTCTAACTGGAATGTGATTCAATGACCTCAAAAATAGAGAGTTTAACATATATATACCTTGTGAACATAAATTGACAAGGCAAGCTCGTGCTGGTTCATCTTTCCCAACAAAAGTGCTCGCTCTTCATACAAAGCATTTTGTGGAAGTCTCTTCAACAGAACCTCCGGGTTATAACCCGAGATACCCTCCAAAGACGATAATAGCTTCTTCCTTGTCGGGCAAGAAGCTTTCTCATCCCAGTTCTGCTTAGAACTGAGATCAGTGTACCAATCAAGCACGTCGGAGAGATAAATTTGAACCTGTTAAAGAAAGTACCTTGCTATTCATAAAGAATGTCTTGTATCACCATAATAATTAGTCAACATATGTACTATTACTTTTAGATCTAGCAGGAATTCAATAGAAAATTTGATACCATTTCATTCTGAAGATTTCCAGAGATCCCATGTTCATCCATTGCGAGCATTAGTTCTAAATACGTGGCTTGCATATTCGGAGCATGCTGCTTCAGATAAGAGTTGACCAAATCTGCAGGAATATTTCCAGACATTAAGAGCTCAATGGTTTGCGACGGGCAGCTTTCAAGAACGAGCATTGAATACTCGAGGACAATCATAGGGTCAGTACCACAGAGAGGCTGCAAAAGAATTTACATGAGATGGGCTTTTCCAAACAACATATGAACAGCTTTTAACACCCAGAGAACTTGCACACTATTACTGTTTCAGTTAGAACAAACACTAGGTAATCATGCACCATTAAGGTTCAATATAAAACAAGAAAAAATATGTGAGACACGTGACTGCTCTGCTGGTGTCTATACTTTAAAAGTTATAATCCTGTAGAGGGAAGGCTAAAACTGAATGATTTACCTGTATATGTGTACGTTTGGTGTGTGTGTGTGTCTGATATACCAAATTATTTTCGTTTAAAAGCTGCGCGACAGTAACATGCTAAAAAACATAAAGTATTTAACAGCAACCAGAGAAACTAACTCATACAGTAGTACTTACTTTGAGATATTCAATAATCATTTCAGGCTTGAATTTCTGAGTAATTTCAGTTTGATGTTTGTCTGCCTTTGAATCTTCTATTAATCGATGGAGAAGTTTGAGAGCTTCATGATGCATTGCATTGCATCTGTAGATTTCTAAAAGGCAAGTGTTTTGATTCCTTTTGTGCAGAAACTCCTCACTGATTTTTAAATCACTATAGTTAAGTCCTTTGAGCAGTTCCAAAGCAGAAGAAGTCTGCCCAGTTAGAATCAGAGCTTGAAGAAGTGCAGTGTCCAATATGGCTGCCATCTCCCTGGCACCTGAGTTAATGGGGATATTAAGTCGTCCCTGTTGGCCAAGAAAATTGCATCAGGGCATGGAATTATTAATCTACACAAGACATATTCGAGTTTCATGTATCCACAGCTAAGCATCAAGTGACTAAAGGAAGTCACTTTACTTCAGAATTTCAGAATTTCAGAATTTAAGAGCAAGATGAGTTGGATAAGATTTTGATTACCATCACGAGCTAAACAAAAGTAACACAGTTCTCAGTTTTTTATGTCCTTAAGATAGATAGGCATTAAATTTCCTTCTCAGTCCAATGCAAGTTTAGAGAAGTACTTTGATTCAGTTTAATTCAGATCTCCAATCAGATGAGATAAATGCAGAGGAAAAAGGAATGTCACATTCAATATTTGCTTTTGTGGTCCAAAATGAAGTTTCTATTCATTTGATTTCATGTTCAGGAGAAAGTTTAGAAATCAAGCATATAAAACGCATGTGGTGACGAATATATGTAAAACTCTTTTCGAAATAATAAAAAGTGATGGGCAGTTGGGTACTAATGTTTGAATATTTACCTTGTTTGTTTTATTATGCCTACTTGTTTCATAAGATTTAAAATGACGTCCCACGGCATCTGAAACAACCTCTTCAGTTCCTTCAGCAGTGGCCTTGTCAACAATACTAAATCTTTTCTTTTGCAAGAACTTGATAAGAGCCATCAGTGTATTGTGGTTCATTTTCTTGGACTCAAGAGCTGCACTTTCATCAGATTCTGATAACTGAGGTAAAGAGTCTAAATCATCTGAGATACCAGAGGAACCTCTAGATAGATCTGAAGCATCACCAGTGATGTCCATAAACCCTTCAGTTTCAGCAAGGCTCGAAGATTTGGGAATAATAATTGACGGATATAAAGAAAGCACATAGGTCATTTCAACTTGAGATTCCAAAAAATGTTCCATAGCCTCCTCATAACTCCCATTTTCAAACAAATTATGTGCATATCTGAATCGAGAAACCTTATAATCAGCTTTTACTATTTCATAACTATGTACAAAATTTGGTACATCAGCATATAGCTTCTGATAAACCTTAACAACTTGCTGACATTCAATATAATTAAAATTCCAAGACCAAATCTGAAGCAATAATCTACGACTGCATCAATTAGGAATTTAGTATCCTTGCACTTACAATATTCTGCTGCATGTCATGCAAATTTATTGTACAATTTATAAAATTTAGATATATATATTAATGAATTACATTATACTGTTAATTTTAAAGAAATAAAATACATGAACACACCCCAAATGCAATATACTAAAAAAATTTAGAGAATGATGTATCTAAATGCTCATTTAAAGCTTTAGTTGGCACAAGGGAAAAGATAGAGAAATGGTCGAGGAAGAGGTTGACATGACCTATCTTCTAGATATTGTTTTAGCGGGTATGGACGGAAGGAAGGAACAGGTATGGAAGTCACTCCATTTTTACAAAAAAAACTCAAAAACTACTGTAATAAATGGAAAAAAATGCCATCTCAGCAGGAAAACTGCTTGCAAGATGTGTGTATGTATATACTATATAGTATATTTATAATGACATTTTAAAAAATGTGTGCACTATATTTGGTCAATCAAATTTTAAATCTTATATTATGTAAAACAGTGAGTCTAGACATGAAAAAAACTGTGGTACTAATGTATTGATGGATAAGCATATTCACCTTATATGGATTGACTGCTCCTTTGCAGCTCGGAGGTTTGAATCCTCTGGTGGAAGAAGCTTACACAAGGACAAAGCTTCTTCAAAATCACCTGATGCTGTTAATTGTACAATCTGCATTGCAAATACAACTGATATGCTTCAATACTGCTGGATTTGTTATAGTGAGCAAAACCAATTACAATGAAAAATGAATATTTACTTGTGCACCAAGAGGGACCGGGAAGAATCCATGAATAGAGTTGTCTAGTGCAACAATGATCGTGTTACTGCTTTGGACAAGACAATGAACGTTACGAAGAACAATAGTTTGTATCAATGGATAAGGAGCTCGTAGAAACCGTATCTGCATATTTCAAGCAGAAAGTGATGTAAAACACAGCTTTTATCTATAAATATACACACATATTGATGCAGAGTATTCAGATTACCTCAATATGTCTTGGCAAGAGACCAATTGCATATGGCTTTTGAATGACAACAACTGCAGGGGCCTCAGACCAAGAAATCCTGCCTTCTTGAAGAAGCTTCCCGTTTTGGTCCACAAACATTCCAATATTGTCCTAGTAACAGAAAAGAAGAAGGTCCAACTAAAGACAAGTTATGATTTATGCCAGGATAGGAGAGGTCCAAAGATAATGTCGATACTAGAAGCTGAGTATGCAAAAACCTAGATGAGCATGCAAGCCTCATAATTAGGATGTGATGTATGAAGTGAATGCATAGACATTCGTTAATGCATCCACTTCCAGTATAATATGAAGATATTTTTCTGTGGCGTGACAGTAAGGGTGACATGCAAAGCTGAAAGTTGGGTGACTATTCACTAATAAGAACATGTTCATAAGATGAGATATGTTACTATTATTGACATCGAACATCATATATACAATTGATAATTATAATGAGAAAAGTCTGCTAATATATTAAAACAACTTCCATGCGCGAAAAGAAAGATGAGGTTACCTTTCCTAACAGAAGTTCTCCAGATGGAAGAGACACTACTAAAGGCGTAGCATATCTCCCAGATGGAAATACCTCAGTCAAAGCCCCATTGGTACAATTTAGTATGATGTATTCCTTTTTAATTCCCAAACATATATTCTCCCCACACCAAGACATTGACTTAACCGTATCTGGTACCCCGAATTCTTTCACCTCCACAAATCCTCTCCCTCCTGCAATGTGTTCACACCAACTCAAAACACTGAATACAGACACAAAAAATATAGACTTATATGTATTGTAGTAGTACTTATATTGTTGTTAGGAAATTGATATACCGTTTACTTAAATAAATTTAAAATTTTCGAAAGATGTCATTTTTAAGGTCATATTTTTATACAATGCTTACAGCTTGATTTTAGATTCTCGTTTTATTTACAAGAAATGCGACTTCATTTATCCAACTTAAAAACGTGTCCTCGCACATCAAATCACCAAATTCACAATTAAATAAAGTGATAAATCAATTCCTCGCTGATCCAAGCATCAAATAAAGTCTCCAAAACTCAATGCACATAGTATATCCCCCCCCCCCCCAACACACACACACGCATATTATCTCCATTTCACAAATATTAGATTAAGCCATTAAGGTGCTATTTTAATACCTCAATTATCGACATATCAAACAAATTGTCAAAAACAAAATTCAAACAGTAAGAAAACATAAATACATATACAAATTACAATTCTGAGAAAATGAGAAATAAAAGGCAATCACCATCATGTCGATAAATACAAACTCTCTTCTGCCTAGCAAAGCACAAAAACCCTCTGCGATCATCCCAGGCATACGCATTCGCGCCTTTGGCCTTGGTAATAACCGCAATAGTCTCCAAATTAGGCAATCTATGAAACGAAATCGAGTCGGAAAGCGAAACGAGCAGCTCTCGGGAAGCAATAACCTCCATAGCAACCATAGGCTTCTTAGTGAATCCATTAACAGTTCGGTCAAGCACGTAAGGCTGTTTCTGAAGTTGTAGGGTTTGGTGAAGACGATCGGACGGCGGAAATCGATCGGATTGGGGAAAATAGATGCGTAAACAACCGTCGGAACAGCTGACGAGGAGGTTGAGATTGTAGGATCCGATAGCGTCGATTCTGGTAGGGCAATTGTTGAGGAGTTGAAACGAATCGTAGGCGCTGTGCACCATTGTTGTTTTTTTGTTACTGTTTTTTTATTTTACTCTCTGGCTCGTTGCAGTGGAGAGTGTTTAACAGAATGTAAACGACTTGGCGGTTTCTAAAGTTTTGATTAATACAAGTTCGGTGTGTGTATAGATGTAGACTGTATCGGATCGATAAAAATGTCCCATATTTGGCGGAATTATGTGAGGTTACGTAAATCGGAATTATTTAGTTGAAATATCGATTTATAATTTATTGGACGATTTTTAAAAAATCGGATAATTTATCAGCGATTTATCAGAAATCGATCAAATCATATAAATATTTTTGACCGATTTTTCAGAAATTTATCGACAATTTTTAAAAAATCGACCAATTTATATAACAAAGGAGGATAAGTATATTTTATATTTTAATGACATGGTAGTAATTTTTTAAATTAAGTTTGTAATTATAAAATATTCCCGCATATTCCCACTAAAAATCCGAATCCGGTGTGTCACTTGAGTTTGGTGAGTATGTACCTAGAAGAATTAAGCCTTTTATATTTTATTTTAACATATTTTATAATTTTTTCCATATCTTTTACACAAAATAAATATTGGTCTGGTTAAGTAATCATATAGGACATACGGATAATATGCAATTTAGTCTTTGGAGGATTGCTAAGGTAGGGTTAATATGCCACTACTTTGTATGGCAGTGAATGCTGTCTATTTCCGTTATTGAAGCATTTTTGTATCTATTTATTTGTTTCAACTTGTTTGCACCGTAGCAGCTCCACATTCATTTTCAGAGCCCATTGCATTACATTAAACTCCTGACCATTTTAACAAGTTATCTATTTAGTTGGACTTCAAAAGCTTTAAACAAGTCATCAACTAAGATGTAATCTTCACAATGAAGAAAACAATGTCTAAAGCCTTGAAACATCATCTCGATTTTGCCATGACTTTAGATTGAATCAAGCATCGATTCCTCGAAAAAAAAATCAAAATGGTAACATACGTTTCTCAGAAATCAAAGAAAGAATAACCCTCTTTGCATTACAGCTAAATGATTAAGTTTTAACTCAGTGCCCTCAGCTAGCCGGCAACAGAAACTTGATGATATAATGACAAAGGCAGCAAAAAACTTGGTTTATCGGAAATGAATACTACAACCTGAATTTACTACTTTTGTCATCATAAAGGAATGTTATATCATGATCAAGTCCTCACACCTATAGATGATATGTTGTAGGAGATTCTTCTTGCAAATGAATTTCTAGAGAAATAACATCTGGAGGCATTTGATCAGGAAAAACAGCAGAAACAAATGAAATATTAGTCCTCACACACATCAATGCCCATGTTATCTGAATCTAATGAAGCTATAGAGTTGCTGGGGGTAATTTAAAAGCAAAACACATGTAGAATGAGCTGCTGAGCTCATCAAAGTGTAAGTTACTACTGAAGTTAGCAAAAGAAATGAAAATAATATCAAGCGAATTCACTGCTTCCGCACAAAATTGTGGGAGCCTCTAGAAAGGACTTGGATCATGTCTCCATGAAAGCTGCTGAGTAATATAAAAAGGCGAGATGTTAAGACAGCGGATACAATAGAGTTCACTGGAATCTTCCACTAACAAAGTGGACAAGCCAGGAAGCTGTAGGGCAAGAGTATTAAGTGAAAACCATAGCTAAATAAAACTGTGTAGCAATCTAATACAACATCTTCCTATTACAGTTTGCATGTACAAGGTCTTGAGTTCGTGTAGAATCAAGTATAAGCAAAGAATCAGTAAACTCCATTAATGAGAATCAACTTTACATCTACATTATTGATCTGATTACAAAGGTGAGAAAGAGAGAGTTGAGAGAGATTGTTCAGAGAGAGAGATATAAGAGTAATGTGCTAGACTAGTCTTTTATACAAACTAAAACAGAATCTGTTATGATAAGCTACTTTAGTTATGATAAGTTGACCATGTGATAAGCAGATTGTAAACAGCTATAGTGCAATAGTCCCCCCTCAGATTGAATGTGGTTGAACGACATTCAATCTGGAAAGAAGTTTCCAATGAGCTTGTCGACCAACCATCGGCTAACTGAAGAGAAGTAGGGATATAGGAAGGCTTAATCAGTTGAGCTTGAACTTGTTCCCTGACAAAATGACAATCTAAAGCAAAATGTTTGGTCTTCGGATGAAAAACGGGATCTGCTGCAATATCCAGTGCTGCTTGGTTATCTGTGTGAATGACAATAGGTAGTTTTTGAGGAATCTGTAATTCTGAGAGTAAAAGGTTCAGCCAAGATAATTCACACGCAGTATCTGCAATGGCACGCGGCTCGGCTTCTGCAGTAGAACGAGACACCACCTTTTGTTTGGATGAATGCCAGATGACCAAAGAAGAGCCAAACATCAAGCACATGCCTGTCACACTCTTGAGCATACCAGTTGAATCTAAATTTGAACCCCAATCGCTATCACAATAAGCCTCTAATTTGAGACTGGAGTCAGCTGAATAGAAAAGACCTTGAAAAGGAGTTCCTTTGAGATAACGGAGTACTCTCTGTACGGCTAGCATACGTGGTACACGAGGTGCCTGAAGAAATTGACTAAGATGATGTACCACATAGGCAGTATCTGGTCGTGATACAGTCAAATACAATAGTTTACCAACAAACTTTCGATAAACAGAGGGGTCATCAAGCAAATCTCCATCAAAAGGAGAAAGTTTGACATTACTGTCAACAGGCAAGGAGAGTGGTTTGGAATCTTCAAGACCTGCTTCAAGAAGAAGATCATAAACGAATTTATGCTGATGCAAATAGAGACCTTGATCTGTACGATGTATCTCGAGGCCAAGATAGTACTTGGCTAAGCCTAAATCTTTTATGGTGAATGTAGAATGGAGAACAGATTTGACATGAGTAATGAAAGAATTATCAGTTCCAGTTAAAAGTATGTCGTCTACATAAACCAGAGCAGTGACAAAAATATCCGAGTCTTTGTGAATGAATAAGGAATAGTCAGCAATACTCTGTGTAAAACCAAGTTCCAGCAATACAGAAGCCAATTTTTCAAACCACACTCGAGAAGCTTGTTTCAAACCGTAAATTGATTTGATCAATTTACAAACATAATCTGTACCATGTAAAGGATGGCCTGGAGGAATGGCCATGTACACTTCTTTAGTTAAATTGCCATGTAAAAAGGCATTATTTATGTCAAGCTGATGAATATCCCATTTCTTAACAGCAGCTAAAGCCAAAAGGGTGCGCACAGTGGCCATTTTGGCAACAGGGGAGAAAGTGTGATGATAATCCTGTCCTTCAATTTGTGTATAGCCTTTTGCTACCAAACGGGCTTTAAACTTATCAATTGAACCATCTGCCAGGTATTTAACACGATATACCCATTTACATCCGACTAATTTCTTGCCAGGAGGAAGTTTAACAACAGACCAAGTGTTGTTGGTTTGTAAGGCTAACAATTCTTTATCCATAGCCTCTATCCAACGTTGGTCTTTAATGGCTTGATTATATGATAATGGTTCAGGAATAGCTGTACATGGACTCACAGAACAGGCAAAAATAGAAGCTGGTGGAGAATAATGAGAAAAGTTAAATTTCTCATTGTTGATAGGACATGCCAGAAGTACAGAGTTGGAAGAATTATATTGTTTGGTTGGAATAACATAATCCTTCATCCAACTAGGTTTAATTTTGGGTCTAAGAGACATACGTGTAGGAACTGAAGTTGGTTGTAAAGAAATTATAGAATCTGAAAATGAAGGGGGAATATGGTCTGATGAAGTCACAGAGTCAGAAGGCGTATTAAGTGAAGAATTTGAAGTATTCTGATTAAAATTTGTGTTATCAGTCAAATCATCTAAAGGACTATTGGCAGCAAAATCTGAATCATCAGAAAATGTGGAAGTTGGAATAGTGAATATTGAAGGAGTGGAAAGCAAAGGAGAATGAGCATAAGGAAAATTATTTTTCATAAAAAACCA
This sequence comes from Apium graveolens, assembly GCF_009905375.1. Taxonomy (NCBI): domain Eukaryota; kingdom Viridiplantae; phylum Streptophyta; class Magnoliopsida; order Apiales; family Apiaceae; genus Apium; species Apium graveolens. The sequence goes on along the minus strand of NC_133650.1, from coordinate 15,729,539 downwards.
CATGTCTGGAAACATGAAACTGGTGTTTAACAGGATCAAAAAGTTTGTAGCCTTTTTGCGTCATCGAATAACCAAGAAAAACAGTATTAATTGAGTGACATGCTGTTTGGTTGGTAACAAAATGGTCCAAAGGCCTCTAGTACAATCATCCACAATTGTCAGAAAATATTTACAACCATTATAAGTGGGAGTCCTGTAAGCACCCCACAAATCACAGTGTACAAGTTCAAAAGGAACTGTTGCTTGAGACAAACTCACAGAGAAAGGGAGTTTACATTGTTTGGCTAAAGGAAAAGTATTACAGGGCAAGAGATGAGAAAAACTAGATTTAGACAAGTCTATATCAGCAATCTGAGAAAGAACCTTAGTAGAAATGTGCCCTAATCTTCTATGCCAAAGAGATGAAAGCGGTAATGAAACAGCAGTATGACTGAGATGGAAATAGGAGTATTGAACAACTGGTAAAGTCCTCCCGTAAGTTTACCAAGAACCAATCCCTTCTTCTGGTATTGGTCCTGCACATAGCATTCATCAGTTGTAAAATGAACAGATGATTTCAACTGAGAAGATAACTGACTGACTGAAAGAAGATTGAAGTGGAAAGAAGGAATATGGAGTACATGTGTTAGAGAAATAGACAAAGGATAAAAGTGAACAGATCCAATGTGAGTGACATTGGCACTTTCACCATTAGAAAAATTTACAGTTAAAGGGTTTGGTAACAAACTAATATCATGCATGGCATTTAGTTGGCAGCACATATGATTAGTAGCACCGGTGTCTATTATCCAAGAATCATTGGAAATCTGAGAAGATAGAGAATATATGGTACCTGCAATGTGAGTAGCCATACTGTATTGTGGCTGTGATACAGTAGAAGATGTGCCAGGATAAGGAGAAGAGACTGGCGAAGGTCCCTTGTTTATGCACTGCATTAGGGTAGTAAGTTGAGTTTGCAGTTCCTCCATTCTGGTGGATAATTGTGCATTTTCAGAAGTAGCTTGAGAGTGAACAGCAGCATTAGCCTGAGCAGTAATGGCCTGAGTAGGTTTAGAAAACCTTGAATGTGCAGGTCTTCTTTTGCCTTTGTTATTTGGATGATAAGGATGATCCACAGGGTAACCAATCAACTTATAGCATCTATCCTTTGAATGTCCTTTGATATGGCAGTGTGCACACTCTTGAACAGGATGGGATTCTCTGTCACTAAAACGATTTGGAATATAGGAAGAAGTTGATGAAGTAGGCTTTGGCATGTTGACCATTAAAGCAACAGGTGAACTGCTAGAATAGTGTTGGACTTGTCTTTGCTTTTCTTCTTGTTTGAGTAGCATGAATGCCTGATTTACTGTAGGCCATGGAGACATCATGAGTAATTGCCCTCTTGCAGCAGTATAACTAGAGTGTAGTCCCATGAGAAATTGAATTAGCCTGGTTTTTTCAAGTTGATTTTCCCAATCCTTGACAGCACCACAAGAACACTTAATTATAGGTTCCAAAGCCTTGATCTCGTCCCAAAAACCTTTCAGTTTATGAAAGTAAAACTCAATGGAATCATTTCCTTGTTCCAGTTTGAACAGATCACGCTGAGTTTCATAAAACTTGTGGCCACTTACAGCAGAGAAACGTTCATTCAATTCATGCCAAACAACATATGCACTATCCATGTAGTTCATGATGTTACTAATGTCATCAGAAACAGTATTGAGAATCCAAGTTATAACCATATCGTTCACTCGCTTCCAATGAGCAAACAGAGGTGATGATTCAGCAGGAGGAGAAAAGTTCCCATTAACAATAACAAGCTTGTTCTTGGCAGAAAGTGCAATTTGTAAAGAACGTTTCCAGGAAGCAAAGTTTTCGGAACCAGTCAATTTCTTGGAAATCAAGATCATGCCAGGTTGATCGTTATTGTGAAGATATAAAGGATGAGTATTATTATCAATTGTTTGCGGATATGTGTGCGTATTTTCATGATTTTCTGGTGAAGAATCTGTGTTTGTGTGTGTGTTTGTTGCAGAACGACTTTGATTTGGAGTAGTCATGTTTGTTAACAGTGCATTGGCATAAGATCGAGTAGAATTGTGAGACATTCAAGAGAGATTCTCAAATAGAAAAGAAAATTGATGAATAGATGCTTGAAAAAGCAGAAAAACAAAGAGAAAACAGGTAGAATATGATGATGAAACAAACAACACAAACAATCAAACACGTTGCGATCATGATTGCAATTCAATCATTACTAGTTCACGATCACGATTACTTGAAAAAGCAGAAAAACAAAGAGAAAACAGGTAGAATATGATGATGAAACAAACAACACAAACAATCAAACACGTTGCGATCATGATTGCAATTCAATCATTACTAGTTCACGATCACGATTACTTGAAAAAGCAGAAAAACAAAGAGAAAACAGGTAGAATATGATGATGAAACAAACAACACAAACAATCAAACACGTTGCGATCATGATTGCAATTCAATCATTACTAGTTCACGATCACGATTACGATGCAATGAAACAATCACTTGTATGTAACGATCAATCAACAAGTTGCAGAGATACAAAAAACGATGAAGATTATCGAAAGTAGAAGCAGAACAATGGAAGCTTACTGGTTGTTCAAGAAAGTGGCAAAAATGATGAAGATGCGGAAAATATGCATGGAAGCTTACTGGTTGTTCAAGAAAGTGGCAAAAATGATGAAGATGCGGAAAATATGCTCTGATACCATCTTAAGTTCGTGTAGAATCAAGTATAAGCAAAGAATCAGTAAACTCCATTAATGAAAATCAACTTTACATCTACATTATTGATCTGATTACAAAGGTGAGAAAGAGAGAGTTGAGAGAGATTGTTCAGAGAGAGAGAGATAAGAGTAATGTGCTAGACTAGTCTTTTATACAAACTAAAACAGAATCTGTTATGATAATCTGTTATGATAAGCTCCTTTAGTTATGATAAGTTGACCATGTGATAAGCAGATTGTAAACAGCTATAGTGCAATTCAAGGCCATATTGTATGGTTCACTTTCCATTAGTCTCAAGGAATTAAACTTTTATCCCAATGACAAATATACACATTAAAAGATCAAGTACAAATGACGTCTATAAAATTAATACTACTTAACTCCAAACTTGAATTAGTTCAAACAGGTCCGTACATGTACAATTTAATCCTCACCTTTTTGAAATAGTTCAGTCAAGTACATAAATTCGAGAAGCAATGTCTTGAACCAACCAATCAAAACCTTCTAAGAGACCCATCCCAGTGTAAGCACTACATCCCACAATTCTCCAGTGTCTGGTTTTATCCAAGGCTTCCAGGTTAAGAACCTGATTTGATTAAGAAACAAATATTCAATAAGAGCATCTCCAATAGAGGTTGCTAACAAAGTTGTCAAATCATGACAAATCATTAAATATATTATTTTTTAATTGTCTCTCACATCCATGTCACTCTTGGCAACATTTATTAAAATTTTGCTTCAATAGTTAAGCAACTTTTAAGGTTGCCCATGTGGTCCCTCTATATTAATTTTATATTTAGTTCAATATAAAAGTGGGTTGAGTAATATACACTTTAAATGTTTTTTATGACTTTTTGCTAATTTAGGAAGTTGTCAAAGGGTTGCCAAGTTTTGGCAACCTTGGTAGGCAACCTTTTGGCAACCTCCCAATTCCAATAGGTAGGCAACCAAGGGTGTCATGCCACATAAGCTTGGCAACCCCTACTGGAGATGCTCTAATAAGCAAATATTAGCCTACCACTGGCAGAACTAATAGTACGCAAATTTGTATCCTCTCTTGGTGCAGATAGCGGATTTTTAAAAAGTGTGGAAAGCATTTTACAGTGAACGGAGGATGCAATTATTTTATTATCGACTGAAGTCTGAAGTTTGACAAGTTTCTTTATCCCTTCCCATCCCCGTCCCTCCCTCCCTCCATCAAAAAAAACCTAATTAATAATATCAATAAGATAGTGAGAACTAAGGATTACAGATTAAAAATTATATTAATAAAAAACTAGTTGATAACCCGTACGAAGCACGGGCCCGAGATTAAAAATTCAAATTAGTATTTGTAGAGAATTGAACCTCATAACCCGTGCGAAATACGGATTTCAAATTAAAGTATTAATATAAAATATTAAATTGGGACTTGTAAAGAATTTAAACTGATAGAATTTATTTAAAAAATGCTATTAAATTAATAATTTAATAGAAATCGAACCGAGAATCCATCTGCAGCCAATAGTTATTTTACTTGTTATAGAAATCTAACAGGTTAACTTTATAACTAATAGGATTCTTTTGTGAAATGAATTGTCCAATTATCATATGAACCAAACAACTTTGTTATTTTAGTTAATTTAATATTACTTGATAATTATCTTTTTCAATAAAATTTATTTAATATTAATTAATTATTGATAAAAATCAATTTTCAATTAAAAGTAAATAAATGTGATTTTACTTAATTTAATATTATTTAATAAAATTTAAATACAACTCATAAATTCAACGGTATTAAAAAAATTGACTTAAAGGTAAATAGACGTTGAGATAGACACTACCAAATACAATCGTTAAACCAATGATTTTCAGTATAAAAATAAATAAATATCCATAATATCATATATTATTACTTAATTATTATTAAAAAAATATTTTCCAATTTAGAAGTAAATCGACGCTTGGATGTACACTAACTAATAGAAAACAAATTTCTATAGAGAATAGAATCGTGTTAATAGTTGGTAAGTTGGGATTTAATAATATAAAATTTTAAAATAGTTATATAGTTATCTTGTGAGTACCAAAATTTGGTATTTTGGTACGTGTTCTAATAAAACATGGTATATAAAGTCATTGATCTCAACAAACTGATCTGTCATCATCATAAAACAAAACTTTAAAAAAAAACTTCAAGCCTGAAAAGTAAGTTCTAGCTCATGATTGTACTCCAATATGCAGGAAACTGAAATATATAACAAACTTAATTAAACCTTACATGCTTTAACTACAAATTAAATCACTAAGGTGCAACAATCATTGATGTACAAATGCAAGTGTGCAACTAGAACCGCATCTTCATAATATATACGAAAGCAAAAAAAAAATATCACGTTCTTTTATACTTTTGTCAAGTCACTTATTTAACAATGTATAAATGTAATTTCTTTTGGCATAAATATTCATTAATCAGTGCAAACAAAACATGATAATTTGAAATGGTAAGGGATGTCAACCTCTGTAGGTAATCAACAAAAATATCTCACTTACTTTAGCTATCTCATCTGGGGAAAGAGCACCTTGTATGTCTTGCTTATTTGCCAAAATTAGTAGTGACGACCCTGATAGCCTCTGTTATAAAGATAAAAAGCAAAACTATGTATTAAAAAGTAAAAAAAAAAATCAAGTAGCTGGAAAGTTTAAACCTTTATGTCACTGCTGAGAAATAAGTATGAATGCTGAAGTCTGGAATCCAGTCATTGACAAAATGTTCAGATATGCATTGTGCATGTGTATACAAAGCAATTCATAGTGATCCTTTGGACTGAGGATTAATGGGGTAACATGCACTGCACTTCTTAATTAATAACTTAACATCCTCCATAATAGTACCATTTAAAAACTTGTTACCTGAACTTATATGAATGTGTCCAACAAAGATATTAGTCCAAGTGTTGGGCTCGGCAACATTTTGAAAACTTTACATATCTTTGTCCAAGCGTCCACATCCATGTGACATGTGAGTATTGAGAACATGACACGGACCACATGACACGGACACTCGAGGCAAAATGAAAATTCTGGGTAACAGAGCTTAAAAACGAAATATCCCATTCATTCCAAATCACTTGATCCGGTTTTACTTTTATTTCAGAATTGACACATTTTCTTATATGTTCAGTTAACAAGTCAATATAGCAGAGTGCCTACAATGCACTAGCAACCAGATTTTATTCTATTTTTCAAAATCAACCAGATATTTAGTTCTTCTAGTAATTATAGAAAAACTAATGGAGTAACATCAATCATGAGTTTGAGAATGACGCATTTATATTGGGCAAGGGAGAGCGTATAAAGTCACTGAAAAGAAAGCGAATGATAATGGCCACTACTACACTAGCAACAAGTTATACCACAACCCTTATTCCCGCCAACATCGACAACAAGCAAGAACTCACAAAGTTCTGAAATTCATACTTCTAAATTATCAAGTAAGCTCAAAATCAAGGCATACCTCTTCCTTTAACAAATTATCAAGTTCAAATTTACAATCATCCAGTCGTCTAAGATCCGAACTATCAACAACCCAGACCAACCCATCCGTCTGCTCGAAATAATTCCTCCAATAAGACCTTATAGTCTTCTGCCCCCCAACATCCCATATATTAAGCACATACCTACAAACACCAAACCAAGTCAAAAAAAACTACCTACATTACAAAATCACAACAATGCGCACCACGTGTTCGATAAAATGTCTAAGAGAAAAAAAAACAACATACTTGTTGTAAGTAATAGTCTTGATATTGAAGCCAAGAGTAGGGCTAATAATACTTGTGTCTTCACCATTAAGCTTCAAAACAATCGTCGTCTTTCCTGAATTATCTAGTCCTCTGCATTACAAACACAATTTGATTATAAATATATACACACATATACACACAATAGAGCAATTGGGTTAAGGACTTACACCATGAGTATACGCATTTCCTTCTCTTTTTTCTTGATCTTGCGAATAATACTGAGAAGTCCCATTTTGGATACGTAGATCTCCTGATTGAGAGATTAAATAACCCAGTGAGCTTATACAACAATGGTTCTGATTGCTCGTCAAAAGGACAGAATGGGTTTGACTCGATCGCTTTAAGCTAGACGGGTCGGGTTATTTTATATACTGTAAGAAACAAGTGTAAGTGTACTTCACAGAATCGCGAAGGCGAGATTAATCAGGTAATCGGAATTTAATAGAAATGATTAATTGGGTTATTGATAGGAATTAATTTAATATTATTTTTATTTGTAAATAATAATATATATAATTATTTTATTATTTTGATTATATACATATATAATTTTTTAAAATATTTATACAAATAAATTAAAATTATGAAATATTATTAAAGTAAATATAATTTTTAAAATCTGACTCATGAATTGAGATCAATTTCAGATGAAAAATTAAAAAAGTTTATTATTTAATCATTCAAAATAGTAAATAAGTATACAAGATTATTATAGTTCTTAAATCTTTTACAAATTTATATCTTTTTTAATTTTTTTTATTTTTCAAAATATTTTTTCAAACTTTTACCAATGAGACCGATTTTTAACCGATTAACCCAATTTTTGATCCAAATTTTACTTGATCGGTTCGATTTTCTACCGAACACAATTAATTATCGATTAATCCCGATTAATCAATGACTTTTAGAACACTGCTTTTAATGCGGTTTTACATCTTTCCTTTGTTTTTTTTGCTAAGCAAATATTTCCTTAATTTTAATTGTAAAAAAATATTTTTACATCGGTTTTAAATCTTTCGTTAATTTTAATCAATACAAATTTTTCTTGAATTTTTTTTTTTGTTAAAATTTGTACACAATTTGCACATCTATAATCCGCATCTTAATTGGTACATGAAAATAAACAGCGACAAGATATGCGTACTCAGTTAATGAGAACGAAATCTAACTAATCTAAATTTTTAATCTTGAAAACCCGCTCTTCATAATTTATCCTAGCTATACGCCTATACGTATATGTGAAAAAGACGTCTGATGAACCTCCCAAACTCTAAAATCAAGACATGTTAAAATGTCCAGGTTGATTAAGAAAACTTCTCTCCCCTCCCGAAATTAAGTTCACATATCTAGACAGAAACGTAGGCGAATCTATTGCAGCTATGAATAGAAAAAAGAAAATTAGCCTTGGACAAATGAGCACTTCTCCTTCAACAATGCAATGTATATATTATACATGACAACAAAATTTCTTTCCAAAATCCAGCTACACAGCTGGGAAAAGGTCCCCCGCTGCACATTGGCCACTGGCGTACATACATGTATCAGCTCCGCAACTTTTTAAGAAGGATCATATTTAATTGAGCCTGGGTGCTTTTAGAGAGTAGATTCTCCTCACAAAACCTTTCCCAACATGACCAACAGCCTTCAGTTCGTCAATTAGGTCTTGTTCTTCCTTGCTAGCATCTCGTCCACGTTTCTGCAAACAATAAACCATTATTGCATACAATGGTTTCGAGTCTCATGACAAGATAGTTACTTCAAAAAACATTAGATACCTTCAAACCCTCTTGCTTCCATGTAATGCCAATTGCATCACCTCCCAAGGAATCATACCACACCTTAAAGGTATCGGGGAACCTCCTCTGAATATATAGTTTATGATAATTAGAGTAGTGAATAAATATATGAGTAATGCTTTGACCATGTCCAACATAACAAACAGCGGCCTTGTTTTTCATATATAAAGATAGAATTTGTGGAATTAAAGGCTCATAGCTCATAATGCAACAGCTAAGATATTTTGTGAGATATCTTTACTTTAGAAAAACACAGGCAGATTCAACAATAGTCTAAAAGTAAGTTAAAAGTATATCAGTATCTACCTCCATATCTTCAATCAAACACCTTGATGGATCAAAATCTACCATCAACTTTCTTTGGAGTTCTTCTGTGTTCATTTTCAGATCCCCGGAAGAGAAAAGCGGTTGAAATAATTTACTTTCTTGAGCTTGGACCACCAGTTTCCCTGTGCATAGTAGGGCATTACAAATTATAAAGCTAGCAGTATTGCATTAAAGTTAGCGAGCTAAAGGATTAAAACTTCAAATCAAACCAATACCTTGATTGAGTTCAGATGGGAAAAGAAGGCGCTCAGGGTAAGGCAATTTGTCCCTATGTAGCAGAATAACCGCATCATAGTTGTTCAAAGGAGTACGTAAAATGCACTGAAAGAAGCGAAACTAATTAATAAATATTTATAGAAAAAACAAATTGATGGGTAAACAAACATAAATCAGAAACCATGGGTAAATTTGCAATATTTTACTCATTCACCTCCCATCCATAAGAATCAAGCTGATCCTGCAATATTAACTTGGTCAACAGATTTGAACTGCTTCTTGCATATGCTTCCAGTCTTCTGAGCTCCTTTTGCCAAAAATAATAGTTTAATATCAAAGCAATAAATGTAAAACGCTCTCTGTGTTCTTTTAAATATAAATCTACGTCACTTGGTAGATCTACAAATTTGAGCACTTTTTCATTTCACTTGTCCAAAACATGAATAAAAGAAAACTGTAGCATGGTAAATGGCAAATAAAGAAATACTGTAAAGAGAGAAAGGGAAAAAACATTCCGAACATAAATAATAAGATTAGCCACATGTGCTGATGTGCAGCTGGACAACACTTACCGCGGAGCTCGGTGATGATGTGCTCCACGCTTCAGAGAACTTATCATAGGTTGTTGCCAAAAACATGGCAGAACGTGTACTTCTAGTTTCTTCTCCAGATGTGTCTCTACTTGAATTGAAGTTCTCCTATCCAATGAAGTACATATCCCATTTTCATTATACATATTGTAGCACCACTATTTGTCATATACAATATAAATAAAAAATTGTGACTGTAAAGAGTTAACAATTCTTCAATTCACTGAACTTACATTTATCTCCTTTTTATCATCTGGTTTAAAATCACCATTTATATCAACAATTAAAGGAGAAAAGGTCCAGTCATACTCCGAGAGTAAACGCAGAAATCTGCTAACCAAGTTGATATGCAAATGAAAAAAGGAATATATCAAATGAAACTATTGATGGAACAGAAGCCGAAGCTTATAGATTAAAAAAACAGCAAGTATACATTAAATCTGACAGAATATAAGTTTTTCAGAGTAGAGTAACAGTAGCTTTCAGGATTGAATATTGAGTGCATACAAATATAAACATTGTGCAATTTATTTAGTAGATTTAACCAATACATTTTCGGTTCTGGGAGAGTTTCAAACAGTACAGTTCCTATTAATTATGGGAATTGGTCAGCTTAACATGATAACCAAACTTGGTCTACTAAAAGGTCCTGAATAGGATCCCAACAAATATTCTCACGAATTACGATCAATTTGGACACCTCTGATAATTGTTTCCTAGTAATTACAATGATCTACTGTTATTCGTATTAAGGTTTTGACTGAGTGGGATTGTTATGATTCTCCAACACTCTAATGTTTTGCAAGAGCTGGTTATCCAACTAACTTACCCGGATTGCTGCTTCGAGCTTCATATATTCTAACTGTGAACTGGTCGATAGTCATATTCAAACTGCTGAAAAGTCAACCTATACAGTACAACATTTGACACCTAGAAAGAATAACATAATATTTTTTTCGTGAATATCGACATAACACTAAGAAAATTATACACACACGCATAAATATATATATATATGTGTGTATATTGCGAATTCCACGAAATTATAAGCTTGTATATAATAATAGTTTAAACATGGTATAAAATTGATAGCCCATGGATTTGCAGTGGTGCAGACCTCAATCCCATTCCAAGCCGTGTAAAGTTTCTTACCCTGTCTATGCCCTGTATCCATTTTTCCAGAGAGGCATACCAATACCACATCCATATCCCAACTTTTGATCCATTCTCAAGTCCTTTGATAAGTATACTAACCAAAAACAGAAGTGCTAAGCTCGGGCTTTAACTAATTGTCATTCTCCTTTGGATCTTACCCAAACTCAGCTTCTTCTCCAAGCTTCTTTGAAGTATATTACACTAATTTAGAGTATGTTCTCAATTACTTTTGTCTAATCTCGTGATAATCAGTACCTCTTAAGGTTCTCCAAAGAAGACAAGCTGGCCGACTCTACATGCATTCAGCCACCGGCGAAAATAACCCCTCACACCATTGGTTGCTTGTTTGGAGTCACCAACCCCCATATAATAAAGTGTACTGACAAGTGACAAGAGAGCATTCTCTAGACCCGTCTCAATTATGAAGGCACGGGAACTGCCACCAGCAAAAGCGTCACAAAACCCCAACACCAATGATATGAAGAGAAGGTAAACAGAAAGGTTCTAGAGTCTCCACAATCATCATAAAACAATCCTACAGGCATAGCCTAGCCGATATCCCTCTACACTCGGTAATAAGAGGTCGAAAGTTCAAGCCTCGGTGGAGGCATGTGTACACAAGTGTTTAAATTTTTGTGAATATAAAATATATATATAGAACTCAATTTTGACCAACTCTAATAAACACTACACGTATTATACTAGATATACAAGGAGAGGAAATAAAAACTTTAAGTTGACCAAGAAATTGCATACAAAAATTTAATAAGCAGAAGCAACACCAAACTCAACCTTAAAAATCCAGTGATCCGTGAACATGGAACAGAATACGGAAGAGGATTGGTAAATAGATATGCAGCTAGTAGCTCAATTGCCTCATCTGCTAAAACAGCCGAAAAGAGATGTGCAGCAACCCAGCGCTTAGCAAGCCTTTTCAAACATAAAACAGAATATGTAGGGTTAGGGACAGCAGAGGGAGAGACGGGGAGAAGTAGAGAAAGGGCGGAGGTAAGCAATTGCTTACCGTACAACAGGCTGATAAATTGGATGCCGGCCCCGTAAACCGTTAATCATGCTAGAGTGCTGGCTGAGAAGAAAAAGCTTCCTATCCGTGGAAGAGATCCTATTGGCTTGATCAATTCTGGCTGCAATAGAAGAGTCAGATAACTGGAATACTTTAAATGGTAAAATCTGAACATATCAAGGACCAGAGGAAAGTCCTACACTGTCTGTTCAACAAGTTCAGGCCTTTCTGATGCAAAATTTTCAGACGGAATGCGTATCCCGAAAAGAGAACATCCACGTCATCCTCAGTAGCAGTGACTCTCATGTCACGCTTATTTTCGAGACTGTTACAGAAGAAGAGTCAGAAAGAGGAAAAAGATACTCACTAGCATAGAAGCGACCATGACCCACCTCTGTCCGATTTTCAGAAGAAAAGCAGATTTGGTCTTTTCAATAGCAACATCATCTACTGGCCAATTTCCAGAACCTTCCAACTGCACCATATCGAAAAATTATTAACAAAAAAAATTACCATTATCAGATTAAGTATATTGACAGTTACCTGGATAAGAACTTCCAGTGGTTGTATACAAGTTGAACTGAACTTTATCCTTTTCCTATCAACATAACTTTCAGAAGCTAATGGGTGAGGTTGCCGGGCGCAGACAGATGTGCACCTGAAAGCTGCATAAAATAATTGGCATCAAATCTTGCATCAACATTAATTCAATAATCCAAAAAAAAATAATTAGAAAATACTAACCTAAAATTTGCAATTCATTTTTTCCATAATTATCTCTTTAATTTTTTACTTCACATTAACCTCTAATTTTATTAATTGACTAATTTATGGCGTGTGAGAAATACGAACTATGTTTTCAGTACCGTTTGAATATCTGAATCACTTACATATATTTCACAGGAAAATAATTAAATAAAATCAAAGGACAAACAGGTAATACACATAGCTTGAACTTCGAAACAAATTTAATGAATCATCAACAACTATGCAAACAAACAAGTCGTAAAGGTTCTACAATGAGTCTCAATTAAAAGTGCAGGGATCTCTAAACATTTTCCATAGAACACCCGATCCTGATTACAGAACCCCCGACGCATCTCACACCAAATTGAAACACGAAACTGATAATAAGAAATAAAATGTAGTCCAAGGACCAAAAAACACGCATGCAACTATTACCGAATTCAAATCTAGAAACTGAGAAGCTCTACAAATTATATAAGGATACGTCTAATTAAATTAAAACCAGAAATATAAAAGCTCTGATACAAGTGATGCAATACAAGTGATGCGTAAGTGCAAAACACATTATATCAGCTCCAATATGCATTTATGGCCTTGATTATGAGCTTACTTGTTCATAGCGAAAAGCATTTTCTTCCTGTAGTCAATTTACAAAAACTTGGTAGTGGTGTCAACAGTGTACGTAAAATATGTGTTCTCGCTTCCAAGTAAACCAAATCAAAAAAATGTGAGTTGAATAATCTGGCTTCTATATATCCCCCGACAATCATCTCGATTTTATAGTCTTATAGATATTAGGGAAGATCATTTCTCAAAATTTATGTGCACAAAAACTTTACAGTCTATACTCGGTCCTTGAAATTATTGTGCACAACACAAACTGTGGGTCTTGATAAAAAGATATAAGATGCAAATTGTCCCATAAATTTGCATATTTAACAAAAAAAAAGTACCTGGGTCAAGAGGCTGCACACTAGATATCGTTAAAGGAATGTCATTGAGCTCACGTAAGTGCTTTGAAAGTTTGTTAAATGCTTCGAGCAAATGTCCATTATAACATGTTGGATCTGATATTGAATCAGTATAAATGTTAAGCTATTCTTTTCTAAAGAAGATCAAATATAAATAAATAAAACCAAGAAAGGAGATATGGTACATGTAAAAAATAGATGAAGAAGAAGAAGATATGGTTGTATAAAGGCAGCATGCTACCTTCATGTCCCAGTACCAAAGAAAAATCAAGCTGATCCACAATGTAAGTGATATTTTCTTTTAACAGGGAAAGATGCTTCATCAAAATATACTCCGAAATCCATTTCATAACAAGATGTAATCCGGACGGCTTGCATTCCCAAGCTAATAAAATCATTAGGAAAATTAATCATAGTAATACAAAATTTGGAAGCAATTAAAGCCTTTTAATGACTCACCAGCACATTGTCTGATTCCGCTATCTTTAAAACTTCGAAGTTCTGACTTTTCTCCCCAAAATCTATCGAACTTTTGAACCTAAGGTGTTGCTAATAATATCAGTACATCAATCTTGGCCTATAAATTCTTAATTTGAACAATTTATGGAAACAATACCTCCTCTTTGTTTTCATAATTGGGACCCTTGACGACCATATTAAAAGCTTCATCTTTATTTAGTAAAATTCCAATTCTCAATGCCTCTCTATCAAAGATTGATAAACCCTATAATGAAAGATAATTAGACCAGTATAAATGAAACACAAAGCTATAAATTGAAAGGTTAGGCTTCACAGCTTGTTCCCATACATCTTCAAAATTGAACTCTGATGCCGTATTTCTCCAGATAACACGCACCAACTTCGCTCTTTCTCCTAATGCTTCTTGCATTAACGAATGTATCTTATGCTCAAAAGTTCGCCAACACTCATTATCCAGAGCATATCCAGATGCATAAACTTGCAAATTTCCTTTCAAGTTTAATCTAAAGAGCACGAATGTCAGAGAAAAGAAATACCAAAATGGTGGTGCAAGAACCCCATATATCGTAAAAGTTGTCCACAAAATAAATTTTCAGTAATTATATCAGCTGTGCAATCTACATAGAATAGAGGCGTTTCTTCAGCAGAATTGATTCTATCACATAAGATCCTTGAGCTATAATTTAAGCATTACTAGCAGATAATGGGTTCTTCGATATCAAAGTTGTCACTTATACCCACGTAATTATAAAATTTAGAAGAATAGAGAATAATTGAAGATTTGAAGTAGGATGTTGAAAAAACTTTTCAACAAAGTTGATGAATCTACCTAGAAATATTAAGTAAATTACCAAAAAGGTTCAAAAGCGAGAAAGGGAATATATTTAGCTTCATAACTTATATCCAATCAAACTCAAATACAGATTTGAATAACAAGACAGCATAATTATTATATATACACTAAATGCTTTTCTCAACACCTTAAGGTTTTGGGAGTGTTGGTGATCTAACATTATTAAATCAAAGTTATGTTTAGGATTCTTGAATTCAAACCCTCATACCCCAACACTCCCACAATTTAATATGGGTCCCGTTCTTGTCACTTTTTAGTGGCCTTGTTATTGCAATCCACGCTATAACAACTGTTCAGACACAGCAAGCATAACAACTCTACTACGTACCTAATGCAGTGATCAAACTTAACAGCAAAGTCAATGCTGGTAATAAACAATTCATCAAATCCACCATCTCTGCATTTATCAATGCAATTTCGTGCCAGAGAAGCCTCAGCTTGAAGCTGCAAATATTAAATTGTTTCAATACAACATTCAGGAAAACTAATGTAGCAAGCGAAGGATCGAGTAACAAAAAAAAAAGAAATTGAGTACAAGGAGATAGCGGAAACTAAAATGTCGAATTTTTTGTAACGTAAGTACCTCTTGCAATCCACTTTTTGACAATCTGAATGCAACATTAAATTGAGAGGAATGGCATAGGACTGCTGGAAATAACTGCAAATATATCTCCTTTTCCTGTATAGCATTGATGATTATGAGTAATGTAACAAGCTAAAAAAAATTAAAAGCTACTTAAACCAAGTCTAATATTTTAAGGGTATACGGTTCTTTTTTACGGTATCTGTATGTAACAATAGGTAAACAATCACTCATTTATACAAGCAAAAACTTGGTGGTTTCATCACAGTTGTAAAGGCAATGGCCTATGAACAGGGAACTTATAACAGGTAAAATAAGCATTAACTCCTGCCCAGGTCTGATATGGGTTTCTCTCCAATTCGCTACATTTAACAAATCAAAATTCATAATGATAATTAACAGGCTAAAAATTTAGTTCACCGCCCATTTATCCAAAAGAAAGGGCAAGAAAATATTCATAAATGTATATAATTTGCATCCTAAAGTTATAGGTTGTATCGAATCAAACCTCCTCCGTTGAGATATTGTTTTCTCCCTTGTGCTTAAAAAATATACCCTTTTTCCATACACCTGAATTGGCTGCATGAAAATTTCACGACATAGTTAAGACTTGAAAGGCAACAGTTTTTTACATTTGTTGTAAATGCTTTAATAAGGATTAAGGATTTCTCATAAGAAGCTTAGCATAGAATAAAAAAACTAGGGTAAAGAAATCACGCAAGAAACATTTTTGCAATTGCTACATAGTCTGAACCCTTGGTACTAGTTAATTACTGCAGATTACCTTATTAGATTACATATATCAACAACTTTAAGGACAGATAAAATATTCACCGACACTTGCGGTATATTTTACAGCCACTAGCAAAAATTGACAAATGTACTTGTTGAAGCACTTTTATTCTTTTAACAGAATCCTAAACTTATGACTCGAGGCATACAACTTATAACTCGAGGCATACGAGCCGAAAGTGTTACGTTTTCAAAAAAATGTAAATCCATGCTCCTTAATTCAAGTAGATATGAAAGTTAAAGTACCTCAGGGAAGACATTAAGTTTGACATATAGCAGTATCTCATCCAGTAGCATACTTAATTGTCAATGCTCTCACAATTTATCACAGCGTGAAGCAAAACATTCATAATCATGACTAAAAGTAAATATTTGCATGTCAGACGAATATTACATGACAGAAAAAAGAGAAAAAAAAACTCTAAACTATTAATGAACTCTGCAAAAAGTAGCAATGCACTACATACCAATGAAATCCAATGTATGGCGACATATCTGAATTGTGTTCATTGACTTGCTGACACGATTTTTACCAGAAACTGTTGCAAGATATGCCATTATAGTGGATAACAGGTACCCACTTAGGCAATCATGAGAATATATAGAACTTCTCTGCCGTGCCCAGACCTGCACCATCATAGCAAAATGTCAGAAGCTAAACACAGACACTGTTATGAGCAATAGGCAGATAATCAGGGTTTAAGATTGAAGAACATACTTTTAACAAAATAAGGGCCTCGCCTAATTCCTTCCATTCAAGAAATATACTGCTGATAAATTTTGCATTCTCTTCCAACACCATATCCTCTAAAATACTGCTATTGTACATAGGTGTAGCATCAGCAGCTAATACAAATTACAAAAAATCCATATCAGTGCAAGGCATCATAAGAAATACTAATAAGCTTACAAAAGTAGCTAAAAATACAGAAAAGTTACCTTGATCTAATGCGCGGATATTATTGCGCTGCATGTTAAGCTTAGAAATGTTAAAGAGGGATGTTGCGGTGGGAATTAGCCTTATCGAAGTCAATGGAGTTTCACCAAATTTCTCAGCTACAAACCCAATATTAACATTTATACATAATTCTAGCAAGGAAAATTGACAGGTAGGATGAAATAACAAAATGCAATACAAGAGAACAATGTTCCAGTTTAATGTTTTACCTGGATACAAAACAAGTACAGGTTTTCGAGCCTCATTCTGAAAGGCGGACATTTCGACCTTTTGAAATGATGAAGAGCGCTTCAGATATTTTTTTATCACACATAGATATAGGAACCTTTTGGCATGGTATCGATAATTCAAGTAGTCTTTCTCATGGAAACATTCCTAGAAGAGAAGGATAAAGTATGAGAGATAAAGACGGTACATAGTCAACAAAATTCAAAAATTCTTTTTTAAATATACCACTGCCTTATAAAGTTTGTAATTGTTATTATACTTATTCATTAGACGGGCCAATACTTTATGGCTGGTTTCTGATGAGAGAAAAAGCACCTTGTAGATTACAAGTCGATCATTCATGGATGCTATTTATTGCAATATTGATTGTAGGTCTACAAAAAGCTTTGTCATCGACTCATTGTGGCACCCAGAAATAAACCAGAAACTCCAAGAACTAAGGGTACTATTTACCTTGTCAATGTCGCAACTTGATTCATATTCAACTAACCTATCTACGTATCTAAAAAATCCACAAACTCTATGCACATTTGACATGTGTTTTGTTCTGGTTTCCCAACTACACATAGGAGCTAGCCACCAAAAACCCCACACCTCTTGCGAGGTTCAGACACTAGGTGATTCTTATAGTCATCTTTAAAATACATAACCATGTGTATGCTCCTCTATTCACCTTACCCAGTCCTTTACTGCTGAAGACTTCTTTATTTGGAGTTCTACAACCTCCTTTAATAATCATTATTCTTCCTTAATTCCTAACCCTTCGACGGCAAGCTCATTTTACAATCTAAATCAAAAATGTCAATTCGTGACCCTCAAGATATATATTTAATATAAAGAATCGTAAGCAACCCTTTCCCTCTACCTTGAAGCCCTCTACGCTTGCACAATGCGGGTGCACATAGCCACACACAGAAACCTTTATGTGTACACAGTTAGCTCAAAATTTTATGAGCACATAAGCTGCCAGTCAACAACAACAATGAAATAGTCTTACTAGTCGAGGAATTTCATACTTTAAGGCATATATAGAGAGTTAGTCACACTCAAGGGAGAATCAAGATTCAAAAACAGATTCTATCAAACAAAATATATACATAACATAGAGTAACTGTGCATTCACATTTTAATTTTTATTGATTCATTTTTTTTAATCCACGGTTCAATGATTAATTAACTTCAGCAAATATTTACAAAACATTTCAAAAATTCTGAGCAAAATTCTAAAACAAATTCTAAAATATGTGTGTACAAACATTCACAAGCAGACCGTCAGCAATGTAGTTGCTGTAAGCAGATATAGCATGCGAGAATATTTAGAAATTTTTTTTCATCGATTAATCTCTCCTTCCTTAGTTCTGTTTTTAAGTCTAGAACATTGCCCTGAATACATATACTAATCACATACACGAAGAAAACAAAATGATACCTTAGGCAATTGAATGAAAACATCGACATTGGCATCAGGCCTAGCAATGCACTGATACGAATAACTGCCAGCAACTTGTACAGATTTCGGCTTCTTAAACTTAAAATTGACTTTATCAGCACGAATATCTTTCACAAAACCTGGTGCCAGGTCAGCAGTAACCTACAAAATCAATTCAAACAAAAATGTATAACAATATAAACAGCACTAACAATACAACAACAATAACGTTTCTAGGGTTTAAGCAGGGTTTAAGAAAATAAATACCTGTACATCGTCAGGAATTTTATCAATTACTTTTCGGATAGAGGAAACGACGTCGTTGACGTGTTTAGTAGTGGCCGGAGAGTAATTAAACTTAACCTCCTTTAAAAGCTCTTGCACTTTCAAGTTCATAGAGTCTGGAAAAGCTTCTTTAGCCATTTTTAATGTGTCTTTATAAATTTAAATATTTCTAAACACTTGTAATGGTTAAGACGAAGCAGGAGAGAGAAAATTAGGGCACGAAATTTAAAAAAAAACACACTTAGGAGCGATTTTCTAATTTTTCGGAGCAAAGAGCGGCCAGTGAGTAGAGGTCGAGCGACGGAGAAGCTTAGAATGTGTGTTTCCTAATCGGGCCTTGTTTTCTTTTTGTAATGGGCTTGTCATATGGATGGCCTGCTCGCAACAGGCCTCGGCTCTACTTTTTTTTGGTTGTTGAAGTGATTTAAATTCAACAATGTCCGCTTTAAGAAATCGGTTAATTCGAATATAATAGGGTTGATAAGAGCAAGAAATTTTGAACTGAATCTGTTTTTCATAAGAAAATTTATTTATTGTCATATAAAAGAAGATTCGTCATGTTTTGTGCCTGCAAATAATTTAGTTAAGGTAGTTTAAAATTAAGTATATTTTGGGGTCAATTATTTTAAGGATTCTGTTCTCTAGCAATCATGTGTCAGGAAAAAATTAACGAACACACTTTCCTAGCCGTTTGATCAATGGTCGTTGGATCGTAATGATTAAAAAAAATTACTCGTTCTGTGGCGTATAATATCCGCAAAAAAGATGGCTTCCGCGGATATTAAGCGCAGAAGGCCTGTACTTGCAGTTTAAAACCCTGAACGATCATAATTTCATTTTTGTGCGACTTTTGTCAAATTGGAGAGTAATTTGGAGGATTTATTACTTGTGTTCATCCTTACTCTCTAATTTTTATTCGGTAAGCTAAAATTCTTACTTTTTTCTTGTTTTCATTATGGATAAGACGTTTGCTATATTTGAAGGTAGAAAAGTTTTGAAAAGAAATGATAAATTTGTTAATAATGTTGTAAATAATGAAGTTGATAATATTAGTGGTAGTTACTTGCGTAATGATAATGTAGATTATGTGAATCTTGTTGATGATTGTGATGAAGATATTTTTGTTAGTGAAGATATATTTGAAAATGAAATTTTGCATGAGAGTAGTGAGTTTATGCATGATATTAGTGACTAGTGAGTAGAGCTGGCCAAATGGGCGGGTTTGAACCGCTCATTCGGGACCGGTTCGTACCGAAACCGTAAAAAATTCGGACCGAACCGGGCCGGTTCAAACCCGCACAGCTCGGTAATTCAGGTGAACCGAACACGAATACCAATTTTAGAACCCGGGACCGCACGAGCCCGCACGAGCCCGCACGAGCCGCACGACAAGCCAGCCCGCACAGCCCGAGCCGGCCCGCACAACATCTTCTTTCTTCTTTCATTCTGAGAATTTATCAAACACTTGGTGCTCATAGTTGAACTTGACAACAAATCTCTGTAACTTCCATCTTCCTCCAATTCACTAAATCCACAGTACACTAAATCTACCAGGTATATAAGCTACAACTAATTCATTTATGATTTTCTACTATGGATACAGTAAAACAACTAAATCTACTGGAAACGAGCTAAGTGCAACTAGAATTCACTTAACAGTCACTTCAACAACTTCAGAAATCACAAATCTAGATCAAACAGCAAGGAAATAGAGTACTTGAACTGTTTTAGTAATTATCTCCAAACTAAAAATGAGCTTTAATACCAGCCCGGTGCACACGGCTCAACCCGCACGGCCCGGTTCGTGATTCAACCCGCACGGCCCGGTTCGTGAATTCTTACGGTCCGGTTACGAATCCTGTAATCACGGTTCAAACCCGGCCCTAGCCCGATTCGTAATTCAGCGGTCCGGTTCAGTGTTCACTTACCGAGTGTTCAACCCGTGTGCGGCCCGGCCCGGCACGCACGGACCGCACACTTGGCCAGCTCTACTAGTGAGATAAGGGATAAGAGTGTTATTGAAGAAGAAAATATTGAAATTCCTTTATTGAGTTAAAATTTCCCCAATTTAGTAGCCGCGGAGAATGTAATTAGGGCGTACGCTTTGAAAAATAGTTTTGCAATTAAGATCCAAAATAGACAAAGGCGTGTGCACAAATCAATATACGCATGTACTTATGTTTGTAATTTAGCGGGGAAAAATCGCGATAAAGAACTCGTAGAGAATAATGAAATTTTGATCGGAAGTGTTTGTAGTACGAAGAAGAAAAGGCGCATAGATAAACTTCCTAAAAGTTGATGTAAATTTAGGATTTATGTGATTAATAGGAGAAATACAGGTCATTGGGATATAACGTCCTTGGAGTTAAAACACAATCACGATGTTGTATCGCCATCTAAGATGAGTTTGATTAAAAGGGAGCGACATGTAAACGCCGTCCAAAAGAATTTAATTAAGAGTTTCCATGTTTCGGGCATCACATCTAGACAACAAATGAATATATTTGAAAAAATCATGAAGGAGCGGAGCAAGTAGGGTTTCATGCCCAATATTTGAGAAATGTGGTGCGTGATTTTAGAAATGATAAATTGGGTGTAAATGATGCTCAAGCGGGATTGGATTTGTTACATCGGTTGAATGAGGAAAGTGGAGGAAATTTTTTCATTCGAACTCTAATTGATGAAGAAGGAAGATTATAGTGCCTTGTATGTGTTGACCTTCGGTCGTTGTTGGCCTACAAAAATTTTGGTGGTGTGGTTGCGTTCGATATAATATATCGAACAAATAGGTATGTTATGTCGTTTGTGTCTTTCACCGGGGTGAACCATCAATACCAATTGGTTCTCTTTGGATTTACACTAATGTGTTATAAATTGAAGACTACATTTGGGTGGGTTTTGGGTACATGGTTAGAGGTCGTTGAAGGAAAAACACCCTTGGCTATTATCACCGATCAAGATCAATCCATGGTGGGGGCAATTCAATCTCAACTACTGAACGCAGCATATTTGTTATTTTCGTGGCACATTAGTAACAAATTTTCGGAGAAACTCTCAACATACTATGCAATGGATGAATTTAAAGGTGACTTCAACAGTTGCATATATCACTCGTTGACTGAAGAAGTGTTCGAGGATAGGTGGAAAGCATTAATCTTAAAATACAAGTTGAAAGATAATATATGGTTGTAAGGCTTGTATGATTTGAAGCATAAGTGGATCAATGCTTATACACGTAACATTTTTTCCGCGGGTCAAAAGACAACATCGATAAGCGAATGAATAAATGCATTTTTTGATGCTTATGTAAGGTCTTGCACGGGTTGGAAGAATTCATCGAGGTTGCACAAAAAGCTTTAGAAAGGCAATTCATGCGTGAGAAAGGAGAGGATTATAATACACTTCACAAAATTCGTTGCATGCAAATGAAGACCACTTTGGAGCACCATGCTGCTTCCATTTATACCAAAGAGATGTTTTAAATATTTTAAGACCAGTTGATTGAGGCCGCAAAGTACTTTATAGAGAAGGATATAGATCGTTCCTTAGAAGATGTGGATGATACGTACTACAAATGTTATAGACTATAAATGCTTAAGTCTAAGGGAACCACTTACCTTGTTACCTTCAACAAGTTGTCATTAAGGGGTTCTTGCATATGTAGAATGTATGAGCATTCGGGCATGTCGTGTCGCCATATTATTGTCGTGTTGACAAAGAGGCTAATTGGCTTATGTTCTATCAACGGATTAGCATCCTTGTTTTTCAATGGATAATTACTTTTATATTTCGACCGATAAACTTCATCATCTGTTGATTCCACATCCGTGGATAATCCTTCTACCAACTCAGGATCCAGTTTCTCCTTGCTTTTTTTCCAGACTTCTTCATAAAATGATTCTGTACCCTGAACTTTAGCAATTTGGGCATTGTATATTTCTTGATGACTTCCAAACCTTGATCACCTCTTGCTCTCGTTCAAGCTGCTTTCTTAAAATTTTCTCTTTCTTCAAGGATTCAGTCAGTTCATCTTTTGCAATCTTGCACTATATCTTCAGTTTCTCAAACTTAACAAATTGAGTTTCTAACAAAGTATTTCTCTCACTTAAAAACAAATTATTCATTTAAATTTTAGTGTTTTCTTTAGTGAGTGATTTAAGTGTAACGCGAAAGTGATATAATTCTGTTGACATGTCATTTATAGCATCATTACACTCATCCTTATAAAGGTGTGCTAGATTAGTAGTGATTACCTGATTGCTTGAAGAACTGACTTATGCTTCATCAGATTTGGCCATTAGGGCTAAGTTGACATAGCTTATTTCTTCATCCCCATCTACCCCATCAGCTGCCCACTCATTTATTTGAGTCAGAAAGGCCATTTTCTTTTGTTTGAGCAGTTCAAAGTCCTTTTTGTAATTCACATGCTCAAACTTCTTTTTCTCGGAATCAGGTTTTCTGCATTCATTGGCAAAATTATCACACAAGCAACATTTGAAAATTTTAAATTTAGATTTACCCACCATGTTTCTATTTGGCTTGGTTGCTCCAAAATTCTTTTTGAAATTGAGCTTGGAAAATCTTCTTGATAGGAAAGCCAAATGTTCATCTATGTCCTCCATTTCATCCTGACTAAGATGGTCTTCATGCTCAGCCATTAGCCCTTTTCCCTTGTCGTCACAAACCCTTGAGTTTGGTGCGGATTCCACAACTTCAACCTTCATCTCTTTCACTCTTTCTTGTTCAGCTACCAAAGCAATAGATCTTCCCTTCGTCCTTGCTTTCTCTAACTGCTCATCTTGTTCCAACTCAAACTCATAAGTTTTTAAAATGTCATACAGTCTCTCCAAAGTAAATTACTTATAATCTTGAGAGTTTCTAAGAGAGGCAGTCATAGGTTTCCAGTCTTTTGGTAGAGATCTAAGGAATTTCAGGTTTGAATCTTTTGTCTGATAGATTCTTCCATGCAGCTTTAGTGCATTTAGAAGTTTTTGAAACCTATTAAAAATATCACTTAAGGATTCACTTTCCTCATAATGGAAGTGCTCATACTGTTGGATTAGAAGTTGCATCTTGTTTTCCCTCACTTGTTCAGTTCCATCAAATATGATTTGAATTGTATCCCAAATATCCTTAGCAGATTTACAGTTGATAATATTGTCAAACATATCACTATCAAGACCATTGAACATACTGTTCATAGCCTTTTTATCTTTGTGCACTTACTCAATGTCTTCATCTGTCCATTCTGATTGTGTCTTTGGGATGTTTTGCTCATTGCCTACAGCTCCTTCAGTATCTGTAGCAGCTCTTCGAGGAACATGAGGGCATTTTTCAATGCAATCAACATACCTTTCATCAAAAGAGAGAAGATGCAGGTGCATTTTCACCTTCCAATGGTGATAGTTGCCTTTATCCAGAAAAGGGATCTTCACACGAACATCCTTCATACTCATGTTGTTAGTTGTTTTGATCTTTAAATTCTCAGTGTGTCAAGAATTTGCTCTGATACCAATTGTTATTCCCAAACAATCTAATAATAAAATTACAGAAGGGGGGTTGAATGTAATTCTTGGTTTATTTTGAAAATCAAGAAAATTCTTTACCAAAGTATATCAGTGTTTGAATATGCAAATGTGCAGAATGAAATATAAATGTATTCAAAACACAAAGATTTAAAAACTTTCTGGTGGATTGATCTTTCCACCAGAGATATATGTTGATTGAGAACTCTGTGATGCAAGAATGCACACAGCTGCTTACAAGTAAAATTGTAAAGGAAGAACATAGCTTTTTATATTTCTCAGTCCAATAGATTTTTAATCTACTTGCTACTCTTGATTTATATATTACCAAGTTACACATGAAAAAGACAAACATATAAAACAAAACGTCTAAGTCTTCATCACATGTTTCTTCATTTCTCTATCCAGTATCTTTGTATTTCTTCAAGTAAGCATGAAAATGAAAATGCTTATTTATCCTCAAAATCCTAGTTATAGGCTGTCACATTCCTTTTGTATACAATCAACCCATGTGACTGTCAAGTCACTATCAACTGGAAATGCTTATTTGTCCTTAAAATCCTAGTTATAGGTTGTCACATTCCTTTTGTATACAATCAACCCATGTGACTGTCAAGTCACTATCAACTGCTATTTGAATCTAATGTTCCTTGAGACTTCAACATTATCTGTTGAGTCTGTTATGCATCATCCATTGAAGGTGTCATGTGTCATCCGTCGAGAGCTTTGCAGATTATCCGTTGATGGTATTTCCATATTAGTTGACACCATTTCATTTATACAAAATTACAAGGCATCTAATATTTACAATTAATCAACCTATTTTGCATATCATTCTAGAACTCAACATGACTTAGAATATCCCACAACCTCTAATCTTCTAAGACATTTACAAAAACTTATTTTAAACATAAGCTATTCTTTCAACGTATGACAGAGTAAGATTAACCGTTAAAAGTTACAAACACACTTAATTGAATCTATTAAGGTGTTTTGGTAAAATATCATCAAGTCTACAACATATTCTTTACAGTACTCCACTAATAAAATCAAATACATACATGTGTTTTGTCGTTGTATCTGATCAGCTGGGCTGTCAAAAAATTTCAAAAAATCCGTATTCGTATTCGAAATAAAGCGGATATTATCTGTATCCGAAACAAAACGGATATTATCTGTATTCGAATCCGACGATTGCGGATACATATACGGATATGGGCTTAGTTGTATCCGATAATATCCGAATCCGAATAAATCTATTATATTTAAATATTTATATAATTTAAAAATTATTATATTAAATTTATAGTTTGTGTATGCGTATATAAATACACACAGACACACACACACAAATACACACACACACACACATATATATATATATATATGTATTATATTTATACAAATTTTATATAATTGTAAAAACAGTACTGACATATATAAAAAATTATTTGAGTTCAACAATTTAAAGATAACAAATATATTGAGAAGATAAATAAAATTAATTTTTGAATAAATTAAATAGGATTAAATCGCTTTAGCTCTTATTTTAATTTTTACTGTAATATTTTTTATTTGTTTGAATTTTTAATATAAAAATAAAAAATATGATAGAAAATCGGAATTGGATCCGGATATTATCTGTATCCGGATAGTATTCGTCAGATCCGGATTCAGATATTATTATTGAAATATTTTCACATTCGGATATAGATACGTATACGAATTTTCAGATTCAGATCCGGATATAGGCAGATTTGTATCCGAATTATCCGTTTGACAGACCCAGTGATGAGGTAATCCCTACAGGAACTCGCGTAAATCAATCACATCTCCTTTGGTGACCTTCTGGTATTTTAAGTTCTTTTTCTTTAACTCTTTGGAACTTTCTGGAGTATTTGTTGTTGAAATTTTTAGATTTGATTCAGATCCAACTTTTGCTTCCAATTCAATCTCGCACTTTCTTTTACGGTGTTTTGTCATATAATAGGCCAAAATATCAATCTTAGGTTTTAATATCTTAATGACACCACATAAGTAGTCAACCATGACATTGTTTCAATCCAACTAATATTGCGGGAAGTCCATTTCTAATTTCAGTCCAGAAAAAAATGATAATATGGTAATATATTACATTGTCAAATCACAAGTCATTTGCACATATATATATATATATATATATATATATATTACATTGGCAAATCACAAGTCATTTGCATATATTTATGTGTGTGTGTGTGTCTATATATATGGGAATGATCAAACAAAAACTATAATTAAAATAGAAACTATAAACTAATTTAAACCATTAGATCAATCTAATTTAATGGTTCCTAAAAGCACCACACCCAACTAATCTTCACCCTCCCACATACAATTTTAAATTTTTACTTTCGTCTTTAATTAGATTTTTCCCGTCAAACGATAATTTTATTTAAATCCGACTTCATTGTATTTTTTTCCATCACTGAACTACCGATTTGCATACCATATGTGTTATATTTCGAAGTAATTTAAAAAAAAAATATTCGGTTTCTAATTTCAATTCTAATATTAGTTTAAAACTCGTGCGATGCACAAATCGCACAATTTTTTTTAATATTATATATTTCTTTAAATAATATTTTGCATTCAATTCTTAATTTTGTTCATTTAAAACTTTAAATGCATGATTTCATGATAATTATATTAGTAGACGTATATGTTCATAACTTTTTAGAACATTTAAACTTATTTAAAATGATAGCATTGGTAAGGGGAAAAATATTATTATAACAAAATTATTATTTTATTGAGGGTAAAAATATAATGTCTTCGTTATGTTGGAATCTTAAAAGATATTATTTTTGCCAGGTGATTACTTAACCGATTACCTAAAACTGTATACAAGATATTTTAAAAAGATAATATTATTGATTTAACAATATAGTTTTATTGATAATTCTATTTGTATTTAAAACAAATATGTTTTAATTAAAATTTGATTTTTTTAGTTCACATCAATATGTTACAAATTACACTTAGTCTAATATTAAATTGATTTTATCTCGGATTAGTGGTTTACATTATTTTATTTTAACCTGATGCTCAATACACCGACCAAATCAAATTAATAATTTTTAGCTTACTTTAGTGAGTAAATCGGAGACGGATTTAATCGACCGATAACGACTTACTTGACTCGATGGATGCAGGGAGAATTTTTTTTAAAGTCTGGATCATTAAAATAATTTTGTTTTAGACTAGAATTAGTATATATGATTTTATTTTTGTTGGTCAAATTATATTTTTATTTTAGTTTTGTGTTAGTCTGAATCAATTATATAATGTATTTTTTTATCTTGAATTAATAAAATATGTTATTTTATTTATCCAAGTTCATTAGTATAATTTTTTAGGAGGATTTATAGTATTATTATTTTATCTTAGCCCGAGTCATATTATATCAACTAAATCTTAATAATTATATTTAGTTTGCTTAAATTTAATTTAGCCCCAAGTAACAAATTAGAATAATATAGAACTCGATATGAATTAAAATTTAAATTGGTATAAAAAGTTGAATTTAATATAAATTATAATGGTTTAGAGTTCAATATGAAATAGAATTGAAATTGGTAAAACAATAAAGGAAGTTGACTTCAATATCAATTAGAATTAGAATTAATCGACCTAGTAATTAGAATTAGAATAACTAAGTAAGGGTAATTAAGTAATTTCAGTAAGTACAGATCGGACGACTACCAAACTTTTAATGTTTCGTCTATTATAATATAGTATAGATAGATCAGTTTCTATTAGAGTAGCCCGTATATATACATATATATATATATAAAGAGAGAGAGAGGGGGAGGGAGGGAGGGAGAAAATCAGCGGAGACGTGATTTTAGTTGGAGAATTAGAGACCTAATCTTAACCATC
The DNA here is from genome assembly GCF_009905375.1 of Apium graveolens. NCBI lineage: Eukaryota > Viridiplantae > Streptophyta > Magnoliopsida > Apiales > Apiaceae > Apium > Apium graveolens. The sequence continues at coordinate 15,701,117 of NC_133650.1, read as the reverse complement.
TATTTTTTTTTCATCCGATGGTTGTTATTGTTTTGCTTTCTTTTATTTATCACATGGTCGAGGGTGTAAATCCCTTAGTTTTGATGATCAACACAAAAAGCTATAATACTGTTATCCAAGCTTGTTTGCAGGTAATCAGCTTAACGACTTTGTCATTTTAAGCATAATTGTAGCAAGCTGTTATAAGACGATATTGTATCTCAGCAAGCTATGATCAACAGTGTCAGAATAACAGTAAGCCAAGATACACAGTCCAGATTCAACAAGGAAGTCGAATTTCATGGAGATATTATAGGATCTTCTTATATATCAGTTGTAAGGATTCTCTAATATAATATACGTGCATTATATACATAGAGCTCAATTATAAATCGTTTTTACTTTTTCTTATTGTTTTACTAAAGAATAGGAGTTTGTTTCTCTTTCAAACTCTATCTTCTACAAACTGATTTAAACGTTTTATACTCTACAAAATAGAAGAGATATTTTCTGAATGTTGAAATTCTTTGTTTCTCTTCTATCTAACGTATACATGAACGTTGAAAAACCATCCCAACGATCTTAGACGGTAGAATTGGATTCTAGCCGTTGTAATTTGTTGAGGTTGTTTTCAAACGTTAATGTATGGTTATATATATTGGTTCTTGCAGTTTTTAAAGTACTAACGAATTGCAAGTAAGAACATACAACTCCTGAACTTTATTGATTTCAAAATACTATCGAGCTCTTAATTATATACACGTGTTTCATATTAGAGAGTCTATAGTTTGAGTTGTAATCTTTATCATTTATTTGTATTGTTCAAATTGTATTGATTAGTTGCTGGATAAGTTGGCTAAGGGAAACAGGGGTTTAGTGGTACTTGCTAGAGGAGTTTGTACTACGGGGTAGTATAGTACTTAGAGTGTAGGTTCTTAAACAGGGTTTCAGCAAGACATTATCAGCAACTGAGATAAAGGGAGATATATTGTTGTATCTTGTAGTTGTAACTTTCATTGATCAATAATATATTCTCTTACCAAGTTTGTTAAGGGACCAGGACGTAGACCATAGGGGATTAGGGGTCGAACCTGGCTAAAATTCTTGTGTGTTTTATTTACTCTTCTGCACATTATATTATGCATTACATTTAGTCATCTCAGCTTACTATCATTGTCAGATTATAATTCTGTTGTTAAAATCTCAGTAAGCTATTATCGGGTAAAAGTTAAAAGTAATCTTAGTTAGCCATATTCACCCCCCTCTAGGTGTAATTTCAGTTGGTATTAGAGCTTTGGTATACTAATCTTTCTGTAACAAGAATAGTATTCGATCAAAATGGCTGACAAATATCCCGAAGGAACCTCAGACTACCGAGCACCTATTTTGCTTGGTACAGAAAACTACAACTGGTGGAAAGGTCGCATGGAAGTGTATCTATCGAGGGAGCCACTAGCTTTGAGAGTTGTTCAGAAGGGTCCATTTGAATTCAAGGACAAAGAAGGCAAAATGAAATACATTGATGATCTCACGGAGGCTGAATTACTCAAATACAGTTTCAATGGAAAGGCTAGGAATTCTCTCATGAATGGGTTATGTCCTAGTGAATGTGATAAAGTCTCTTCATGCAAATCATCTAAAGAGATATGGGATACTTTGGAATTGTATCACGAAGGATCCAAGAGCTTAAAGAAGGTGAAATTGAGAAAACTAATGAATGAGTTTGGAAATTTCAAGCTTTGAGATGGAGAAACTATTCGAGAAAGTCAAGCTAGATTCCAGACAAATCTGAATGCCTTAAAGCAACTTGGCAAGCATATCCCTCAAGAGGAAATTAACATGAAGATACTTAGTGTTGTGCCATTTATCTATGAACCGAAGGTAACCGCTTTGGAATCCTCTCCAACTATGGATACTATAGATCAATTGCCTGTTTTTGCAGAATTAGAACAATTTGAAAGCAAAATCAAGGAAAGCCAATCAATATCTATGCAAGCTCCAGTTGCTCAAATGAAGCAGTTAGCTCTTCACACTAATGACAGCTTACTGGAATCTGAAGATGAGTCGGATGAAGAATTAGCTTTAATATCCAGGAAGATCAGGAAGATGAGAGAAGAAGAACAGGCTGAAAAGAGATAAAAGGCAGATTTTTCAACAACAAAAGGGTCAACAAGGATTCTAAAGATCAGACATGCTTTGAATGTGGAAAGCCAGGCCATTATAAGCGGGACTGCTACAAATTGAAGTCAAAACAACAAACTGTCATCAAGGATAAGAAGAAAGCTAAAGCTCTAATGACTTGGAGTGATGATGACTCAGTTTCAAGTGATGATTCAAGTGGAGACATGATTAATCTTGCCCTAGTTGGACTTGATGATGATTCTGTTCGAGGAAATTCAGAAAGTGGCTACCTAGAAAGTGATTCAGAAGAAGATCAGAGTGAGGTAAACTCTTGTAAATATAATTTATCTTCTGAAAATATTATTTTGGAACCACTAACCATGTAGGAATGTGAGAATGTATTTATGGGAGAATATTATTCTCTTAAAGCTAAAAATAGCAAGCTAGAAGAGAAGAATAATTATCTCAAGACTATGGTTCATGATTTGATAAACAAAGTGGATACTTGGATTGACAAGAAGGTACCTACACAAGCTGACAAAGAGGCTGAAATCAAGGATCTTCAAGCTAAAGTCAGTCATGTGGAAAACTTCAACAAAATTCTCCTCAAAAGAAACAAGACTCAATTAATGGAGATCACAGAGTTAAGGAAGGAGATTGAAGCAAGGGATGAATGTTTGGAGCTGTTCAAACTCTGAGAATCAATAGATGCAACACCTTCAAATCAAGCATAAGAACCATCTGAGCAAGCTGAAATCATAAGTCGGCAAGCTGAAAAGATTGATCTGCTCACAAAGGAAGTTGAGGATCTGAAAAGGGGCATGGGATCTTTTGTTCAAGGAGCAGAGAGTCTCAAATCAATGATGAACAACACAAATATTCCATTGGTCAGAGAAGGACTTGGAATGAATGCCAACAAGAAGGACAAAGCTCTAAGATATGAAGGAAAACATGGCATACCCTATGATTATGCTAAGCCTTGGAAGATATGCAACAGATGTGGAAAGAAAGGGCATCTTGAAAAACATTGCAGAGTTCAGAATGGACAGAAATCATACCATGGAGGAAACAAACAGAAAACAGCTTACTATGGTCAGAATGGCAGAACAAAGACAGCTTACTATCATCAGGCTGGCAGAGTTAAATCACCTAGATTTATCAAAAAATGGATAAAGAAATCTGATTTACATGTTTTATATATTTTATCTGCTAACCATGTCGAACCCAACAAACTTTGGGTACCAAAAGGTTGAGTTGTTTTATTTGTTTTGTAGATGTGTCTTGCCGCTCGAGTCAAATCAACTCAATGGATCTTGGATAGCGGATGTACTAGACATATGAGTGGAGACAAAGCACAATTCTTGAGTCTTCAGATGAAAAAGGGTGGAAGAGTGACTATTGGCGATAGAAAAACTCTTCAAATCCTTGGAAAACGTTAAATATGTAATAAACACATTTCAATTGATAAAGTTCAATATGTTAAAGGCCTTAAATATAATCTGCTTAGCATAAGTCAGTTATATGATGATGGTCATACTTTTAACTTTGGTATTGATAAGTGTATTATTACTATTGGTACTAACAAAGTCCCCCTAGTTGCTAGAAGGGAAGGAAATATATATATTTTGGACTTTGAGTTGCAGAAAATAGCTTGATGTCTTGATGCAATAGACACTTATCCTTATGTTTGGCATAGAAGATTGGGTCATGCTCAAATGGACTTGCTTAACAAGCTTTCAAAGAAGAAGCTAGTCATAGGTTTACCCAAAATCAAGTATGTCAAGACTGAGGTTGTTCGGCATGCCAATTAGGCAAGCAAATTAGAAGTACTCACAAAGCAAAGAAAATGGTATCTACTTCTAAACCCTTAGAACTTTTGCATTTAGACTTATTTGGTCCAGAAGCCTATAAAAGTATAGGAGGTAAGCGGTATGGTTTTGTAATTGTTGATGATTATTCTCGTTTTACATGGGTATTGTTTCTTAAAACTAAAGATGTTGCTTTTAATGAGTTTGAGAAACTAATTAAATTACTTGAGAATAAGCTCAATACAAAGCTTGTAGGTATAAGGAGTGATCGAGGTGGTGAATTCCAAAAAGACTTTGTTACTTATTGTGAAGAAAGAGGAATATCACATGAATTCATGGCTCCAAGGACTCCACAACAAAATGGTGTGGTGGAACGCAATAATAGGTCATTGCCAGAGACAGCAAGGACATTGTTGCAAGAAAGCAAGTTACCTAGAAGTTTTTGGGCAGAAGCAGTCAACATAGCATGCTATGTTCTGAATAGGTTATTGATAAGACCTATTTTGGACAAGACTCCATATGAATTGCTCAAGAAAAAGAAGCCCAACATCAGTTACTTCAAAATTTTTGGCTCAAAGTGTTTTGTGCTCAAGACAATTGGTAATGATGGTAAATTCAATGCTAAATTTTATGAAGTTATTTTTCTTGGTTATTCTATGAATAGTAAAACCTATAGAGTTTATAATTTGTCTAAGCATATTGTTGAGGAATCTATAGATGTTACTTTTCAAGAACCTAACAATGATCTTCCAAGAGACGAGGAAGATGATGCAGGTGAAGTTGGACAACAGCAAGCTGAAACAGGGAAGGCTATTCCAAAACAGCAAGCTGAAACAAAGACTGATTCTTAGGGATGGCAAAATAATCCTATCTGACGGATACACGATCCGAAACCCGAAATTTTGGATTTACCGAACCCGATTTTTTGGATTTGGATATGGATTTAATTTGTAAACTCGAAAATTTTTGGATTTTGATTTGGATATTAGGTATACCGATCCAAACCCGATCTGAAATCCGAAACTCTGTCCAAACCCGATCCAAACCCGATCCGAACCTGAAATCCGAAAAAAAACCCGAATTATTATATATATTAATTATATATATAATATTAGAATTTTATATATTACACATTATAATATTATAATATTATAATATATATACTAATAATATACATTATATATACTATTATATAATTTTTAGAACATATATTTTTATATTTATGTTAAAAATTAACTAATTATAAAATTTAATTAAATATAATTATTCAATCATTTAAACGGGTGATAAGGTTTATAAAGTTAACAAAACATCTTTTAGTAATAAATCTAAAAAACCGGGTATCAATTGAGTTGATTTTTTTAATATTAGATATACATATAATAACACAATTAATGATGTGGTGTAGTGGTTGAAGATGACACGTTAAAACTCTTTCTCTACAAGTCGCGTGTTCGATCCCGAGCACTTGCAATATCAATAATTATACAAATTTTCAGATTTCGGATTCGGGTTCGGGTATGAATTTCCAATTCAAAAAAATTTGGGTTTCGGGTATACCCGAATCTGATCCGAAATCCGATGGATCAGGTTCGGGTATTTTTCGGGTTCGGGTCGAATTCGGGTATGGATAAAATTTTCGTGTTTGGATATGGATTCTGCAATACCCGATCCGATTCGACCCGATTGTCATCCCCACTGATTCTGGAAAACAACAAGCTGAAATTGAAACTGCCTCTGGAAATCAGCAAACAGAAACTTCTACTCCAGTTGATGATGCATTTGTAAAGATGGCAATAGGGATGACAATCAGGTCGGATCGGATCGGATATTGCAGAATCCATATCCAAACCCGAAAATTTTATCCATACCCGAACCCGACCCGAACCCAAAAAATACCCGAAAATGAATACCCGAACCCGATCCATCAGATTTCGGATCGGATTCGGGTATACCCGAAACCCGAAATTTTATTAATTGGATATTCATACCCGAACCCGAAACCCGAACCCGAATCCGAAATCTGAAAATTTGTATAATTATTGATATTACAAGTGTTTGGGATCGAACACGCGACTTGTAAAGAAAGAGTTTTAACGTGTCATCTTCAACCACTACACCACATCATTAATTGTGTTATTATATATAGCTGATATTTAAATAATCAACTCAATTGATACCCAGTTTTTTAGATTTTTTGCTAAAAGATGTTTTGTTAACCTTATAAACCTTATCACTAGTTTAAATGATTGAATAAATATATTTAATTAAACTTTATAATTAGTTAATTTTTAACATAAATATAAAAATATATGTTCTAAAAATTATATAATAATATGTATAATGTATATCATTAATATATATATATATATATATTATAATATATATATATATATTATAATATATATTATAATATTATAATATTATAATGTCTAATATATAAAATTCTAATATTATATATATAATTAATAAATATATAATAATTCGGGTTTTTTTCGGATTTCGGGTTCAGATCGGGTTCGGATAGAGTTTCGGATTTCGAATCGGGTTTCAGATCGGTATACCTAATATCCAAATCCAAATCCAAAAATTTTCGGGTTTAAAAATTAAATCCATATCCAAATCCAAATCCAAAAAATCGAGTTCGGTAAATCCAAAATTTCGGATTTCGGGTCGGGTATCCGTCGGATCGGATTATTTTGCCATCCCTAGATGGCAAAGATGACTCTTGATGGTCCTAGAGGAAATAGAGCAAAGGATAAAATGTCAATCTATGATGGCGAAGACTTAGCTCCTCCATCTAAGATAAGGAAGACCTCACATGAAGATATCTCAAAGCATTCATTGCCAAAAGCTACTCGGACAGTGAAGAATCACCCTCCAGAACAGGTTATTGGTGATATTTCTGATGGACTCAAGACATGAAAAGGCACTGCAAATTTTTGTGCTTATGCTGCATTTCTAGCTCAAGAGGAACCCAAGAATGTCAAAGAAGCACTCGGAGATGAAAATTGGATCACGGCTATGCAAGAAGAACTCAATCAATTCGAACGATGTGATGTGTGAGAACTTGTCAAGCCACCAAGGAATGCTTCAGTCATTGGCACAAAATGGATTTTCAAGAATAAAGTGGATGAATTTGGTACTGTTACTCGAAATAAAGCAATGCTCGTGGCATAAGGGTACAACCAACAAGAAGGCATTGACTTTGATCAAACTTATGCTCTAGTAGCTAGATTGGAATCAATTAGGATGTTTCTTGTTTATGCATGCTACAAGAAGATCAAACTACATCAAATGGACGTCAAAAGTGCTTTTCTTAATGGATTTCTGGAAGATGAAGTTTATGTCAAGAAACCCCCTGGTTTTGAACATGAACAACATCCGTACTATGTTTACAAGCTCAAGAAGGCATTATATGGCTTAAAGCAAGCACCAAGGGCTTGGTACAACAGGCTCAGTAAGTTTTTGATCAAAAATAGCTTCATTCGAGTGTACGCGCAGTGAATTTGACATGAGCATGATGGGTGAGCTCAACTATTTCTTGGGACTCCAAATTAAGCAATTAAAGGATGGCATCTATGTTCATCAATCAAAATATGTGAAGAACTTGCTGACTAGGTTTGGTTTTGAGCATGTCAAGTCAAAATCTACACCAATGACTCAAAACAGCAAGCTATCATCTGATGAGAAAGGTAAAGATGTGGATATCAAGAAGTATAAAGGTATGATTGGTAGTTTATTGTACTTAACATCCTCTAGACCAGATATCATGTATAGTGTATTTGTTTGTTCTCGTTTTTAAGCAAAACCTAAGAAATCACACTTAAATGCAGTTAAATGAATATTTCGATATTTAAGTGGGACTATTAATCTTGGGTTATTTTATCCTATTACAAGTACATTTGATCTTGTGGGGTATAGTGATACTGACTATGCAGGTTGTCAAGCTGATAGAAAGAACACAAGTGGTGTTTGTACATACCTAGGACAAAGTCTTGTATCTTGGCAAAGTAAGAAACAAACTTCAGCTGCATTATCCACAACAGAAGGTGAGTATTTGGCAGCTGGTAGATGTTGCTCTCAAATTTTGTGGATGATTCAGACTCTACGAGATTTTGGAATCAAGTATGGCAAAGTTCCAATCTATTGTGACAACACTAGCACCATCAATATCAAAGAATTCGGTTAATCTCTCAAGAACAAAGCATATTGATGTTCGTCACCATTTCTTGAGAGATAATGCTGCCAAAGGTAAGATTGAATTAGTTTTTGTACCTACTAAATATCAATTGGCAGATATCTTTACAAAACCCCTTGGAGAAGCAAGATTTTCTACCATTCGAAGGGAACCTGGCATGTGCAGTGTATAATCGCAAGCTATCATTAGAAATTTGGTAATGTTGGCTTATTATCATTTTTCATGTTAGCTTACTATGATGGTTATTAAAATGGCATTTTTATGTTTAATTTTTTTTATTCTGATATGTCATTATCTGTTTAATTATGTTTAAATATTTGCATGATGTGCTGATTTATTTGTTAAGTGATCAAAATGCAAATTGCGGTGATTAAGATAAATGTACATTGTTATTTTGATAAGTATTAGATTTTAGGATAACTTTGATTTGTTTTTATAATTTTATCCTAAACTCTCCCCTAAATATCTTTCACAAAGCACGGGTTAGGGCTTTATTTTACATCGCTTCTCATTCTCACTCTTTACCGCCGCTCCGATCAATCAAAATCATCGGTTCAGTTCCACAGAATGGTTCGTGCTACTAGAAATTCTGGTATTCTGGGCAAGCGTGCTTCCTCCAAGATGGATACTACAGTGGTTGTTTTGGGTCACGAGAGCGATGAAGAAGTTTCTCACACCCCTGATTCGAAGAAACTTAAGCAATCTTTGGCGTTTGATTCTCCTGATCTTCAACAACGATTCACTGAAAATGCCTTGGTTGTTCGTCCTATTATCCCTGGAATTCCGATTGTTGGTAAGCTTTTTCAAAACTCCGGTGCCTTACTTTTGTTTCAGAATTTGGGTATGGATTCTTTTATCGTCGAAATGCCTAAGGTCTATTATCCTGATTTAATTCGTGAATTCTATGCTAATTTGATTGAAGATAAGTATGGGAACTGTATTACCACTGTGCATGACAAGAAAATTAGGCTTAACCCTCCAATTTTAAGTTCAATTATCAAGTTTGAGAATCCCTCCGAGATTGATATTTTTATTGGAAAAGGATATGTGTCATTCCCTGATTTTTCTGTGATGGATCAATTTAAGTTGTTGTTAGGATCTGATGTTACGGTTGAAGAAAACCCTCAGCCCCCTTCCACTACTCAAGTAACTCCTATGGCACATTTGTTGTTTAAAATCTGAAGGGCTAATGTTTGTCCTAGGGGTGGGAATAAATCAACCTTTAGTTGTCAAGATGTTACTATGGTTTCTATGCTCCTAGCTGGTAGGGCTTTTGATTTGTCAAATACGGTTCTCAAGAATATGATTGTTGCTGTTAATCAGAAAAAGATTGGACTCCCTTATGGTTTAACGCTTACCAAGGTATTTAAATTCTTTAAGGTGGATATTAAGACTGATGTTAAGATAAGTGTTAAGGAAGTTTTGGATGCTAAAGTGTTAGCTCAGTCTAATTTACAAATTGAAAATGGAGAGATTGTTAGGATTTTGCCTACTATTGTTCCTGAATCTCCTGTTGTCACTAGGCCTTCAACCTTTACTCCAACTCCTGAGATGATGCAACTGCTTAAAGGTATTCAAGATGATAATACCTTGTTATTTGGTCATGTTGATGCCACTACTGAGCAAGTCAACCAGCTCAAAACAGAGGTCAAGGGATTGAAGGATGTTTTGCTGAACTTCATGTCTACTTAGAAACCTTCAGCCTCTCAGTCAAATGTAGACTTAGACACTGGCTTGGATGACCTTGTGGATGCTGCTGAAGGGTTGGACCAACAGGAGAAGCAAGATGAGTTCTTCTCAACAAAAGAGGATGCGGCTATCAATTCTGCTCAGGAAGACTAATCTGCTTTTGATGATATAAGGGGGAGAATTTAGGAGAATTTAATTGAGAATTTAATTAAGTCTCTCTAATTTATGAACTTGGGTTTTTGTTTAAGTTTCTATTTTTCTTAAGACCTGATGCATCTAGTACTTGATTTGGTGTCTATCTGTTTATGTGATGTGGTAAAACTTGCTTGAGAGTTTTGGTTTAAGACTTGGTTATGCTGATGCTACTAATATTTGAAACCTGCTAAATTGTTTTTGAATTTGGATGCTTATTATGCTAATTGTGATATCTTTAGTTTTATTTTATATTTTGAGATATGCATAGATTTAGGGGGAGTTTTATAAATTCTTCTAGATGTGTGTAATCATCAAAAAGGGGGAGATTGTAAATCCCTTAGTTTTGATGATCAACACAGCAAGCTATAATACTGTTATCCAAGCTTGTTTGCAGGTAATCAGCTTAACGACTTTGTCATTTTAAGCATAATTGTAGCAAGCTGTTATAAGACGATATTGTATCTCAGCAAGCTATGATCAACAGTGTCAGAATAACAGTAAGCCAAGATACACAGTCCAGATTCAACAAGGAAGTCGAATTTCATGGAGATATTATAGGATCTTCTTATATATCAGTTGTAAGGATTCTCTAATATAATATACGTGCATTATATACATAGAGCTCAATTATAAATCGTTTATACTTTTTCTTATTGTTTTTCTAAAGAATAGGAGTTTGTTTCTCTTTCAAACTCTATCTTCTACAAACTATTTTAAACGTTTTATACTCTACAAAATAGAAGAGATATTTTCTGAACGTTGAACATCTTTATTTCTCTTCTATCTAACGTATACATGAACGTTGGAAAACCATCCCAACAATCTTACACGGTAGAATTGGATTCTAGCCGTTGTAATTTGTTGAGGCTGTTTTCAAACGTTAATGTATGGTTATATATATTGGTTCTTGCAATTTTTAAAGTACTAACGAATTGCAAGCAAGAACATACAACTCCTCAACTTTATTGATTTCAAAATACTCTCGAGCTCTTAATTATATACACGTGTTTCATATTAGAGAGTCTATAGTCTGAGTTAATCTTTATCATTGATTTGTATTGTTCAAATTGTATTGATTAGTTGCTGGATAAGTTGGCTAAGGGAAACAAAGGTTTAGTGGTACTTGCTAGAGGAGTTTGTACTACGGGGTAGTATAGTACCTAGAGTGCAGGTTCTTAAACAGGATTTCAGCAAACCATTATCAGCAACTGGGATAAAGGGAAATATATTATTGTATCTTGTAGTTGTAACTTTCATTGATCAATAATATATTCTCTTACCAAGTTTGGTAGGGGACCAGGACGTAGACCATAGGGGATTAGGGGTCGAACCTGGTTAAAATTCTTGTGTGTTTTATTTTCTATTCTGCACATTATATTCTGCATTGCATTTAGTCATCTCAGCTTACTATCATTGTCAGATTATAGTTCTGTTGTTAAAATCTCAGTAAGCTATTATCGGGTAAAAGTTAAAAGTAATCTTAGTTAGTCATATTCACCTATTCATCCCCCTCTAGGTGTAATTTGAGAGGGGTATTTTAGTCCTGCTGTATTATAAATATAAATATTATAAAAACAATTATATATGTCATGCCATTCATATACTTATATAAAGTTGTTAATATATTTCACATGCATTAATCATTTTATCACATTTCATATAACATAGAAATTTGGATGAATAAATTTTATTTGAATTTAAAAATAATAGAAATTTTCTTACGTTGTGTTCTATTTTTTAATACAAATTTATTGATGTTTCTAATATAAATTCTATTATTTTTATTACTTAGTTTACATTATTATATCATTAATTAAATGAAAAACTAGAAAATTAAAATCGAAATTGCTCACAATTTTTTTAATACTATGGTAGTACGTTAATATAACTTTCATTCACTAACTTATTTGATTTAAAATAAAACTAAGAATTAAAGTACATTTTTTTATAAAAAAAATTCTTTAAAATATTAGTGACTCAATTTATTCTTTGCTTAAATATGTATAATAAATGTTAATAGTTCTTGAAAAATTAATAAAGAATTATAATGATCATTTAGTACACGTGTGATGCACTCTATTCTATTATTTCATTCAGCCGTAAACAAATGAAAACTTATAATCCGTAGTTTGTAGTTGCTAGTACAAGTCGATATTCTGCTTTCATTACTCGAGTTATGCAAGTATATTATACAACTCAAATGCTTGTGCGAATGCATAATATTTAAATGGGGGACAATCTTTTCCAAGTGCAGGACATCCTTATTTTGCAAGTTGCATTATATTTTTTATTTAGGTTTAAAAGTACTAAATATTTATTTATGCATACATACTTTTTTTGTCATTTACTCCACATCAAATATATTACACTCTAATTTTTATTAGGCTAAGTTATTCACTACAACTTTTTTTTGAATATATTTTTTAGATAATCTGTGTTTTGCATGTTAAATTATATTTTTTTTATTTAGGTTTTAAAGTACCACATTTTGTTTATAAAAAATCTACAATATGTTATGCACTCTATTTTTTTCTAATATATTTTTCACATAATATTTGATTCTACAAGTTGCATTATATTTTTTATTTAGGTTTAAAAGTACTACACTTTATAATTTTAAGTACTACACTGTGTATATAAAATTCTATTATATGTTCTACCTTTCAGTTTTTTAATATATTTTTCACATAATATTTTATTCTGCAAGTTCCATTATATTTTTTATTTAGGTTTAAAAGTACTACACTTTATAATTTTAAGTAATACACTCTATTTATAAAATTTTATAATATGTTTTGCCTTTCATTTTTTTAATATACTTTTTCACATAATATTTTATTCTGCGAGTTACATTATATTTTTTATTTTGGTTTAAAAGTATTATATTTTATAATTTTAAGTATTGCATTCTATTTATAAAGTTCTACAATATGTTCTACACTTTTTTAATATATTATTTCATATAATATTTTATTCTGCATGTTGCATTATATTTTTTATTTATATTTAAAAGTACCAAATTTTATAATTTGAAGTACTACACTCTATTTATAAGGTTGTACAATATGTTCAACACTCTATTTTTTTTAAATAAAATTTTCACGTTAGATTGTAATCTTGTTACATTTTTTTTAGGTTTAAATGTACTGGACTTCATAATTTAAACTACTACACTCTATCTGCACTCAATTTTTTTAATATATTTTTCACATAATATTTATATACATGTTACATTATATTTAGGTTTATTAGTATTAATCTGTCTCTCACTTTGCATTTATCTCTAACCGCACAATCTTACAAAATCTAACGGCATTTATACATGTCTCCACGTCTTCACACTACAGGTCTGAAACCAACTCTATATATATAGGGTGTCCTTGAACAACCAGATGGTTCTAGCAACCACCTGCCGCATTGAGGCATTGCGGCAGCCCCCGCAATGCTTCATTGCGATTGCGGTAGCCGCAATGTGTCAATGCAGTAATTTCAGGATTAATATATTTTTCAAAATTTAATATTAGTTTTATTTTGAAATAATTGTAAAATAATAGATAATAAATATTTAAATAATTTTAATTCCTGTTTAAATTTTCTAATTTATTTTTTATTAGTTATTATGTTTTTATTTTATATTTACTATTTATATTAATAAATTATTTATTTTAACAAATTATAACTTAAAATTATGAAAGTACAAAACTGTCCCCCTGCCGCAATGAGCCGCGACAGACTGGACGCGGGTTTAACTTGTTTCTTCCTCAAATCCCTAATTTCATAATAACAAAAACCTAATTCAGCCAACTCAAGCGATTTCAAGCGATTGGTGGTGATTTCAGACGATTGCAACATAACCAAACCTTATTCATGTATGATACACACGTATACACACACAGTTACATACACATAAATACCGTAATGAAAAAATGCGTATGGTTACTACACACGACATACACTCACATTGATTACATTGTGATTTTGTTCGTTTCTTATTTGATTTTGTTCGAAATTTCGAATTATGTGAAATTTGATCGAAATTGTGATGATTACGTTGATTATAATATGATTAGGGTTTAAATTAGGGGTAGATTATGTGATGATTTAATTCGAATTAATTAAATATTTAATATTTTATTTTTCTTGTACTTGTCCAATTTAATTTATCAATTTTTAATTTATAGTAAACGAATATAATGCTAAAAATTGAAAATGTTGAAAACTAAAAAAATGAAATTTTATCGATTTTTCGTTATCTATAATAAAACATAAAACAACTCGGTCTCCGTAATGTTAAACATTTTTTCGTAATATTATTATATTAAAATAAAGTACATGTTATATATCATAAATTATGTGTCAAACTCTTTTTTAACAATCGTATCAAACTCTTATTAATTTGATGACACCCACTACCAATCATCTCCCCATTTATTATCTTCAGTGATTCTCTCTTCCACTCTTTTCCCATCCTCCTTCTTCATCATTTTTATATTTTAAATTAATAATTTTCAATAATTCTCTTTTTTTTATTAACTAATTTTACCTTATTCAAAATTAATTTTATGTACATAAATATTCATTATTATTTTTTTACATTTAATAAAAATTTAATAATCAATATTTATATTTTGGATGATAAAATTTTTATATTTATAATTTTATTTTATTCACATTATTATGTTTTAAAAATATTATATTAATATATATTTAAATTAAACTATTTTAAAATATTTTTTTAGAAAACAATTAAAATATAATCGGGATCTGCCCGGAACTAATTTAATACTGCTGTACTGCATCCGATATTTTAAAAAAAAGGCGTAGGGTCTAAAATGACAAATATCACCACAAAAACCAAACACAACTAGCCCCAATCCCATACCCTCTCCCGTCAATTCCCACCCCCTTTCCGTAAAATCTCTCCGCCCCATCTCCGCCCATCCTCCGCCATGGACAACCAAACCCAGCCCAATCCAATTCCTCTCCAATCAATTCCACCACCGCAACAACTAATCTCCGATCTCAAACACCATTCCAATCCCTCCAAAATCCCTATCCGCCCTCCCAAAGCCCGTCGCCTCTCTTCCCCGCCCCGGCCCGGCCCATCTCAACCCGCTCCCATCCCAACCGACTCCTCCACGTCAGCACTAACAAACACAACGGCCATAACAAACTCCTCAACGGCAATAACAAACTCAACGGCTACAACAAAACAGACAGGAGCTAAAGGAAAACGAGGAAAGGAAAAAAATCAATCACAAACTGCCCGGGAGTATCCACTTATTATTAAACCCTTGACTGCTCCAGGTGAACTCGAAAACGCTTTACGGCATCTCCGTAATGCTGATCCACTGCTTGCTAATATAATTGATACTTATCCACCACCTACATTTGAGTCTCATCACTCTCCGTTTTTGTCCTTGTCGAGATCGATTTTGTATCAGCAGCTTGCTTATAAGGCAGGGACTAGTATTTATACTCGTTTTGTTGAGTTGTGTGGTGGTGAGGATGCTGTTTTGCCTGATGTTGTGTTGTCATTGACGGCACAGCAGCTTAAGCAAATTGGTGTTTCGGGACGGAAAGCGAGTTATTTGTATGATTTAGCTAGTAAGTATCAGAGTGGGATTTTGTCGGATGAGACGGTTGTGAGGATGGATGATAGGTCTTTGTTTACTATGTTGTCGATGGTCAAGGGGATTGGTTCCTGGTCTGTGCATATGTTTATGATTTTCTCGTTGCATAGGCCGGATGTTTTGCCTATTAGTGATTTGGGAGTGAGGAAAGGAATTCATCAGTTGTTTGGTTTGGACGAGTTGCCTCGTCCGTCTCAAATGGAGCAGCTTTGTGAGAAATGGCGTCCGTATAGGTCTGTGGGAGCTTGGTATATGTGGCGGTTTGTTGAGTCGAAAGCTGCTCCATCTCCTAGGATGACTGCGGCACAGGATGGTGAGATTCACCAGCAGCAGCAACTTGAGCAGCATCAACATCAATTGCAGCTCTTGGAACCCATTAATGGCATTGGGAATCTTGGGTATTTTCACCATGCTTTCCTGTCTCTTTGTTTGCATACTTGTCTCTTTTAGCATACTGTTCCACTTTGTATATCATGTTATTAATGTTTCTCGCTAGATTTATTTAAGTTGACGTCACGATTAGCCGTGACAGTTTCGGATACGGGTATTGATAAACTAAATATAAGCTCTAAGTAATAAGATCTGAGTTGTAATAAAAATTTAGATGAAAGCTTAAAGTAATAAGACATTGACCCGAAATGTATTTGACTTCCATATATTGACCTGAATAAGCTTATACTCGCTTTAAGACAATTAAGTAATAAGATATTGATAATCGAGTCATTAGGGTCATTTTCGGGTAATCTGCATGTCATTTCCAGGTTTTATCTTTATAAATCATTTTACAATTCAGGTAGAGGTAGGGTATGAGGTGTGTTTGATACTCTATTTCCTGTTTCCCCCCTGTTATGGTTGTGGTTGCTTCTATTGTTTTATAGTTTCTAGTTTAAACGTAACCTGCTATCTTGAAAACTTCATCACGTTCTTCATTAATCAAGATGTCTGTTTCTATAATTCCTTGGTTGAGTTCTACTCTTTAATTAGGGTTTACAAAAGTTGAGAATAGAGTTCCCGAGGTTAACTCAATAGACTTACTTGAGGTTATATATAAAATGACAAACATGACACGTGTCATATATGTACAGCTACATATATACTTACAAGGATAGAGAATAACTAGATGTATATGTATTAAGGAAAGTGGATATTTTTTTAAGTGGAAATACACACACAACTTCCAAAATAAAGTGATTTATTGTGTTACCTCAGATAAAATTCCTGAGGTATTTTTAGGAACTTTATTCTCATTAAAGTAATATTCTTTTTATATAGATTATGGACAGAATTGCTAAGGTTTTCTTAATTTTCCAGTCGCCCAAAGGTTATATGCATAGTTGTTAAGGCTGTAGACAAATATAAATGAATATATATGTATAACCTGTTTGTATGTTTAGCTGGGAAAGCAATATGCCTGTGAAAGCGTTTTTCTATATAATGTAGAATGAAAGTTACAAGGATAATAAAGCAAACGATCACATGAATCGTGGCTACAGAATAGGATCGATCTAAACAGATACTTAACAAACTCCTACAATCAAGCTAACGACCATAGACCTGTTCAGCCTCTACTAATGCATAACAAATAAAACACAAGATAATAAAAGATATGACAAGTTTAAGATTATTCCAACACTCTCCCCCTTAATCTTGAACTTGACTGCTAGCAACATAAGCTCAAACATGTCTGTCTAATTCTTTGACCCCCAGAAGTTTTCTCATGTTTATGAACTTGATCTTTGCCAGAGCCTTCGTCATGATATCTGCCTTCTGCTCATTGCTGGTTACATGTCGAAGAACTACTTCGCCTCGTTCCACACACTCCCTGATGAAGTGATAGCGCACATCTATGTGCTTGCTTCGTCCATGAAACATAGGATTCTTAGCAAGATTTATTGCCGAACGATTATCTATGCATATCACAACTGGACCTATGAAATTGGAAGTAAACTGACTCAGCACATTTCGTAACCAAATGGCTTGACATGCTGCAGCTGTAGCAGCCATGAATTCGGCCTCACATGATGACAAAGCCACGACTCGCTGTTTCTGTGATACCCAAGTGATAACACTCTCGTTTAAGTAAAACACCATTCCACCTGTGCTACGTCTGTCATCCACTTGTCCTGCCATATCGCTATCTGAGAAGCCTGTTAACACATTATTACCACTGTCTTCAGAATATACTAAGCCAAACTGTATCGTGCCTTTCACGTATCTTAGAATTCGTTTAACAGCGTTGAGATGCAGTTTAGTAGGTCTCTCCATATAACGACTTACTATCCCCACACTATAGGCAATGTCTGGTCTTGTATGGACCAAGTAACGTAGCCCACCTATCAAGCTTTTAAACATGGTTGCATCAACTGCTTCACCTCCTTCATCCCGAGTGTATTGTTCCTTTGGATCCATAGGGTAGCTTGTAGGATTACACTCAGACATGCCTGCTTTCTCAAGAATCTTCCGAGCGTATCCAGATTGTTTCAAGACAATGCTTTCCCCATTTTGCTCCACTTCAATACCCAAATAGTAACTCAATTTTCCTAGGTCACTCATCTGAAATTTCTGACCCATCTCTTCCTTGAAAGTTTCAATCATCTGAGCATTTGATCCCGTGATAAGTATATCATCCACGTACACAGCAATTAGCAGTGTTTCTCCTTGCTCCTTCTTTGTGTACACAGCTGGCTCATGAGGACATCGAACAAAACCCAAACTTTCAAGACAGGAACTCAGTTTTGCATACCAGGCGCGGGGAGCTTGGCGAAGACCATACAATGCTTTCCTTAACTTGTACACGAGATGTCCCTTGCCTGCCTTCTCGAATCCTTCCGGCTGAGACACATATACATTCTCCTTAATATCTCCATTCAAAAACGCCGTTTTTACATCGAGGTGGTGAACAGTCCACTTATTCTTTGCTGATAAAGCGAGCAACAGTCTCACAGTTTCTAGGCGTGTAACAGGAGCATAAACTTCATCATAATCAACCCCTTTCTCTTGAACATAGCCCTTTGCCACAAGACGTGCCTTGTGCTTAATGACATTCCCATCCGCATCTTTCTTTAGCTTATAAATCCATTTCAAACCAATGAGTTTCTGACCAGGTGGCATCGCTGTTAATTCCCAGGTTTGGTTTTCTTCAATAGATTCCATTTCCTGCTTCATTGCTTGCATCCAATTCTGATCAGAAGCTGCTTGCTTGAAATTAGTTGGTTCATCAACTCCCATAAGATACAATTCTTCACTTGTCTCTATTTCTTCTGAAGCATCATAAATCTCTCTGAGAAGCCTAGTCTTCTTTGGCTCTGTGCTATCATCGTAATCTTCACGATTGAGTCGATTGGCAGGTGGTGTCTGAGTAGGTGGTGACTGAACAGATGATGACTGAGCAAGTGGTGACTGAGAAGCGTAACCTTCGTTTTCTTCATTCAAGTCAGAGGAGTAAGTGTCATGTTCAGTACCTTCTTCGTCCTCATTCAAGACTGTGAACTGCTCAGACAATTCTTCTTCACTGTCATTCTCGTTCCATGCCCACGACTTTGTCTCTTCAAATGTTACATCACGACTGCAATGGATACGATTATTTTCAGGGTCATAGAGACGGTAGCCTTTAGTACCTGGTTCTTTTCCAAGGTTGACAACCTTCTTGCTGCGATCTTCCAATTTTTGCATGTTGTTCCCAGGTGTTCTCATGTATGCCAGGCAACCAAACACTCGAACATAACTCAAATTTGGCTTTTGTTCGTACCAAGCTTCGTATGGTGTCTGTCCAGTGAGAGCACGAGTTGGAACTCTATTGAGAATGTATACCGCGTGTCTAACAGCTTCACCCCACAACTTAGTAGGTAGCTTAGCCTCTTTCAAACAGCTCCTGGCCATCTCTACCACCGTCCTGTTTCGACGTTCAACCACGCCGTTTTGCTGTGGCGTATATGGTGTGGTGTATTGTCGTTCTATCCCAGCCTTTTCACAGTATTCCTTGAATTCATTTGAGGTGAATTCACCCCCCCTATCAGTTCTGAACACCCTGATACAACTGCTAGCTCCCTTTTCAACTTGTGCTCGAAAAATCTTAAAGTACCTAAAGGCTTCATCCTTCCTTTTCAGAAAATAAACCCACATATATCGACTATAATCGTCAACCAATAGAAAGAAATACCTGAAGCCCGACGCTGTTTCTGGAGTGATTGGACCACAAAGATCCCCATGAATTAAGTCAAGAGCTTTGTCAGCTTCATAACTTGCCTTGGCTGGAAATTTCTTTCTCGTCTGCTTTGTCATCAGACACCCATCACACACGTTGCTTGGCTGGTTTATCCTTGGCATACCTCTCACCATCTTCTCCTTAGACATCAAGTGCATCGCTTTGTAATTCACGTGTCCGAGACGAACATGCCATAAGCGAGATAGCTGGTCCACTCTAGACATCAAACACTCTCGTTTGCCGGTTTCTATAATTATCTTATATAGACGATTTGGAGAACGTTTCACCTTCATCAAGAGCCGTTCTTGTTCATCATAAATCCACAAAAAATCTCCCTTTATCATTACTCTATTTCCCGTTTCAGACATTTGTCCCAAGCTTATGATATTATTGCATAAACTTGGGATATAGTAAACATCAACTAATGATTTTTCCTCTCCGTTCTTGCACAACATCGTGACAGTCCCTTTGCCCTCAATCTTTACAGTGGAGCCATCTCCGAAATGCACCTGCCCTGTAACACTTTCATCCAGTTCAGTGAATTTCCCTTTAAAGCCTGTCATATGGTTACTCGCACCATTGTCGAGATACCACAAGTTTGAATCCCCTGTCTTTGTTTCATTTCTGGAAAGCATAGATTTCATAAATGTACTCTTGTCTGTGAACAACACCTTTTGCTCTTCTTTCACACTTTTAGCCAACAACAGGGCTGGCTCGTCGTCTTCTATTTCAGCCATGTTCGCCTCCTGTCTAAAATCTTTATTCTTCTTTGGCTTTCGACAATCCACAGCAATGTGGCCATATATACCACAATTATAACATTTTACACTCGACTTATCTCGCCCTCCTCGACTTCTAACACCAGATGAACCTTCTTTATTTCTTCTGAGCCATTCTTCTCGTGTCAAAAGTAATTTTCCCTCATTTTTCTCACGTTTGGCCCATTCTGCTTCTGTCAATAATAGATTGCTTTCCTTCGTTTCTGTCTTTCCCTTCACACGTTCTTCGTACGCCTTCAAAGATCCCACAACTTCCTCCATGGTCATGGTTTCAAGATCGCCAAACTGCTCCAAAGTGGATGTAATGTGCAAAAATTTTGCAGGTACTGCCCTCAGGAATTTTTTCACCGTATATGCTTCGCTCAATTCTTCTCCAAGGGCTCTTATGTTTGTCACGATTCCATTTATTTTCATATGGAAATCATCGATCGTTTCATCGTCTCCCATGCTTAATGCCTCAAACTCTGACTTCAGTGTTTGTATCCTGGCCTTCTTCACCTTTTCGGCTCCTTGGCAAAGAGTTTTGATTGCCTCCCATGCATCTTTCGCTGTCTCCTTTTCTGCGATAGCCAGAAGAATTTCTTCTGGAATAGCCTGATAGATCATGGCCAGAGCCACCTTATCAGTTTTGTCATCAACTGCAACCTTTGGGTCCTTCTCCTTTGGGTCCTGTGCTTCAATAGCATTCCACACACCTTGTGCCTTCAGATATACCTTCATCTTGAGTGCCCATGCCGTGTAGTTGCTTCTAGCCAACATTGGATAGCTCAAGCCTAACCCCGACTTGCCCTTGTTGCCCTCCATCCTCTTTCACGTCCACCCAGAACTCCCGCTCTGATACCAAGTGTAGACAAATATAAATGAATATATATGTATAACCTGTTTGTATGTTTAGCTGGGAAAGCAATATGCCTGTGAAAGCGTTTTTCTATATAATGTAGAATGAAAGTTACAAGGATAATAAAGCAAACGATCACATGAATCGTGGCTACAGAATAGGATCGATCTAAACAGATACTTAACAAACTCCTACAATCAAGCTAACGACCATAGACCTGTTCAGCCTCTACTAATGCATAACAAATAAAACACAAGATAATAAAAGATATGACAAGTTTAAGATTATTCCAACAAAGGCGTCTCCTAGGTGGTGAAAAATGGGTAGACGTCCGACTCGTCTTCCTTTTTAGTGGGTAGGCGACGCCTAGAGTCGTCTAGGCGACCGCCTAATCCATCCAAATACGCCTAGGCGGTCTTATTTTGACCTAGTCGAGCCCATTCTTTTTTAGGCCCTGTCCAACCCAGTTTCTTATTTAAGTTATAAGACTACTCACTTGCTACAGCCGTCACTACTTTACCCTAATCGACCATCGAGACAAAGAGGAATTCTTCTTCTTTCTTCTTATCTCTTTTATACACATACATATATATATATATATATATATATATATATATATAGGGGATGATCAAATACAAACTAAAATTAAAATAGAAACCAGGAACTAATCTAAGCCATTAGATCAACCCAATCTAATGGTCCCCCTTAAATCACCCCAGCCTACTACTCTACACCCTCCCACACCCAATTTTCAGCTTTTCCCCTCCGTTTTCAATTTGATTTTTCCTGTCAAACCGTAAGTTTTTTTTTAAAATTCCGATTTCACTGTATTTTTCTACATCTCTCAACAATCGATTTGCATACCATATGTGTTATATTTCGAAGTAATTTTTGAAAAAATATTATTTGGTTTCTAGTTTCCATTATAAATTGGTTTCTATTGGAGTAACCCCCTATATATACTTCTCTTCTTCTTTTCTTTTCTTTTCTTTTCTTTTCTTCTTCTCTTTTCTTTTCTTTTACTCTTTGGTAGTGTATGTAATTATTGTTACTCTATTTTATTATAACATAAAAAATGTATGTACATATAAAATATATCCAGTTTATATAGTAACCGCATAATCCGCCTAATGATCGTCTCGGCGAGCACCTAACCGTCTATGCGGTTAGGCGGTAGAGTGTTGTCTAGCCTCGTCTTTACGTCTTAACAAGTATGGTTATATGAAGCACAACCAACCAAGTTTAGATACATTCAGGTGCGCCTATATTCCGTTTTAGGTTCAGATAGGAAAAGTTAAAACATTATAGATCTGCAGAGTAATCTTGTTTCATGTCATATGATAGAGAGATTGATATGAAGTTAAGTTGCTTTAAGTGAAAAGTCTATACTCTGCAAAAGAAATTGTTGATAGCTGTATTACCCCGACATGGAAATTCTGGCGTTCTTACCCTTGTTAATTTGTGAGGGACACAGAATCCTTACCGTATTTGTTGGTAATATTCGACCTTTCCCGTCGCTGGGCGAAATCAGAGTTTGCTAAGGAGAGTCGGAATAAGGCTGGACCGTGATTGTGATATAGATATCTTAAAAGAAAAGAAGGGGGTCTAAAAGGGGGGAGACCGGAGAAGCTAGTGTTGTGTGAAGAAGACGATGGGAAGTCGAAAAAAGAAGTCCATCTCTGACACTGAACTTCTTTACGTACTAAGTGCCTTGTCTTTCTCATCCCATTCTAGACTCTTTAAAGGCCGTTATCCTAGGAAGCAAGGACACGGGTGCGTGGTGCGGGGACACATGATGAATTCGGCTTATTTGAAAATATGGGGATACGGGTGCGGGGGACACGACAGATTTCTAAATTTTTTAAAAATTATATGTATGGTTTTCCACCTTACATATATGACTAAATTCATCCAGTCATATGACTAAATTTATCATGCAATTTAAACCAAATAGTATTCATAAGAATTGTACTAAGCTAGAAAAGAAAGGAAATTCAAACCAAATAGTCAAATTCATAAGTCTATTACTAAACTAGAAAGAAACTGGATATCTATTTTAGCTTATCATCTTGAAACATCGTGGCTTCCATTTCTGGCTCATCAAGTCAAAGATTGGCTATCTCAAGCTCTTCTGCATCATCAAGTGGATCAAATTTATCGCCCCCAACATCCCATGACTTTGTCTCTCCTTTCAAGTACTGATCAGTCTTCCGCTCTAGTTGGCAGTATCTTGTTCCTTCTAACAGAATGAATGAAAGAATATGTACTCCAATTTCTTTCACAATAAGAGGAAGAACAAGGCTGTCCAAGTAGTTTCAAATCCATCTTCTAGATATTTGGTGTTGAAGCTCCATAAATAACCCACCACATTTTTGGATCCATAGTACCTCTATCTTCAAAAGAATCGTGGCTACAAAAAATATCCATTTTTCCTGAAAATCGAGCAAATTCAGTATTTACGGCCGTTCTTGCTTCATTATTTGGAAAGTACCTCCTGAGGCATTTGTTCGTTTCTTCTGCTAGCTCAGTATCTAGATGAGGAACCTGATCCACACCAGCACTAAGCCATATATTGCTGTAATACCTGAAAAAATATATAAACAAATCGTTAGTTTACACTTAACATAAATAAGTAGTGTTATTAAAATATTTAGACTAACGTCGGATTTAGTGAATGGGCTAAACAGTGAAGTGGTGAAGAACTCCTAGTTCATCTATCAATGAGAATTGTATAGATGACTTTGTGAAATCTGGAGTCCTCAGTGAGCTCTTTCCTTCCATATCATATCAGCCCACATATCATAGATCAAATGAAGTGAAGGTTTATGCAAATCGTAGCTTATCAAAAATAGGAGCTGTAAACTCAAGAATATAATCAACTTTATCCCACCACATATCATCTAGGTACCGTAAACCTAATAGTATGAGCTTTTGCATGATCATAATGTCGATAAGTACCCCATTCCTCAGAAAGCACCAGTAACTCCAAAGAACGCTTCAAGAGTTTGATGCAACCCCTGTTTCAGCAACCGAAAGAAGTCTCAAGGGAGCAATATGATTTCATTAACAATGGCGTCACGTTGACACCAAATGCAATGGTGCAATAGAACTTTTTCTCGGACTATATATACATCCGGAAAAAGAGTAATATAGCAAATCTGAATATTGCAGTTTGACGCATAGTAGGAAGAGCTTTTGATTTATAGTCTAATTTTGATGAAATATATGTACATATATCTGTCCTGGTTCTATCATTAATTCTTACTGGAAAAGATTTGATATCTCTTGTTTTATTTGCTTATTTGACATGAAGCTCATCATTGGTATTGGTCCGTAACAGTGTTGTCAAAAGCGCGCAAGGCGCAGAAAAGTGCATCCTAAGTGCTTTGACATAGGTGAGGCACGGCGACTTTAAACAGGCGTGAGGTTGTTAAGCGCAAGGCGCAAAACACTGAAAAAGCATGCCTCACTGAAGCCTAGGAAAGAAAAATAGGATCAGCGCTACTAGATCAGTTTGAGGCCCAACGAATAAAACATTTAAGGACCAAATAAAGTAAATATTCCACTCATGTTAAAAAGGGGAAAAAAAACCCTCTCTGAAGATCATTCAGCACAATCAAAATTAACCAGGCTCTAGGTGGGATGGATAATAGTTGCAGAAGCTTCTGGAATTGGAGATCCTTTGTATAAAAACAGGTCACAATCAAAATGAGCCTCAAAATGTAACCGGACTCAAATTTAACATCATGCTTCAAGTTTAGGTAAGAGTTCAGGTAAGATGAGTTCATTAGACGAGGAAGAAGAGAGGAAGAACAAGAGTTTGAATTTGAAGGAACACTTTAAGATGTAAAGATGATTTGGATGATGATTTTCAAAATGAAGACGATGAGCGGAAACTTTACCAGTAACAGTTGGAATTGTTGGAAGTTGGAATATAGCTATGAACTTTAAATTTCGAATCTTAATGTTCGATTTTAGGATTGTTATGCCCTAGAAGTGTGATTTAATAAATTATGAAGTTTAGATCATGTTATAAACCTGAGTAATATTGTATATAAACTATTATATTATTTGTCAGTAAGTATCATTCATATTTTAGAATATTTTGTAACGTGGCGCCTCGCTTCTTAGAAGTGCGGGTCTCGCGCTGAGACTCCAGGGAGTTTTTGCGGCTCAATGAGCATAATGCTTTCGACAACACTGGTCCATAGTCAGTCTGGTCACTGGTTAATAGTTTCTGTTTTCTGGGATGCTTTTAATATTAACTTTTAGACTATTTAATGGCATTTTAAAGAAATTACTCTTTATGGAAAGGATTCAGGTTTGGTACCTTTTCTTGTAAAGTTATAAATTGGTCAAGGCACATAATCCAGGCATTTATAATTCCGTAGATGTCTGTTATTATCGTGGTGTGTTCGATCCAGGCATTTATTACAGCTAATTGAAATCAACTTATCACTAGTTACTGGTAATCTTGTTCTGAATACATCATGGTACTGTGAGGGACGCTAATGCTTTTTAAAAGAAAGAATTGTTTAATTGTTTAAACTGCTCTAAATGGATGTAAACAAGCCAATTTTCTTATTGGTTTGGGTTGTTGCAAAGTGTTTGCAGTCCTGGAGTACATAGCATTGGTACATGTCATTTCGACATTTGCTTAAACAAGATATAGGCATTCTGTTGCTACATAGACCTTCTAGTTGAATTTATACTGTGTAGTAGTAATGTGGTATGATACCATTATGTTCTTGTTATTAATTTGCTTCATTTTAATGGAGTAACGATTTGTCACTTATTTTTTGATTTGATTACTATCTACTTTTTTTTGCTAAATTGAGTGGTATTTACTTTTTTGCCATGCACACACACACACACACACACATATATATATATATATATATATATCTTATCCTCCGAATTTACAGTATTTGATAGATGATTGATCTAAAATTGATTTATTTTGTGTTTAGGGCTTGCATATGGGGGCAATGACCAGGCAGAGAAATGTTCTTCCATGGAGTCTCCGGGTCTTTTCTGTACTCTTAGCAAACAATACTACATGAGAAACAAGATGTTCATGAAATTTCAGACCTAGAATTTTCTATGTACCTTGCTGTTACTAGGCTGGCTTATATGTGCTGGATTATTTAACTGTGAAATTTGTGATAACAAATATTTGTTGTTGATTTGATTTATGATATTTATCGAGTTTTGTATGCAATAAGCAACATGGTTTTAGTGAATATCCAATCGTGAATAAAGCTTGACTAGTGTAATCCCTTCAGTCTTCTTTATTTATTTTTCACTTGCATTTCCAGCTTATATTTTGTTGGCGGGGCATTCAAAGTTCTATGAACTGTTGATCAACAGGTTGGATGTATTGTTCATTGTAGTTAAGTCATGGACTTACTGTAGGCATAAATGCTTATATAGCCCTTTGCTTCGATCTGTTAGAAACAGAGGGACTACATAGCATGTATGCCCACAAGTGCTCCGAGGAGGCGACTAACCTCGGGAAATTTGGATTAGGGTGTGTTGTAGACTTGTAGTGTTAAGCTCATTGTCCAAGAAAAGCTCTAGCTATTGTCCATCTGTTGAAGAAATCTGGAAGGCCATAGGAAACCCCAGATTTGTGCACTATCTTTGACAGGGAAGTGTTGTGTTTTCGATTTTAAAAGGTGTTGGGTTAGGTATAAATTGACAAGCAGGACAACATAAACATGATAATTTGATATGCTAATGGAGCTTAACAAGGGCTTCAGATTTTGATATGCTAGAAAGCTGTATACATGTATGATTTTCCTTTCATATACAGGATTGTAAATTCAAGATTAGGATTTTTTTTTCTTCTTCCTCAGGCCTCGTAGCCTTAACCCCTTTCTTTGACCTGACTTGTTGCGTGGTACTGTAGTAGTATATTTGTAAGTCAAATTTTGACGCAATTTAAGAATGGTCGACTTAATCTGTGGTGGTGGGTGATTTGCCAGCCCTGTTGTCCTAATTACATGAATTAAAACGACATCAAAAGTACCCACTTAAACCAGAATTTCAAATGGTTTTTCGTCTGAATTCAGTTTGAACTAAAATTAAGTTTTATTTGTTTGTTTTCTCAGCCATATTAGTTAAAGTTTATATATTAAAATTCGGTATATAATCTGAAGACTGGGAAGTTACATATATAATTTAATTTTATAAATACTAATCATAAAACCTCCAAAATTGGTTTTATAGTCCTAAATGAACAGACAACTGTTATGATCTATTTAAAAGAAATATTAATTTCGTTTGTTTTTAGGGATTCAAATCCGTATTATTCAACGCTAAATGTAAAGTTGTTAGATATAAGCCATAGTGATCACAGGGTTATAAAATGTCACCCTCTAATCAATCTCACCCTGTAGCTGGACACTGGAGTTGATCTTGGCTTAGGGAGAGATTAGCAGGTAGCAGCAAAATAATTGCAAACAATGTCAAAATCTATTGATTATACCACTACTTCAAACCAACCACATCAAATAACATCTTCACCTTCAAAGCCACAGCCTCCAAAGGAAACAAGTAGTACTAATCAAAGTAGTGGTCTCATCCTCAGACCTTCCGAAACTCTAGATCATCAATATCACCAATCCAATGATCAGCTAACACAAGATGAATCAGACCAGGATCCATCTGATCATCCACTTCAATTGGCAAGTGCTGCACCTAAGACTAATAACGCAGCATCAGTAGGCGATGCAGCAGCAGCTACATCGTGGTCTCCATGTATATACCGGGAATGCCAAAAGAATCACATGGCAAGCATGGGAAGATACGTGGTGGACGGGTGTGGAGAGTTCATGCCAAGTGGAGAAGAAGGAACTGCACTAGCACTTAAATGTGAAGCTTGTGGATGTCATAGAAGTTTCCACAGGAGAGACATTAAAGACGATAATAATTCACAACAATTAATATTCTTGCCAAACAACCGATACACTTATCATCAGTATCCTAGCAGGAATGATGTTAACGTTGAAAATAGAAGACCAGGAAGAAACCATTATTTTCAACCATCAACAATTCGTAATCATCGGGATTCACATATACGTCCAGAGATGATGCCTTCTGGCGGGCTCACTGATTCTTCAAGCGAAGCTCTGAACATGTTTCGGGTAAACGTGAGAGGTAGAGAGAAAACGATGAGGGATGAGGCTCCGTCCTCTAAAAAGAGATTCAGGACAAAATTTAGCAAGGAACAAAAAGTGAGAATGCAACAATTTGCAGAGGAATTGGGATGGAAGATTCAGAAGGAAGATGAAGAACAAGTAGAACAACTGTGTGATGAAGTGGGTGTAGAGAGACAAGTGTTTAAGGTATGGATGCACAACAACAAACACAAGTAATAGCATTATAAAGTTTACGGATAAAATCTCCCTTCTAGCTCCAGATACTGGAGTAATAGACTCTACTAAAGCTTAATTATGTATTATGTAGCACTTGTCAACTCAAGTGAACTTGCGCAATTCCTCATTTAAGTATGTCAAGGAAATATAGGAGTTCCATGAAATGTTGTTACACATACGCGTGATTATTGTGTAATTTAACTGGAAAACGAAACTCCATCAATAGGGTATAATATAGTTGACAAAGATATTAATGCGAGTCTTTTCTTTCTTTCGTTTTTTTGCTAAATGCTCGTTTCAAGGTAACTGGGAAGTCTTCAACTGCTAGTTTTTTGGACATGTTTAAGCTTTTAGCTTACACGAAGCAGAACTGTGTTGTGTGTATGGAGAAAACTTTAAACATCTAATGTTGTAGTTTAAGACTTGAAGTTGATGAAAATGGAAGATTATAATGAAGTTTGTACTTGAGCGAACATATATAGCTTAAGGATGCCCTTCCCCGACCAAAATTGTTTGGAACATATATATTGATTCATTGCTCAACTACCCAATTTTTTAATTTTTTTTAATATTTTTTTTTCTAACAATTTTTTTTCTTTTTTAAGTTTAACCATAAATTTTATAGGACTTGTTACTATTACTAGAATTTTTGATATAATTTTCTTTTATTTTTTAAACATAAATATTGTTTACTTTACCTTTTATTACGGTAAAATAAGTACACTAATAAAAAAAAAATTAACAAATGTAATTTTAATTTTAGAATATTTTTGTTTATGAAATAAAGTCCAGTTAGAAAAAAAATTTATACAATTCCGTATTACAAATATTTTAACACTTGATAACCACAATTTATGTACTTTGAGTATAAATTCTATCATTTTTCTTTGAAATAGAAATTTTTGTACATTTAATTTTAAAACACATAAATATATTATCAAATATACTAGATAGGCTATTTCGGAAGTAGACTTATTATGTTCACATTTATATCCTTATAAAAGTATTTTATAAAATTCGGAGAAACATTTTTTTGGTGACTCATACTGAACGATTCTGTTCAAAGAAAATCAACATGACAGCAAGTGCTGACACAAGAGAATGGGGGGCATGGCTTCGTGCTCCGGCGAGGAGGGCAGGTGGCCAAGATCGGAGTAAATTTTTACGGGATGAAAGAGATGTTGATTGGGGCGCAAATCAAGGAAGTTCTAACGTCCAACAGCGTTTTTCGGGGGATTTGGATAAGCAAGTTGTTCAAACTGATATGTATCGGGGTAATTCTAGTAATGCCTTATCTACAAATGATAGAATTATGGGAGCTTATTCCGGAATAAATAATGAGGCTGTTTTGGTGGCAAATTTCAAAATTCATAATGGGCCTCCAGATGATGAGTTAAATGGGCTTAATATGGAGGAAAGTAATAAAAGAAGAAGAGGCCCAGACATGCATATCTTAATGGAAGTAGAAGGTAACAGTAGAGAAGTTCACCCTGGAACTGGTCTTTCTAGCTCTGATTGTCCAGTTTCTTCCCCAACTGATTTGGCTAAGCTTGCAGTGCAAGCTAGCCATCCGCAATGAATATCCTAAGTTGGAACTGTCAAGGGTTGGGTTCCCTTCGCACAGTTCGAGCCCTTGGTGACCTTATAAAGTCACATAAACCTGATTTTATTTTCTTGTCAGAAACAATTTCTTTTTCTAATAAGATTGAAGAGTTGCGTGTTTCTTTTGGTTATGCTCAGTGTTTTTCAGTAGATAGAGTTGGTCGTAGTGGTGGTTTGGCGATTTTTTGGAAGAATAATGTGAATTGCGAGATCACAGGATATTCTCGTAATCATATTAATGTCAATTTTCTCCATAATGGTGTTGCTGTTTGGTCTTTGTCTTGTTTCTATGGATTTCCTGAGAGCACTCGCAGGAAAGACTCATGGGATCTTATTCGTCAGTTAGCTGGTATGACTCATCTTCCGTGGACTATTATCGGAGATTTTAATGACTTGTTGGTTAGTGCTGATAAGTGGGGGGGAAATCCTCATTCTCGTTCTCTCATGACTGGTTTCCAATCTGCTATTGATGATTCTCTGCTGGTTGATATTGAGTTGCAAGGTGGTAAGTATACTTGGGAGAAATCTCGTGGTACTAATGGTTGGGTTAAAGAGCGTCTAGACAGAGCTTTTGCAACTCGTTCCTGGTTGCACATGTTCCCTCTTTGTAAGCTTTCTCTTATTCTTACACCTGTTTCAGATCATGAACCAATTTTCTTGGACTTATTCAGCGTGTCGTTCACTCGAAAACAATTCCGGTTCCGCTTTGAGAATACATGGCTTCAGGAACCTGGTTTTCATAAGGAAACTACTGATTTTTGGCTTTCTCTGCCTCCCTCCAACATCCTCCCTAAGCTTCTTTCGGTGTCAAGTTTTATGGCCCGATGGGGAAGGAACTTCTTTCATAAGTTTCGAGACAAAGTAAGGAGATGTAAGGAGCTGTTAACAGAGCTTGTTAGTCGTATTGACAGTGATGGAGTTAGGTTATATTTAAATGAGAAGGAAAGGTTGAATGAGTTGTTGCTTCACGAAGAGATTTATTGGAAACAAAGGGCCAAAATCTTTTGGCTGACTGAAGGTGACGCCAACACAAAGTTTTTTCACGCATCAGCCTCCACTCGTAAGAAGACAAACCAAATTCCGTTTCTGGTCAATGACATGGGGGTGCAAGTCAATGACATGGAGGGTATGTGTGATGTGGTTAATACGTACTTCACTGATATTTTCAGAAGTGAGCAACAAGACTTGACAGATTCCGGTATTGAGGAGAACAGATGTGTAACAGAAGCTCAGAATTGTGTTTTGGTGGCAGAGCTCACGTTTCCAGAATTTACTACTGCTGTCAAACAAATGCATCCGGACAAAGTTAGTGGTCCGGATGGTCTGAATCCAGCTTTTTTTCAACAATTCTGGCCTACTCTTGGGAAGGAGGTCTTCAACTGTTGTAGAGACTGGTTGCAATCGAACACATTTCCAGCAAATCTGAACGACACAAACGTTGTACTCATCCCCAAAAAAGATAATGCTGTTAGTATGAAGGACCTTCGTCCTATAGCGTTGTGCAATGTGCTTTATAAAATTTTGTCGAAGGTGTTAGCCAATCGACTCAAACGTATTCTGCCTCATGTAATCTCCGAGAACCAAGCTGCATTTGTTCCTGGTAGGAGTATTAATGACAACGTTCTAATAGCTTTTGAGCTTATTCACCATATGAAAAAGTCATCGGGAGGTCGTGTAGGGGATGTAGCTCTTAAACTAGACATATCTAAAGCATACGACAGGGTGGAATGGGGGTATCTGAAACGTCGAATGATAGCGATGGGGTTTTGTTCTCAATGGGTCAAGTGGATGATGTTGTGTGTGACAACGGTGTCGTATGACTTCTGCTTCAATGGTGCTGTTATTGGACCGATCATTCCGTCACGGGGAATTAGGCAGGGAGACCCTATTTCCCCCTACCTATTTCTTTTTTGTGTCGAGGGTCTATCCTTTTCTTTGTCTAAAGCTGCTTCTGAGGAGGTGATTCATGGCGTTAAAGTAAGTAGGTCGGCACCAGCTATCTCTCATCTTTTGTTTGCAGATGACTCATTTCTGTTTTTTCGTGCAAATACTCTCGAAACAGAGGCAGTTAAGTCTATTTTAGATGAGTATGCAATAAGTTCAGGCCAACATATTAATTATCAGAAATCGGGCATATTTTTCAGTGCTGATGTTAAGCAGGAGCAGAAGGTCATAATCTCGTCTATTTTGGGGGTGTCTAATGATTTACAGAATAGCAAGTACTTGGGCTTGCCTTCTCTAGTGGGTAGGTCGAAGAAGCGGGTCTTCGGATTTGTTAAAGAGAGATTGTGGAAGCGATTGCAGGGGTGGAAAGCTAAGACAATATCTCGTGCAGGCAAAACAGTTTTGATTAATAATGTGGCTACTGCTATTCCTTCGTACTGTATGTCTTCCTTTTTACTCCCACGAGCTATGTGTAAGGAAATGGAGGTACTGATGAATACATTTTGGTGGCAATCAGGGTCCACTGATAGGAGAGGAATCAACTGGATTGGATGGGATGGGCTAAGCATGTCGAAATGTCAGGGAGGGTTAGCTTTTCGTAACCTCTACGGCTATAATATTGCCCTCATGGCCAAACATGTGTGGAATTTTATCAAGAACCCTCATTCTCTAGTGGCTCGACTTTATAAAGCAAAATATTTCCCAGATGCTCACATCTTACAAGCTAAAGCTCCTCAAGGGTCAAGTTTTATTTGGCAAGGAATTATTACAGCAAAAAACGCAGTGTTGCCAGGCTACCGATGGATTCTGGGAGATGGGGAATCGATCAAGTGCATGCATGATGTATGGTTGCGGGGTAAAGATGATCTTCGAGTGGACCAACTACGTGATTATGAGAATAGAGACCTTGTGGTAGCTCAGCTTTTTAAGCACGGTACAAAGGAGTGGGATGGTGATAAAATAAGGAGTCTGTTTTCTGAAGGTGATGCACAGCTGATTATGGCAACTTCTATTCCCTGCAGGCCGGCCGTGGATCGTCTAGCTTGGTCAAAGACTACTAATGGCCAATATTCTGTGAAAACAGGTTACCAATTTTGGCATGCCCAAAATATTGGCACTGGCATTGTTACACAATCTAGTGGGTGGAAGAAGCTCTGGCATTTGGAAGTTCCTCTTAAGATCAAAGTATTTCTATGGCGTCTTTGCAGGAATAATGTGCCTGTGAAAAGTCGATTGCAGTCTAAGGGAGTAAATCTTTCTCTTGAATGTCCCATGTGTAACTCTGGTGATGAAGACCTTATTCACATTTTTTTCACCTGCCAGTTTGCGACGTTATGTTGGCAATACTCAGGTATGGTCTTTGATTTGTCTCTGGTGGGGTCTGCCCCCTCCTGGCTACTTGATAAGTTTGAATCAGGTCCTGTTCATGAAGCTTTCAATATTGCTCGAGTTCGTTGGGGAATTTGGTTTTTTCGAAACAAGAAAGTCTGGGATCACAAAGTCGTTACAGCTGCTATTGCTATGGATTGGAGCGCTAAGGTTATTTCTGACTGGAAGGAGGCTAAAGCTAAGCGTGTTGTTCAGGTTGGTAGTACTCCCAGTGCTGCATCTTCTACTCGAGTGACGTGGAAAACGCCGGAGGGTGGAGTTCTTAAACTAAATGTTGATGCAGGTGTGCGTTTCAGTGAGGCCTCGGTCTCGTTGGGTTTGGTTTTGCGTGACAGCGAGGGAGTTTTTGTGATGGGTAAAACAATTTGTAAAGCCATGGTGGCTACTGTCCTTGAAGCAGAAGCATGCGCTATTTATGAAGGTCTCCAGTGGTTGTGCTCGTTAAATCATGAGGTGGTGGAAATTGAATCAGACTCTCTGCTTGCTGTTAGAGCCTTGCATGACTCCCAGGAAAATCATTTAGAAGTTGGTCACATCTTGAATGACTGCAAGCTTATTTTAAATTCGAAGCCAGGTTATTCAGTTTCATTTGTTAAACGACAAGCGAATGGAGTAGCTCATCTAGTAGCTAAATTACCCTGTTCTCTAAATTGTCAAAAGGTGTTTACGTCTCCTCCAGATGTATTGTTGGAGACTCTTCTGTATGACATTTCGTATTAATGAAATTTGTCTTTTATTCAAAAAAAAAAATAATAAATTATATTTTTTATTAAATAATACTCGTTTCAGTAATACTACTATTAGATAACTTGGAAAAACGTATACCCGATACGATTTTTGATTTATAAACTCAAGTTGTAATGAGACCATGAGTTTATAAATCAAAAACCATCATATGTATGAATTAAAAAATCATCTGAGATACGCGTTTCTTGAAACAATCTAAAAACGTCTTGGATATTTATATTAAAATTTTATTATTTCATGATACATAATTTTACAAAATTTATAAAATAATAAATTTTATTTTAATTAAAATATTTAATATTAATAACATAATTAGAATATAATGCAAAATGTTGTATTTACTTAATAAAAAAAGTTATATAAAAAGTTTCCGCAATAATTCGTTGCGGAAAATGACGTGGCTTCCGCAATAACGGCTTTGAACGACAAAGATTTGTTGGTTTCACAAGCACGTAAGCCAACCGGGAATTTCAGCCATAGTTTAATTTCTTGTTATCCATTTTCTTTACAGGTTTTATTTTACAAGTTTTGCACTCAACCTATCACATTTCCGCTATTCTTTTGTTCACCTTCATTTTGTTCAAACTTTTCATATCACTCCCTCTAAACCAAATGGAGCAGGAGGGTTATGAACATCAAAATTCTCAATGCTTGCTTATCAAATTAAGGATCTAGAAGAAATTCTAGTCAAAGCATAACTTTACAAGATTATGTCATCTTATTAGGACAAAGAAAAAGAGCTCTATAATATTTTTAAGAACAATTTAAACGAGAATTATCAAAAGAACTCTAAGTAAATTATATCACATTGCAGAAATCTGTTCGAAATTCATCTTGAAGAGATTAAGATGCAGTGCATTCACACTTGAGAAATCTGGAAAAATATAAGAGTATCTCCAATGGATAAACACCCTTAGCTAAAAATGTATTAGAGATACCATAAATAAATATTATAGAGATTGTGTAAAAATTAATTCACTCGAATGGTGTATTTCTATTAGCTAAAATTTTAATCAATCTCGTTATATTGGCTATATTTGTCGAACATGTACATACATGTCGTTAAATTACACATAATCTATTTATCATATAGAAATTATGCATTCTATCTATAATAACTTAAAATGATAAAAATATACTAATTTTAAAATATAGCCAATTATTATAGCCAACTCCAATGGAGTAAGTAAATCAGCTAACAGATTCGACAAATTTTATATAATCAATATTTTATGTCATTTTAGTCAACCATTTTAGCCAATACCATTAGAAATGATTTAAGCTAGGTCGCTGAAAGCAAGTGCCTAGCTTAAAATTATAGGAACAAGAAATTTAAGCAACGCAAGCAAATGAGCGTAACTTACGACCCGTTTTGGGATTACTTACAAAACATAACTTATGCATTGAATTTGAAAAGCATCAGTGTACAATGTAAGAGTACTTGTAACAAGCATACTGCATTCATGCACTTCCTGGAAGATTATCCAAGACTCTCGACAAGATTTTAACGTATTCTTACTTGTTTTTCCTCGTATACATAACTGGATATAAACATCCCAGCTACAGTTTAATCGTGGTCTAGGGCGATGCAGATTCAAACCGGTCCTGACCCAACCCAGTCTAGAAATTAGCCAATCTCTCAGCCCAGTTCAGTAACGAGCCAGTCCTACGACCCATAAGCAAGAATGCCCAATATTGAGGAACATGTGGGACACGAGTCTAGGCACGCGATAATGACAACTATTAATGACCAATATTTGGAATAATTAAGACACACATCTGTACGCCCTTGACACATTCCAAGGCGGTCATTTTCCAAACACGTGTAAGAAATCTACTAAAGCCAAACATTCTCTGCTCCGGCAATAAACGACCGTGATCAAAATTTACTAGAAATAACCCAAGGAGAAGGAGTTTATAAGTTACTCTCTCCTACACACTCTCTTACACTCATAGATACACACGGCTTCTTTACATTTCTATCTTCAACATCCAAAAGCGAGTTCTTAATCTCACACCGGAGGCGTCGTAAGAAGGGTCTAGGAACAACGTCGGAAGGAACATATCGTGAATTGGAGTTATCAATAAATATTTTCTCATTTTTTATATTAGTCGGTTGTGTGACCCTCTGAATCGATGATAACCAAACCAGTTATTTTTAAACCAAAATCGAGCCGACGGTTATTTTCTTAAATTCTATCATACTAGAATATTTATAATGAACTATTCATCTAATATAGTGCTTTGTAAGTTACAAATAAATCTACTCCTAAATAATTAAAAAAATACAAATATACTTCTAAATAACAAAAAAATTCAGATTAATATTTAAATTTCATGTTCAGCATTTTTTTATGACATATTGCAGAAATAACATGAATGATACTTGGATATTGGATGGGAGGAGTGCATAAGCTTTTCTACAAGTTTTCAGAGGATACAGAGCTTTAATCTACTAAATATAATCCAACCTACTGATATTAATTATTTATGTGCGCTTCCAAATATTATAATTGATTTTTCAAATTATATTTTCAATCATAGTGTTATGATAGGAAAGGGATGAAGAGAGATATGCATGACACAACGGATGGTTAATTGGAGTTATCAATACATATTTTCTCATTTTTTACATTAGTCGGTTTTGTGACCCTCTGAATCGACAATAACCAAACTGATTATTTTAAAACCAAAATCGAGCTGGCGGCTTGAAATAATCTAAAAATATCTAGGATATTTATATTATAATTGTATTATTACATGATACATAATTTTACAAAATTTATAAAATAATAAATTTTATTTTAATTAAAAAATTTAATATTAACAACATAATTATAACATAATGCAAGGATGTTGTATTTATTTAATAAAAAAAGTTATGTAAAAAGCTTCCGCAATGATTCGTTACGGAAGGTGACGTGACTTTCACAATGATTTATTGCTCACTGCTTTGAACGGCCCGAATTTGTTGGTTCCACAAGCACGTGAGCCAACCGTGGCTATTGCATAGTTTAATTTCTTGTTATCCATTTTCTTTACAGGCTTTATTATACAAGTTTTGCACTTCACCTATCACATTTCCACTATTCTTTTGTTCACCTTCATTTTGTTCAAACTTTTCATATCACTGCCTCTAAACCAAATGGAGCAGGAGGGTTATGAACATCAAAATTCTCAATGCTTGGTTATCAAATTAAGGATCTAGAAGAAATTCTAGTCAAAGCATAACTTTACAAGATCATGTCATCTTACTATGACAAAGAAAAAGAGCTATATGATATTTTTAAGAACAATTTAAACGAGAATTATCAAAAGAACTCTAAGTAAATTATATCACATTGCAGAAATCTGTTCGAAATTCATCTTGAAGAGATTAAGATACAGTGCATTCACACTTGAGAAATCTGGAAAAACTTAAGAGCATCTCCAATGGATAAAAACTCTTAGCTAAAAATGTGTTGGAGATACCATAAATAAATATTATAGAGATTGTGTAAAAATTAATTCACTCCAATGGTGCATTCCTGTTAGCTAAAATTTTAGCCAACCTCCCTATATTGGCTATATTTGTCGAACATGTACAGTCCAGTAGTTAAATTACACAGAATCTACTTATCGTATTGAAATTATGCATTCTATTTATAATAACTTAAAATGATAAAAATATACATTTTTAAAATATAGCCAATTATTATAGCCAACTCCAATTGAGTAAATCAGCTAACAGATTCGACAAATTTTATATAATCAATATTTTATGTCATTTTAGTCAACCATTTTAGCCAACACCATTAGAAATGATTTAAGCTAGGTCGCTGAAAGCAAGTGCCTAGCTTAATTATAGGAACAAGAAATTTAAGCAACGCAAGCAAATGAGCGTAACTTACGACCTGTTTTGGGGTTACTTACAAAACATAACTTATGAATTGAATTTGAAAAGCATCAGTGTACAATGTAAGAGTACTTGTAACAAGCATACTGCATTCATGCACTTCCTCGAAGATTATCCAAGACTCTCGACAAGATTTTAACGTATTCTTACTTGTTTTTCCTCGTCTACATAACTGGATATAAACATCCCAGCTACAGTTTAATCATGGTCTAGGGCGACGCAGATTCAAACCGGTCCTGACCTAGCCCAGTCTAGAAATAAGCCAATCTCTCAGCCCAGTTCAGTAACGAGCCAGTCCTACGACCCATAAGCAAGAAAGCCCAATATTGAGGAACATGTGGGACACGAGTCTAGGCACGCGATAATGACAACTATTAATGACCAATATTTGGAATAATTAAGACACACATCCGTACGCCCTTGACACACTCCAAGGCGGTCATTTTCCAAACACGTGTAAGAAATCTACTAAAGCCAAATATTCTCCGCTCCGGCAATAAACGACCGTGATCAAAATTTACTAGAAATAACCCAAGGAGAAGGAGTTTATAAGT
Source organism: Apium graveolens (assembly GCF_009905375.1). Lineage (NCBI taxonomy): Eukaryota > Viridiplantae > Streptophyta > Magnoliopsida > Apiales > Apiaceae > Apium > Apium graveolens. Next base: position 15,662,160 of record NC_133650.1, on the reverse strand, counting down.
TACTCTCTCCTACACACTCTCTTACACTCATAGATACACACGGCTTCTTTACATTTCTATCTTCAACATCCAAAAACGAATTCTTAATCTCACACCGGAGGCGCCGCAAGAAGGGTCTAGGAACAACGTCGGAAGGAACAGATTGTAAATTGGAGTTATCAATAAATATTTTCTCATTTTTTATATTAGTCGGTTGTGTGACCCTCTGAATCGATGATAACCAAACCGGTTATTTTTAAACCAAAATCGAGCCGACAGTTATTTTCTTAAATTCTATCATACTAGAATATTTATAATGAACTATTCATCTAATATAGTGCTTTGTAAGTTACAAATAAATCTACTCCTAAATAATTAAAAAAATACAAATATACTTCTAAATAACAAAGAAATTCAGATTAATATTTAAATTTCATGTTCAACATTTTTTTATGACATATTGCAGAAATAACATGAATGATACTTGGATATTGGATGGGAGGAGTGCATAAACTTTTCTACAAGTCTTCAGAGGATACAGAGCTTTAATCTACTAAATATAATCCAACCTACTGATATTAATTATTTATGTGCGCTTCTAAATATTATAATTGATTTTTCAAATTATATTTTCAATCATAGTGTTATGATAGGAAAAGGGATGAAGAGAGATATGCATGACACAACCGATGGTTAATTGGAGTTATCAATACATATTTTTTCATTTTTTACATTAGTCGGTTATCGATTCATATTTTCTCATTTTTTACATTAGTCGGTTTTGTGACTCTCTGAATCGATAATAACCAAACTGATTATTTTAAAACCAAAATCGAGCTGGCGGCTTGAAATAATCTAAAAATATCTATGATATTTATATTATAATTGTATTATTTCATGATACATAATTTTACAAAATTTATAAAATAATAAATTTTATTTTAATTAAAAAATTTAATATTAACAACATAATTATAACATAATGCAAGGATGTTGTATTTATTTAATAAAAAAGTTATGTAAAAAGCTTCCGCAATGATTCGTTACGGAAGGTGACGTGACTTTCACAATGATTTATTGCTGACTGTTTTGAACGACCCGAATTTGTTGGTTCCACAAGCACGTGAGCCAACCGTGGCTATTGCATAGTTTAATTTCTTGTTATCCAATTTCTTTACAGGCTTTATTATTCAAGTTTTGCACTCCACCTATCACATTTCCACTATTCTTTTGTTCACCTTCATTTTGTTCAAACTTTTCATATCACTGCCTCTAAACCAAATGGAGCAGGAGGGTTATGAACATCAAAATTCTCAATGCTAGGTTATCAAATTAAGGATCTAGAAGAAATTCTAGTCAAAGCATAACTTTACAAGATTATGTCATCTTACTAGGACAAAGAAAAAGAGCTCTATAATATTTTTACGAACAATTTTAACGAGAATTATCAAAAGAACTCTAAGTAAATTATATCACATTGCAGAAATCTGTTCGAAATTCATCTTGAAGAGATTAAGATGCAGTGCATTCACACTTGAGAAATCTGGAAAAACTTAAGAGCATCTCCAATGGATAAAAACCCTTAGCTAAAAATGTGTTAGAGATACCATAAATAAATATTATAGAGATTGTGTAAAAATTAATTCGCTCCAATGGTGCATTCCTGTTAGCTAAAATTTTAACCAACCTCCCTATATTGGCTATATTTGTCGAACATGTACAGTCCAGTAGTTAAATTACACAGAATCTACTTATCGTATTGAAATTATGCATTCTATTTATAATAACTTAAAATGATAAAAATATAAATTTTTAAAATATAGGCAATTATTATAGCCAACTCCAATGGAGTAAATCAGCTAACAGATTCGACAAATTTTATATAATCAATATTTTATGTCATTTTAGTCAACCATTTTAGCCAACACCATTAGAAATGATTTAAGCTAGGTCGCTGAAAGCAAGTGCCTAGCTTAATTATAGGAACAAGAAATTTAAGCAACGCAAGCAAATGAGCGTAACTTACGACCCGTTTTGGGGTTACTTACAAAACATAACTTATGAATTGAATTTGAAAAGCATCAGTGTACAATGTAAGAGTACTTGTAACAAGCATACTGCATTCATGCACTTCCTGGAAGATTATCCAAGACTCTCGACAAGATTTTAACGTATTCTTACTTATTTTTCCTCGTCTACATAACTGGATATAAACATCCCAGCTACAGTTTAATCATGGTCTAAGGCGACGCAGATTCAAACCGGTCCTCACCCAGCCCAGTCTAGAAATAAGCCAATCTCTCAGCCCAGTTCAGTAACGAGCCAGTCCTACGACCCATAAGCAAGAAAGCCCAATATTGAGGAACATGTGGGACACGAGTCTAGGCACGCGATAATGACAACTATTAATGACCAATATTTGGAATAATTAAGACACACATCCGTACGCCCTTGACACATTCCAAGGCGGTCATTTTCCAAACACGTGTAAGAAAAGAAATCTACTTAAGCCAAATATTCTCCGCTCCGGCAATAAACAACCGTGATCAAAATTTACTAGAAATAACCCAAGGAAAAGGAGTTTATAAGTTACTCTCTCCTACACACTCTCTTACACTCATAGATACACACGGCTTCTTTACATTTCTATCTTCAACATCCAAAAACGAGTTCTTAATCTCACACCGGAGGCGCCGCAAGAAGGGTCTAGGAACAACGTCGGAAGGAACAGATCGTGAATTGGAGTTATCAATAAATATTTTCTCATTTTTTATATTAGTCGGTTGTGTGACCCTCTGAATCGATGATAACCAAACCGGTTATTTTTAAACCAAAATCGAGCCGACGGTTATTTTCTTAAATTCTATCATACTAGAATATTTATAATTAACTATTCATCTAATATAGTGCTTTGTAAGTTACAAATAAATCTACTCCTAAATAATTAAAAAAGTACAAATATACTTCTAAATAACAAAGAAATTCAGATTAATATTTAAATTTCATGTTCAGCATTTTTTATGACATATTGCAGAAATAACATGAATGATACTTGGATATTGGATGGGAGGAGTGCATAAACTTTTCTACAAGTCTTCAGAGGATACAGAGCTTTAATCTACTAAATATAATCCAACCTACTGATATTAATTATTTATGTGCGCTTCTAAATATTATAATTGATTTTTCAAATTATATTTTCAATCATAGTGTTATGATAGGAAAGGGATGAAGAGAGATATGCATGACACGACGGATGGTTAATTGGAGTTATCAATACATATTTTCTCATTTTTTACATTAGTCGGTTTTGTGACCCTCTGAATCGACAATAACCAAACTGATTATTTTAAAACCAAAATCGAGCTGGCGGCTTGAAATAATCTAAAAATATCTAGGATATTTATATTATAATTGTATTATTTCATGATACATAATTTTACAAAATTTATAAAATAATAAATTTTATTTTAATTAAAAAATTTAATATTAACAACATAATTATAACATAATGCAAGGATGTTGTATTTATTTAATAGAAAAAGTTATGTAAAAAGCTTCCGCAATGATTCGTTACGGAAGGTGACGTGACTTTCACAATGATTTATTGCTGACTGCTTTGAACGGCCCGAATTTGTTGGTTCCACAAGCACGTGAGCCAACCGTGGCTATTGCATAGTTTAATTTCTTGTTATCCATTTTCTTTACAGGCTTTATTATACAAGTTTTGCACTCCACCTATCACATTTCCACTATTCTTTTGTTCACCTTCATTTTGTTCAAACTTTTCATATCACTGCCTCTAAACCAAATGGAGCAGGAGGGTTATGAACATCAAAATTCTCATTGCTTGGTTATCATTGTTAGGAATATATGTGCATTAGTTTGATGATATGTTTAACAAAACACTTAAGTAGAAATCTAGTGTTTGTAGCCTCAACGGATAAGACCACTTTGGCTATCCGTTGATGGTGTAGCTTTACTTAGAAATAAGTCTAGTGTTGTAGCACATTTCAGTCTCTGAATTTGAGATATAATTCTTAAATGTTGAGGGAAATTATAAGTCATGTTGACTACTAAAGGATATGCAGATAGGAAGGTCAATTGTAAATATTTCATGCCTTGTAATTTTGTATAAATGAAATGGTGTCAACGGATAACTTAAAGACCTTCAACGGATGAGAAACAAAGCTTCAACGGATGTCTCTAAAGCTTCAACGGATAACATCCTTCAACGAATGAGTGCATCAACGGATAGAGCTTCAACTGCTAACACATCAACGGATAAAGCCATCAACGGATGAAGGCTTCAACGGATGTTCTGTTAAATAGCAGTTGACAAGTGGTAGTTGTACCTACAAACAGAGGCACATGGGTTGACAGAGACAACTGAGATGTGGTAGCCTATTTCAGGAACATCAGAAAAAGCAGCCGTTCTACTCTAGTATAAAGAGGCAATAGTCAACAATGCACTGGAGTAAAATGGAGAAGAAACAAGTGGATAACTTATTTTATTATTGTACTTTTTATCTTTGTCTTCACTTGTAAACTTGGTGTTATATAAACCAAGTAGCAGCTAGTAATTAGAGAGAATTTTTCCAGAGCTGTTTAAAAAAATTTTGAGAAAAATTATTTAGTTTGTACTAGGATGCAGCTGTGATCAACTTCTTGAATCACAGATTTTCTGAAATACCATCTCTGGTGGAACAACAAATCCACCAGAAAAGTTTTTAAGGTCTGTTGTGTTCTGTACTTTTGTGCTTGAATATATATCTGTCTGTATTAGCTTAAAGCAATTCACACACTTGTTTATCTTAAACACACAGCCTTTGAAACTGCTCAAAACTTGAAAAAGTTTTGAGATTTACATTCAACCCCCCTTCTGTAAATCTCATTGTTAGTTCACTACGAATAACAATTGGTATCAGAGCAGGCTCTTGACACACAAAGAGTTTAAAGTTCTTGGAAACTAACAAAGATGAGTAAGAAGGATATTGGAGTAAAAATCCCAGTTCTTGACAAAGACAGTTATCACCATTGGAAGGTGAAAATGCACCTTCATCTACTCTCCCAAGATGAAGGTTATGTAAACTGCATTGAGAATGGTCCTCACATTCCCCACAAAGTAGCCACAGTTGCTACAGCCACAATTGTTGTTGGTCAATCCATTCCAAAACCTAGAGCAGAATGGACAATGGAAGACACAGAAGAAGTCCACAAGGATAAGAAGGCTATGAACATTTTGTTTAATGGTCTTGACAAGGATATGTTTGATAATGTGATAAATTGCACAACTGCCAAAGAGGTTTGGGACACAGTTCAACTACTGTGTGAAGGTACAGAACAAGTAAAAGAAAACAAAATGCAGCTTCTCATTCAACAGTATGAGTATTTTCATTTTGAAGAAAATGAATCTTTAAATGACACATTCAATAGATTCCAAAAGCTGTTGAATGGACTGAAGCTGTATGGTAGAGTGTACCAGGTGAAGGATTCAAATCTTAAATTTTTAAGATCCTTGCCAAAGGAATGGAAACCCATGACTGTCTCCTTGAGAAACTCTCAAGATTATAAGGACTTCACTCTTGAAAGATTATATGGAATCTTGAAGACTTATGAACTAGAGCTGGAACAGGATGAGGTATTGGAAAAGGGAAGAAAGAAAGGAGGTTCAGTTGCCTTGGTAGCTGAAAATGAGAAAGAATGCAGACAAGAAACTGTGAGATCAACATTAAACTCCAAAGACGGCACAAGCAAATCAGAATCAAGCAAGGGGAAGGAGCAAGTTGCTGAGAATGAAGACAACTCCAGTCAAGATGACTCTGATGGTATTGATGAGCATCTTGCATTTCTGTCCAGAAGATTTGCAAAGATGAAATTTAAGAAAAACACTAGAGCCACTAAACCTCATAAGAACATGGTGGACAAATCCAAGTTCAAGTGTTTCAATTGTGGTATAAGTGGACACTTTGCAAGTGAGTGCAGAAAGCCAACTACTGAAAAGAAGAAATTTGACCAAGTAGATTACAAAAAGAAATATTTTGATCTGCTCAAGAAAAAGGAGAAGGCTTTCATTACTCAAGAAAAAGACTGGGCAGCTGATGGAGAAGAAGAGGATGAAGATGTGGAATATGTCAACTTGGCTCTCATGGCTGATTCTGAGGAAAATGAAGTTAGTTCATCAAGCAACCAGGTAATCACTACTGATTTAACACAGCTTACTAAAGAAGAGTGCAATGATGCTTTTAATGACATGTCTACTGAATTGTATCACTTGTGTGTGTCTCTTAAATCTCTTGCTAAAGAAAATAGTAGGATTAAAGAGAACAATCTGTTCTTAAGTAATAGAAATGCTGTGTTAGAAGATAAGTTGATTGACCTAGAGAAAACTAAGCTACATTGTATATCTGTTGAAAATGAACTAGCTGAATCTGTTAAGAAAGTAGAAATACTTTCTAATCAATTAGAGAAAGAGCAAGAGGTGATTAAAGCCTGGAAGACATCTAGGGATGTTAGTGCTCAAATTGTCAAGGTCCAAGGAATTGAATCATTTTGTGAGACTGCCTGGGATAAAAACAAAAAGAAAATGGAATTAATTGATGGGCTGTCAACGGATGTGGAATCAACGGATGATGAAAATTATCCGTTGAAGGAAGAAAAGGAGCATCCGTTGAAGGTTCCTCAATTAAAACAGGCAGATGTTTCTAAAAGTGAAAATCTAAAGAAACTCAACAAAAAGTTTGGTTCAACTTCCAAGAACTTTGTCAAAGAAGAAGCAAGCACATCCAAAGATTTCAGTAAGGTGAATATAGGACACATGACCTTAGAACAGTTAAAGAATAGGCTCAAAGTGGTTGAGGATAAAAAGGATACTAAAAGGAAATCTAATAGAAATGGGAAGGTAGGGGTTAACAAATATAACAATTACACACCTGATAAGTATGCTCCTAGAAAAAGATGTGTGCATTGTAATAGTGTTAATCATCTATCTACTAATTGCAAATCTATTAAGAAAACTCCCATACCTGTACCCTCTTCCATGCCTAATATGTCTGCATCACCTCTGCATGCTATGCCTGTTATGTCTCAACAGAATCCTTATGCACATTTTGCAAACATGCCATATTTTAACAATCCTTATCTTGCTGCATTTAGTATGCCTCAAATGCCATACAATATGCCTATGTGGAATAACATGTTTGCACAATCCATGCCTTATCAAATTCCAAATGTGCTAAATAATTCTGTGACTAACCCTACACCTCAACCAACTACATCTAAGATCAAGGTTGACTCAAAGTTACCTAAGTCTAAAGATGCAGGAGGAATGAAGTCTAGGAGAAAGGCTAACATGAATGGACCCAAGGAAACTTGGGTACCAAAATTAACTTGATTGATTTTATGGTGTGCAGGGAAACAGAAGAAATCTATGGTACTTGGACAGTGGCTGTTCAAGACACATGACGGGAGATTTCTCCCTGCTCACAGAGTTTAAGGAGAGAGCTGGCCCTAGCATAACCTTTGGAGATGACAGCAAAGGGTTTACTATGGGATATGGCTTGATTTCAACAAGGAATCTCATCATTGATGAAGTTGCATTAGTTGATGGTCTCAAGCACAACTTACTGAGCATCAGTCAACTATGTGATAGAGGGAATACAATTTCCTTCAATTCTGAAGCCTGTGTTGTCACCAGTAAGAAAGACAACAAAGTGGTTCTAACTGGAGTTAGAAAAGGAAATGTGTACTTAGCTGACTTCAACTCTACTGATGCAGAATCTATTACTTGTCTCTTCAGCAAAGCAAGTCCAGTTGAAAGTTGGTTATGGCACAAGAAGCTATCCCATTTGAATTTCAAGACAATGAATGATCTAGTCAAAAAGGACTTAGTTAGAGGAATTCCTCTTGTTGAATTCTCAAGGGATGGTTTGTGTGATGCTTGTCAGAAAGGTAAACAAAGGAAAGCATCATTCAAAAAGAAGCTTGAAACAACAATTGATGAACCATTACAGCTGCTACATATGGATTTGTTTGGACCAGTCAATGTATTGTCAATTGCAAGAAAAAGATATTGCTTAGTGATTGTAGATGATTTCTCAAAGTTTTCATGGGTCTATTTTCTTGGATCAAAGGATGAAGCAAGTGAAATCATTATCAATCACATCAGGCAAGTCAATAATCATCCTGACTTGAAGGTTAGGAATATCAGGAGTGACAATGGAACTGAGTTCAAGAATTTGACAACGAGGCTGTTCTGTGAAGAAAATGGAATCATGCATGAGTTCTCAGCTCCAAGAACACCTCAGCAAAATGGGGTAGTTGAAAGAAAGAACAGATCTTTAATTGAGGCTGCTAGAACATTGCTTGAAGAATCAAAGTTACCAACATATTTCTGGGCTGAAGCTGTTAATTGTGCCTGCTACACTCAGAATATTTCTTTGATCAATCAAGCTAAAGGCATGACTCCTTGTCAGTTGTTCAAGAGAAGAAAACCAACTCTAAACTTTCTTCATGTCTTTGGATGTAAATGCTTTATACTGAGAAATCAATCTGACCATAAAGGGAAGTTTGATGCAAAGGCTGATGAAGGGATATTTGTTGGTTACTCAGCTGGAAAATCTTATAGGGTCTACAATCTAAGAACCAACATTGTTATGGAATCTGTGCATGTTGTGTTTGATGATAAAAAGATTGATGGACTAACAGATGAGGGACACCATGAGAGACTCAAATTTGACAACATTGAGATATATTATGATGATAGTGAAGAGGAGACTGATGGAGATGACACTTCAAAAGGGATTCAAAACATGCCCTTGGATAATGCACAAAATTCTGCATCCGTTGATAGAGGCAATGCAGTATCCGTTGAAAGATATAGTGCATCATCCGTTGAAGTACAAAATGAAGCATCCGTTGATCATAGTTCATCAACGGATAATCGATTTACATCATCAGTTGATAGAACTCCTAGTTCCCTGCAAAGGACCAACAACTCAGGGAGAGTTTCAACTAATCAAAACTCTGTCTCACATCACGACAATATTGAGGCCACCTCATCTAGAGCATATCTTCCACCTCAAAGGAAATGGACCAAGAATCATCCCTTTGAACTGATCATTGGTGATGCATCATCTAAAGTACAAACAAGAAAAGCTACTCAAGATGAATGTCTGTATAGTAGTTTTCTATCTCAGGAGGAACCTAAGAAAGTGAAAGAAGCTTTATTGGATCCAGATTGGATATTAGCTATGCAGGAAGAGCTGAACCAATTTGAGAGAAACAAAGTTTGGAAGCTGGTACCCAAACCAAAGAACAAGAGTCCTATTGACACAAAATGGGTATTCAGAAACAAGATGGATGAAAATGGCATTGTCATAAGGAATAAAGCCAGATTGGTTGATAAAGGCTATTCTCAACAAGAGGGAATAGATTTTGATGAGACATATGCTCCTGTTGCAAGACTTGAAGCCATCAGAATTTTTCTAGCCTATGCAGCCCATGCCAATTTCAAAGTCTATCAAATGGATGTCAAGAGTGCATTTCTGAATGAGAAATTGGAGGAAGAAGTTTATGTAAGTCAACCTCCAGGGTTTGAAGATCCAAATTTTCCAGACTATGTGTATTATCTGTTGAAAGCACTCTATGGACTGAAGCAAGCACCTAGAGCCTGGTATGAAACCTTATCAAAATTCCTTTTGGAGAATCACTTCACTAGAGGTACTGTTGATAAAACTCTCTTCTTTAGGAATGTTAATGGCTCTAGTATACTTGTTCAAATTTATGTAGATGACATAATATTTGGATCTACAGATGATAAGCTTTGTAAAAAGTTTGCTAAGCTAATGCAAAGTAATTATGAAATGAGCATGATAGGAGAACTAACCTATTTTCTTGGTTTACAAGTTAAACAAGTTAGTGATGGAATTTTCATTAGTCAAACTAAATATATTTATGATCTTTTAAAGAAGTTTGACTTAATAGAATGTTCATCTGCAAAAACTCCCATGGCCACTGCCACCAAACTTGAATTAAATAAGACTGAAAGGTCTGTGGACATTACAAGTTATAGAGGCATGGTTGGTTCACTTTTATATTTAACTGCCAGTAGACCAGATATAATGTTTTCTACATGTCTCTGTGCTAGATTTCAAGCTGACCCTAAAGAATCTCACTTAGTAGCTATTAAAAGAATTTTCAGATATTATTAAGGGGACTCCAAATCTAGGAATTTGGTACCCTAGAGAGTCTGGTTTTGATCTAATTGGCTACTCAGATGCAGACTATGCAGGTTGCAAAATAGACAGAAAAAGTACAACAGGCTCCTGCCAATTCCTGGGAAACAAGCTTGTATCATGGTTTAGCAAAAAGCAAAATTCAGTCTCTACTTCTACAGCTGAGGTTGAATACATTGCTGCTGGAAGTTGCTGCTCTCAAGTGTTATGGATGAGGAATCAACTCCTTGATTATGGACTACATGTTGATAGAATTCCTATTTTTTGTGACAACACAAGTGCCATAGCCATAACAGAGAATCCTGTGCAGCACTCAAGGACCAAGCACATTGATATCAAGTACCACTTCATTAGGGAACATGTGATGAAAGGTACAGTGGAACTTTATTTTGTTCCAAGTGAACAACAAATTGCAGACATATTTACCAAGCCACTTGATGAATCAACATTCACAAGATTGGTAAGTGAGCTAGGTATGCTTAATTACTCTTAAAATTCATGTCCTTATTGCAATTTGAATTTGAAGCCTGAAATGTATTAGCTGCAAGAACAAATTTGATTTTTAACATAGATTATTCCATCAACGGATATTCCCTATCCGTTGAAAGTCAAAATTGTTCTGTCAACGGATGTTCATTATCCGTTGAAAGTCATATACATTTCTGGAATTTTTATCCGTCAACGGATAAAACTGAAGTGCTCTTCAACGGATGACAGTTTACCTTATCCGTTGAAATATCACATCAGTCGATTCAAGTGTTTCACAGCCGTTGATTCTATTGTCTTAACCGTTGATACTCATACATACAGCTGTATGTATTTGTTTTAAAGGTAGTTTTCAGAATACTTACAGTTTATTCTTAAACGGCTGAAATTCACTTACACATATTTATTGTTTAATCTCTTATTTATGTTTTTTTTTTAATTTGAGAAAGTATATAAGCCCTTCTGATTTTTCATTTTTACTTTACGCTTTCTTGAAATTTCAAAGCTTTTACCATTTTCTCTCTGCAAAACCTTCAAGTTATTCTCTGCAATTTCTACTCACAACAATGGCACCAGTAGTGAAGATTATGTCTCAATCTGGGTTCATCTATGAGAAGAACAATTTCATAGCTTTGGTAGAAAAGAATGAAGCCCACTCAGATTATCACAAAATGATGGACTTCATCAAAAATTGTAAACTTAGCTATGCAATGCCGGAAGCCCCAACGATTTACTGTGAAGTAGTTGAGGAGATTTGGACATCTGCTGAGTTCAACTCCATAGATATGACTATCTCCTTCACTCTCAAAGGTAAAAATCACTGTGTTAACTGTGATGACTTACTAGCATGTTTTAAATTACCTGAGAACAATGCCATGACACCACACACTGATAATGATGTATCCAGCATGTTAGATTCCATAGGTTATTCTCTTAACTCTGCTAGTTTAGGGAGTATTAGAAGAAAAGGCCTTAGGAAAGAATGGAGTTTTCTTGGGGATGCCTTTATCAAGGTTTTCTCTGGGAAAATTAGCAATTTTGATGCCATAACTTCATCTCTTGTTAATATGCTCTATATGCTTGTTTCTGATAGGTATTTTAATTTTAGCAACTATATTATGCTAGAATTGGGTACTAGATTAGGTAACAAAGCTAATAGACCTAATAACATCTATTATGCTAGATTCTTTATGTTATTGGCTAACCATGTTGCTGAAGGTTTGGTCATTACGAATGAGAATAATAAACTCAAGTGCTGGGCACAAGAGAAAAGAGTTCTTGCAGATTTATTGAGAATGGATCTCAACAGCAGTGTGCCATTGGTATATTTACCAATCATGAATGCACCACAGGTAGGTGAGGTAATTGCTTCTACAACTCCTACTTCTTCCAACCCCTCTATTTCTTTATCTTCTAGTGTGGCCATGGAATCTGTGACAATGCCCCAACAGATTCCTACCAAGGTCACCAAAACTAAACTTTCAAAATCAAAGACAAAGAAAACCACCTCTGTTGTTTCTCAAAAGACAACAGTTGTAACACCTACCATTAACCCTGAGGGGAGTGAACAGGGTGTGAGTGGTGAGGGGAGGGGTGAACATCAAAGAAACCCCCAGGATAAGGAAGGAGAGATAATTGCTTCCCAAGCTAGCCAAGCCACAGTTTCTCAAAAAGCTGTGGTGGTTGAAAAGGTTACTAGCATATCCCTAGCTGCATCCTCCCAAAAGGATGTAACTATTGAAAATAGTTCCCAACCAGGAACACACAAACGAGGGAGGGACACTAAAGACAAACACTCACCAACAAAAGCCTTTATTAGAAGAAAGAGAGCTAGAACCCAATCTTCTACACAGGGTGCACACACTGCACAGATACATCCATCTGTATCTATGCCTTCTCAAACTCAGTTTGATGTGGCTCCAACAAATGTGGAATCACAGCCCCATTCTCTCACAATTAACACACATCAATCACCACACACTTTTTCACCATCTCTAGATATGGATATGTTATTCCCATCAATTCCTGATTCTCCCTCTTTACAACTCAGGGAGGAGCCCCACTCAAATACAGGTGATCATCATCTTTTGGATGATTTGTTGGATCACCCGCAAATTCTTTCAGATGTAATTGAAGGATCTGTGTCACCAAAACTCATATCAATCTACACAGATTCAACAGTTATATCACTTTCAATTTCTACTTCTTTTCCTTCTTCAACGGATATCACTCATCCGTTGACAAGTGGTTGTTCTTCAACGGATAAGCTTAACAACAGTTATCCGTTGATACCATCAGTTTCACCTTCAACGGCTATTACTCATCCGTTGATAGTCTCTACACACACAACTGAAACAATTCCAAGTGTAGAAGACTTGATTACTGTACAATCACTTCTAGGACTGAGGGAAGGGAGTGACAATTTGAGTGAGAGGCTGGGTTGCTCCCAGGCAAAAGGAGAGATTGAGAGCTCAAATATGCATGCTATTTCTTCCAGCATGACAAAAGTAAGTGAGAGGAGTACCACCTTAGTAGGTGAAGGTGAGGGAGTGAGTTGTGTGAGCCAGGGGGAGCCCCTGATGCAAGAACATAGAGAAAATGAGAGAAAAGCAGGTACAACAGATATAAGGATGGATCCAGCCATTGCTAGTGAGTCAATGATTGTGAATGATGCTGAAAAGGAAAGACAATTTCAGCAACATTACAAAGCTGTAATTGATAACATTTCCTTGGATGCTGACACTTTTACTCATCCTGTTTCAGCCTATCAAGTATTGGCTGCACAGGGCAATGTGGAGGCAGAAAAGACACTACATCTAGTACATACAACAACATCTCTTCAAAGGGACAAAACTGCTATTAACAAGATGCCTTCAACAGCTGGTGAGTCATTTGAAGAATTTGGAGTAAATTCTGATGATGATGACTTTATTTCTTCTGATGGAAGCATGAACTTAGGGGGAGATGAAGGCCCTAGTTCTATTCCAAATCTACCTGAATGGGCCTTCACAAAGGAGTCTACAACATGGCAATTCAATGTCTCCTTAGTCAAAAAAATCAGTACTATCAAACAGGCCATTCAGAAAACTTCTCATGCTGGTACAAAGGCTATCCTTACAGCTCACTTGGACTCACTGCATCTCATGAAGTTGCAGCAAGTAAGACAAAATCTGAGTGTGGATGAACTCAGAAAGGATATTGCTGACTTGAAATCCTACAATTCTGAAAAATTGGATTCAGTCATGCCCTTTGGTACAATGCAGGACATTTTGTTGAGATTGAAAAAAGAATCACATACTGAAAAGAGGCTGGCCAAATTGGAAGACAGAGTTCAAGTTATTGAAGATTCTGTGGCCACCATTCTTCACAACCAACAATCTCAAACAAATCTACTTATGCAGCTGGCAAAAGCACAGGGCTTGACCCCTCTCCTTGATGATAACAAAAAGGGGGAGAGTAAAAGGGAAGGGGAAGGAGAGCCATCTACAAAAATCCAAATATCTAAAGTGCTAGTTCCTGCCATCACTAATTCTCCAATCATTCAAATCAAAGGAAAGCCTGATGGCATTGATTTAATCCAGCTAGCAGCAGCTGAAATTCAAGTGAAAGAGCAAAGGAGGAGAATTGATGAAAGGATGCAACAGCTGTTTGGCTCAACACAAGATAAATCAATATCTGTGAAACATAGCACAAAGGTTGAACCAATCAATATGGAGCACAAACCAGAAAGGAGAAATAAGGTTGGAGAGACTTCTTTCAAGAATCTAAAACCTATGGTTCTCAAGCCCAACACCAGATCCAGCAAGGACTCCACAAAGAACCCTCTAGACTTTGCTCAGATGAAAGAAGTGGGCTTTCCTCTTCCAAAGCCTGATGAAGACAAAGTTTTGAGTACTAGCATCATAAAACACAAGGAGACCATGGATGAGGCAGTAAGGAGAAACATGGCTATTATCTTCAGAGAGGGAAAGAGCATATGTGTGATGCAAGGACATCCCAAATTCTCAATAGCCAAGAGGGAAGAAACCAAAAGGTTAAAGAAAGAAGCTGAAAAACTCAAGACTGACAAAAGAGCACAAGCAAAGCTTGAACAAAAGCTAAAGTCAAGTCTAGTTGAAAATGAGAAAGGAATTGAAGTCAGGGGTGAAGACAAGATTGCAAACTTAGATGAGGTTTTTGGGAGTATATTTGGTGAAAGCATGGAGGAAAAAGAGAAATGGCAGAAGGGAAACAGAATAAAGGCCAAGGCACATAGAAGGAGTGAAGGCAACACTGAAGAAACTAAATCTCTACCTTCCATACCTGAACCCTTTGTTGCTGATCCCACTATAAACATCCATGGTGAACCAATCATCCCAAAAGAGGAACCTATTGATTGGGACACCATCAATTTGCCTACCTTTTTAACCACTCTTCCACTACCAAAGAAACAGAAAAGAAAATCCAAATCTACACCTCCCCTAAACTCTAAGAAATTCACTCAAAAACACAAACCTAACCCTAAGCCACCCATTTCTAAAGATGATTATGTTCACATCTGTGACATAAAAGAAATTTCAGATATTGAACTCTATCTAGATGAGCTGGAGGATGTAAGGGGAAGCTGCTTACAGACAGCTACCAGAGAGATTGGTGTTCAGATACAAAGGAGCTGGGGAAAGAACATGGCCTCTCTACAGGATTCTGAATGAAGGCTACTCTACCTTGATCAGAGTCTTTTCAGCCATACAAAATGATTCTGGCTTTACCAGGACTGCCAAGACAGAAATTCTCAACAAGATTGCCAACATAAGGAAAACTTGGAGGGAGCCCAATGCTTTGCCCAGAACCTTACTCATTCAAGAAAGGGGAACTATAATTCATAAATCACCTCATTGGTTGATGGAATTCAGAGATGATAAAGGAGTCAGAAGATTTTTCAGACTTGAAGACCAACTCAAGATTGCCAGCAATGAAACTCTCAAAGAAATGCAATCTAAGTTGGATATCGGTGATGAAGATGAAGCTGAATTCTTCAGACAACTCCAACTCCAAATTGAGGAAAATGACAAAGGGCTAGGAAAGAAAACCAGGGATCAAAGAAGAAAAAGATGATTTGCTCAGGCTAGAGGAGCACCCTTGGAAACACTGTAAATCTTCAATTACCTTCTAGTACATACACTTTTGCAGCACTTTTAAATTTCTACTTAGTTTCAGTTCTTATATTTGTTAAGTGTTTTGTTATCATCAAGTTAACCTTGAATTTATGTCTACAATTCTTATAGACATAAATAGGGGGAGATTGTTAGGAATATATGTGCATTAGTTTGATGATATGTTTAACAAAACACTTAAGTAGAAATCTAGTATTTGTAGCCTCAACGGATAAGACCACTTTGGCTATCCGTTGATGGTGTAGCTTTACTTAGAAATAAGTCTAGTGTTGTAGCACATTTCAGTCTCTGAATTTGAGATATAATTCTTAAATGTTGAGGGAAATTATAAGTCATGTTGACTACTAAAGGATATGCAGATAGGAAGGCCAATTGTAAATATTTCATGCCTTGTAATTTTGTATAAATGAAATGGTGTCAACGGATAACTTAAAGACCTTCAACGGATGAGAAACAAATTTTCAACGGATGTCTCTAAAGCTTCAACGGATAACATCCTTCAACGGATGAGTGCATCAACGGATAGAGCTTCAACTGCTAACACATCGACGGATAAAGCCATCAACGGATGAAGGCTTCAACGGATGTTCTGTTAAATAGCAGTTGACAAGTGGTAGTTGTACCTACAAACAGAGGCACATGGGTTGACAGAGACAACTGAGATGTGGTAGCCTATTTCAGGAACATCAGAAAAAACAGCCGTTCTACTCTAATATAAAGAGGCAATAGTCAACAATGCACTGGAGTAAAATGGAGAAGAAACAAATGGAGAACTTATTTTATTATTGTACTTTTTATCTTTTTCTTCACTTGTAAACTTGGTGTTATATAAACCAAGTAGCAGCTAGTAATTAGAGAGAATTTTTCCAGAGCTGTTTAGAAAAATCTTGAGAAAAATTATCTAGTTTGTACTAGGATGCAGCTGTGATCAACTTCTTGAATCACAGATTTTCTGAAATACCATCTCTGGTGGAACAACAAATCCACCAGAAAAGTTTTTAAGGTCTGTTGTGTTCTGTACTTTTGTGCTTGAATATATATATATATGTCTGTATTAGCTTAAAGCAATTCACACACTTGTTTATCTTAAACACACAGCCTTTGAAACTGCTCAAAACTTGAAAAAGTTTTGAGATTTACATTCAACCCCCTTTCTGTAAATCTCATTGTTAGTTCACTAGGAATAACAGTTATCAAATTAAGGATCTAGAAGAAATTCTAGTCAAAGCATAACTTTACAAGATTATGTCATCTTACTAGGACAAAGAGAAAGAGCTATATAATATTTTTAAGAACAATTTAAACGAGAATTATCAAAAGAACTCTAAGTAAATTATATCACATTGCAGAAATCTGTTCGAAATTCATCTTGAAGAGATTAAGATGCAGTGCATTCACACTTGAGAAATCTGGAAAAACTTAAAAGCATCTCCAATGGATAAAAACTCTTTAGCTAAAAATGTGTTAGAGATACCATAAATAAATATTATAGAGATTGTGTAAAAATTAATTCACTCCAATGGTGCATTCCTGTTAGCTAAAATTTTAGCCAACCTCCCTATATTGGCTATATTTGTCGAACATGTACAGTCCAGTAGTTAAATTACACAGAATCTACTTATCGTATTGAAATT
Source organism: Apium graveolens (assembly GCF_009905375.1). Taxonomy (NCBI): domain Eukaryota; kingdom Viridiplantae; phylum Streptophyta; class Magnoliopsida; order Apiales; family Apiaceae; genus Apium; species Apium graveolens. The sequence continues at coordinate 15,644,673 of NC_133650.1, read as the reverse complement.
ATGCATTCTATTTATAATAACTTAAAATGATAAAAATATACATTTTTAAAATATAGCCAATTATTATAGCCAACTCCAATGGAGTAAATCAGCTAACAGATTCGACAAATTTTATATAATCAATATTTTATGTCATTTTAGTCAACCATTTTAGCCAACGCCATTAGAAATGATTTAAGCTAGGTCGCTGAAAGCAAGTGCCTAGCTTAATTATAGGAACAAGAAATTTAAGCAACGCAAGCAAATGAGCGTAACTTACGACCTGTTTTGGGGTTACTTACAAAACATAACTTATGAATTGAATTTGAAAAGCATCAGTGTATAATGTAAGAGTACTTGTAACAAGCATACTGCATTCATGCACTTCCTCGAAGATTATCCAAGACCTCGACAAGATTTTAACGTATTCTTACTTGTTTTTCCTCGTCTACATAACTGGATATAAACATCCCAGCTACAGTTTAATCATGGTCTAGGGCGACGCAGATTCAAACCGGTCCTGACCTAGCCCAGTCTAGAAATAAGCCAATCTCTCAGCCCAGTTCAGTAACGAGCCAGTCCTACGACCCATAAGCAAGAAAGCCCAATATTGAGGAACATGTGGGACACGAGTCTAGGCACGCGATAATGTCAACTATTAATGACCAATATTTGGAATAATTAAGACACACATCCGTACGCCCTTGACACATTCCAAGGCGGTCATTTTCCAAACACGTGTAAGAAATCTACTCAAGCCAAACATTCTCCGCTCCGGCAATAAACGACCGTGATCAAAATTTACTAGAAATAACCCAAGGAGAAGGAGTTTATAAGTTACTCTCTCCTACACACTCTCTTACACTCATAGATACACACGGCTTCTTTACATTTCTATCTTCAACATCCAAAATCGAATTCTTAATCTCACACCGGAGGCGCCGCAAGAAGGGTCTAGGAACAACGTCGGAAGGAACAGATTGTGAATTGGAGTTATCAATAAATATTTTCTTATTTTTTATATTAGTCGGTTGTGTGACCCTCTGAATCGATGATAACCAAACCGGTTATTTTTAAACCAAAATCGAGCTGACGGTTATTTTCTTAAATTCTATCATACTAGAATATTTATAATGAACTATTCATCTAATATAGTGCTTTGTAAGTTACAAATAAATCTACTCCTAAATAATTAAAAAAATATAAATATACTTCTAAATAACAAAGAAATTCAGATTAATATTTAAATTTCATGTTCAGCATTTTTTTATGACATATTGCAGAAATAACATGAATGATACTTGGATATTGGATGGGAGGAGTGCATAAACTTTTCTACAAGTCTTCAGAGGATACAGAGCTTTAATCTACTAAATATAATCCAACCTACTGATATTAATTATTTATGTGCGCTTCTAAATATTATAATTGATTTTTCAAATTATATTTTCAATCATAGTGTTATGATAGGAAAAGGGATGAAGAGAGATATGCATGACACAACCGATGGTTAATTGGAGTTATCAATACATATTTTCTCATTTTTTACATTAGTCGGTTATCGATTCATATTTTCTCATTTTTTACATTAGTCGGTTTTGTGACCCTCTGAATCGATAATAACCAAACTGATTATTTTAAAACCAAAATCGAGCTGGCGGCTTGAAATAATCTAAAAATATCTAGGATATTTATATTATAATTGTATTATTTCATGATACATAAATTTACAAAATTTATAAAATAATAAATTTTATTTTAATTAAAAAATTTAATATTAACAACATAATTATAACATAATGCAAGGATGTTGTATTTATTTAATAAAAAAAGTTATGTAAAAAGCTTCCGCAATGATTCGTTACGGAAGGTGACGTGACTTTCACAATGATTTATTGCTGACTGTTTTGAACGGCCCGAATTTGTTGGTTCCACAAGCACGTGAGCCAACCGTGGCTATTGCATAGTTTAATTTCTTGTTATCCAATTTCTTTACGGGCTTTATTATACAAGTTTTGCACTCCACCTATCACATTTCCACTATTCTTTTGTTCACCTTCATTTTGTTCAAACTTTTCATATCACTGCCTCTAAACCAAATGGAGCAGGAGGGTTATGAACATCAAAATTCTCAATGCTTGGTTATCAAATTAAGGATCTAGAAGAAATTCTAGTCAAAGCATAACTTTACAAGATTATGTCATCTTACTAGGACAAAGAAAAAGAACTCTATAATATTTTTAAGAACAATTTTAACGAGAATTATCAAAAGAACTCTAAGTAAATTATATCACATTGCAGAAATCTGTTCGAAATTCATCTTGAAGAGATTAAGATGCAGTGCATTCACACTTGAGAAATCTGGAAAAACTTAAGAGCATCTCTAATGGATAAAAACCCTTAGCTAAAAATGTGTTAGAGATACCATAAATAAATATTATAGAGATTGTGTAAAAATTAATTCGCTCCAATGGTGCATTCCTGTTAACTAAAATTTTAGCCAACCTCCCTATATTGGCTATATTTGTCGAACATGTACAGTCCAGTAGTTAAATTACACAGAATCTACTTATCGTATTGAAATTATGCATTCTATTTATAATAACTTAAAATGATAAAAATATACATTTTTAAAATATAGGAAATTATTATAGCCAACTCCAATGGAGTAAATCAGCTAACAGATTCGACAAATTTTATATAATCAATATTTTATGTCATTTTAGTCAACCATTTTAGCCAACACCATTAGAAATGATTTAAGCTAGGTCGCTGAAAGCAAGTGCCTAGCTTAATTATAGGAACAAGAAAGTTAAGCAACGGAAGCAAATGAGCGTAACTTACGACCCGTTTTGGGGTTACTTACAAAACATAACTTTTGAATTGAATTTGAAAAGCATCAGTGTACAATGTAAGAGTACTTGTAACAAGCATACTGCATTCATGCACTTCCTGGAAGATTATCCAAGACTCTCGACAAGATTTTAACGTATTCTTACTTGTTTTTCCTCGTCTACATAACTGGATATAAACATCCCAGCTACAGTTTAATCATGGTCTAAGGCGACGCAGATTCAAACCGGTCCTGACCCAGCCCAGTCTAGAAATAAGCCAATCTCTCAGCCCAGTTCAGTAACGAGCCAGTCCTACGGCCCATAAGCAAGAAAGCCCAATATTGAGGAACATGTGGGACACGAGTCTAGGCACGCGATAATGACAACTATTAATGACCAATATTTGGAATAATTAAGACACACATCCGTACGCCCTTGACACATTTCAAGGCGGTCATTTTCCAAACACGTGTAAGAAATCTACTCAAGCCAAATATTCTCCGCTCTGACAATAAACAACCGTGATCAAAATTTACTAGAAATAACCCAAGGAAAAGGAGTTTATAAGTTACTCTCTCCTACACACTCTCTTACACTCATAGATACACACGGCTTCTTTACATTTCTATCTTCAACATCCAAAAACGAGTTTTTAATCTCAAACCGGAGGCGCCGCAAGAAGGGTCTAGGAACAACGTCGGAAGGAACAGATCGTGAATTGGAGTTATCAATAAATATTTTCTCATTTTTTATATTAGTCGGTTGTGTGACCCTCTGAATCGATGATAACCAAACCGGTTATTTTTAAACCAAAATCGAGCCGACGGTTATTTTCTTAAATTCTATCATACTAGAATATTTATAATTAACTATTCATCTAATATAGTGCTTTGTAAGTTACAAATAAATCTACTCCTAAATAATTAAAAAAATACAAATATACTTCTAAATAACAAAGAAATTCAGATTAATATTTAAATTTCATGTTCAGCATTTTTTATGACATATTGCAGAAATAACATGAATGATACTTGGATATTGGATGGGAGGAGTGCATAAACTTTTCTACAAGTCTTCAGAGGATACAGAGCTTTAATCTACTAAATATAATCCAACCTACTGATATTAATTATTTATGTGCGCTTCTAAATATTATAATTGATTTTTCAAATTATATTTTCAATCATAGTGTTATGATAGGAAAGGGATGAAGAGAGATATGCATGACACAACGGATGGTTAATTGGAGTTATCAATACACATTTTCTCATTTTTTACATTAGTCGGTTGTGTGACCCTCTGAATCGATAATAACCAAACTGATTATTTTAAAACCAAAATCGAGCTGGCGGCTTGAAATAATCTAAAAATATCTAGGATATTTATATTATAATTGTATTATTTCATGATACATAATTTTACAAAATTTATAAAATAATAAATTTTATTTTAATTAAAAAATTTAATATTAACAACATAATTATAACATAATATAAGGATGTTGTATTTATTTAATAAAAAAAGTTATGTAAAAAGCTTCCGCAATGATTCGTTACGGAAGGTGACTTGACTTTCACAATGATTTATTACTGACTGCTTTGAACGGCCCGAATTTGTTAGTTCCACAAGCACGTGAGCCAACCGTGGCTGTTGCATAGTTTAATTTCTTGTTATCCATTTTCTTTACAGGCTTTATTATACAAGTTTTGCACTCCACCTATCACATTTCCACTATTTTTTTGTTCACCTTCATTTTGTTCAAACTTTTCATATCACTGCCTCTAAACCAAATGGAGCAGGAGGGTTATGAACATCAAAATTCTCAATGCTTGCTTAACAAATTAAGGATATAGAAGAAATTCTAGTCAAAGCATAACTTTACAAGATTATGTCATCTTACTAGGACAAAGAAAAAGAGCTCTATAATATTTTTAAGAACAAATTAAACGAGAATTATCCAAAGAACTCTATGTAAATTATATCACATTGCAGAAATCTGTTCGAAATTAATCTTGAAGAGATTAATATGCAGTGCATTCACACTTGAGAAATCTGGAAAAACTTAAGAGTATCTTCAATGAGTAAAAACCCTTAGCTAAAAATGTGTTAGAGATATCATAAATAAATATTATAGAGATTGTGTAAAAAATAATCCACTCCAATGGTGCATTCCTGTTAGCTAAAATTTTAGCCAACCTCCCTATATTGGCTATATTTGTCGAACATGTACATACCAGTAGTTAAATTACACAGAATCTAATTATCGTATTGAAATTATGCATTCTATTTATAATAACTTAAAATGATAAAAATATACATTTTAAAAATATAGTAAATTATTATAGCTAAGTCCACAGGAGTAAATCAGCTAACAGATTCGACAAATTTTACATAATCAATATTTTTGTCATTTTAGCCAACCACTTTATCCAACATCATTGGAGATACTCTAAGCTGGGTCGGTGCAAAGAAAGTGCCTAGCTTAATTATAGGAACAAGAAATTCTATCAACAATTAAAAAACTTAAAAAAGGTATGTAAAACAGAAGAAATAAGCAACGCAATCAAATGTGCGTAACTTACGGCCCATTTTGGGGTTATTTACAAAATATAACTTATGACATGAATTTGAAAAGCGTCAGTGTACAATATAAGAGTACTTGTAAAAAGCATACTCCTGGAAGATTATCCAAGACTCTCGAAAAGATTTTAATGTATATAAGATTTTAACGTATTTTTACTTGTTTTTCCTCGTATACATAATTGGATATAAATATCCCACCTACGGTTCAACCCTGGTCGGTCCTGGCCCAGCCCAGTCTAAAAATAAGCCAATCCCGCAGGTCAGTTCAATAACGAGCCAGTCCTACGACCTATAAGTAAGAAAGCTCAATATAGAGGAACAATATAGAGGAACATGTGGGACACGAGTGTAAGCACGCGACAATGACAGCTATTAATGACCAATAATTGGAATAATTTTCCGGACACGTCTAAGAAATCCTCTCAAGTCAGACAATCTCCGCTCCGACAATAAAGGGCCCCGATCAAAAGTTACTAGAAATAACCCAAGGAGAAGGGGTTTAGGAGTTACTCTCTCCTACACACTCTCGTACACTCATAAACACACAGAGCCTCTTTGCATTTCTATCTTCAACATCCAAAAGCGAGTTTATAATCTCACATATTTTCTAAAATCTTAATTTGCTTTCTAAAAAGAGTTATTTGTAAAATACATCCCCTTGGTTTGACCAAAATATATTTTTTACTTATATTTTATATAATTGCACTTTGCATCCCCTTACTATTTTTGGCGCGACAAATTACACTTTTTTCGTTAATTTTGTTAAAATTTTCAGGGGTATTTTAGGAAATTAAAATATTAAATTATTTTAAGATCTTTATTTAAGGTTGTTGACTTTTTAAACGATACATTCTGAAAAAATATAAAGAACAAAAGTTGTAGAGATTGAAAACATCTTCTCGAAATAAAAAAGTTCAAAATTGAAATATTAAATATAGATTTAATTTAATTTTGGCTTCGTAATTTTTTTGATAATTATTGAATGTTATTGTTTTGAAAAGATTTTTTCGTTTTCTACAACTTACGTTCTTTAAATTTTTTCGGAAAGTGTCATTTAGAGTGTAAAAAAAACTTAAATAATAATGTAATTATAATTAAATATTTTAATTTTCTAAAATACCCTTGAGAATTTTAACAAATCTAACAAAAAAACTGTAATTTGTCACGCCAAAAATAGTAAGAAGATGCAAAGTGCAATTATATAAAATATAGGTAAAAAATACATTTTGACCAAATTAACCAAATTAAGGGGATATATTTTGCAAATAACTCTAGATCATTCAATCCCAGCAAGGGTGACCTTGTCATTCCAAGGTTCAGTCTAGATCATTTCTTGTACAGACAATGGTAAGGGGAACATCACATTGTGATATGTGAATAACACCTCTTTTTTTTTTGCTCTTTCTGATACCTAGCTAAACAGTGTGCATCATTGACATTGGCTGTAGGAATAATTCTATTTTTAAGTTCGAGTTCAGCTGACTCAGCATTGACTTCACAAATAGCTTGATTTCAGCATAAACACCACTAAAATTGTGTGGTGACATTTGTGCCACTGTTGGAACATTAGTCAGAAAGATCTGAGATGAGTTTAAATTACTTTTATTTGAAAAATGTATGTTTACATTTGAAAATAGCTTTCATTTTCTTGGTACAACACAAACTTGTTTAATTCCTTTGTTATGACCAGGCGAACACAACTGAATAACCGATCAGCTTCTTTACTCTTATTATTTTTTTAACCAGTATCTAATACAAAAGCTTTGGGATAAATATCTTATTTCTTCCTATAATAATGAGAAGTGAAATTTTTTTGAACAAAGGAGGAAAGGAACCAAGGAAGAGCCTCCTTCATCACAATCAGTACTTATTATTAGTACATATTCTATAATATAGTACGAGTTGAATAAATAAGAAACTGCATACTTGTTCAAAGCATAAATTACAGATCAGTATGATTTGAAGCAAGAATCAGGTCCCGATATAGATAAATAATCATATTTATCTTAAGATTAATTTACTAGGACAAGGAAAAAGAGCTCTATAAGATTTTTAAAAATAATCTAACCTCTTTTTCAGATTTTCACACTTCTATACCGGGAGTCCCCCTTCAGCTGCAAGATCTATTCTCTGCTGATGTTCTTCAACTTTGTAGTTTACTATCTCTTTGAACAGCTCGGAATCCAATATACAATCAGGGCGACCATATACAGCCGCTTGCACGCTTGCCATTAATTTTGCTATCTCCCTACCAGAGAACCCTTCTGTCTTCCTGGCAGCCTCTCTGATAATATCCTCAGACAAATCCTTTACGGTAATCTTCTTTGATTGCTTTTTAAATACTGGCCCCGACTTGGACTTGTAGACACCTTCGCTGGTTAGGTACTTGTTCAGATACAAATTTAAGAGTTTGAAGCGTTCCTCCTCCTGAGGAAGTGGGAATTCAATCACTTCATCAATACGATCCGTTATGGCACTATCAAGATCACCTGGTCTATTTGTGGCGAGTACAAGGACCACATCTCTTGATTGGTCACCGGTTCGGAAAAGCATAGCATTTAGGGCACTTCTCTGGGCTTCACTCATATGTATGCTGTTACGCCTATTGATAGATCAAATGTACAAGTATTAGCATTTTTGGAACAAAAATTTACTATGAAACTTCAATTGAATTACAATTGTCCAAAGAACGCCAAGTAAATTAAACTATGAAACTTCAATTAAATAAGAAATTTCCAAAGAACTCTAACACGGTGTTCTCAAATCAATGAGAAAAGAAAACAATAGAAAATGTGCTATTTTTTCCTATCCTCTCTAAACTTTCTAAAAGGGGGAAGAAGATTTTGGAGACAAATATACAAGGATTTTCTTCCCAAATCTTTGAAACTCTTTTCCTTTCTTTCTTGAAAACTCTTTTGAGAACAAGCTGAAGAAATCAAATTTTCACCTTTCTTTTTTTCCTTTAGAAAAATTTTCTGGAACACAGTGCAAGTAAATTAAACCAAAATGCAGAAATCTGTTCAATATACATCTTGAAGAGATTGAGTTGCAGTACAACTACATTTGAGCAATCTGGAAAAACATAACTTGGCTCGATAAAAAGCAAGTGACTAGCTTATAGGAGCAAGTAATGCTATCAATAATAATAACAATTATTAGAAAAAGGCAGCTATACAAGAATGATTTTGGAGTATTATCAAATAAGTGTAACTTACTCGCACAAGAAAGCATCAGCCTCGTCTATAAATAGAAGCAAACCTTTCTTCGAATTTTTGGACCAATCAAATATCTCATGGATCTTCGTAACAGCCTGTGCACCTAGTGGAGCAACATCTCCTCCCGTCATCATAGCATAATCCAAACCCTGCAGATATTCCAAATTTGTGATGACCGCATAGAAAGGGGTACTACAGTCAGTACGAGAAGAGCTAATACAAATAAAAGGATCACTTATTAGGATTTAAGGGTATATTAGGATTATATCAAATTTCAGATTTTATATAATAATTTTATATTAAACATTCATAGTAATTAAGAACATATCATCTATACTTTTAAGTTTACAGGGACAAAATGTAACTAGTATTTATTACATGTTTATTGTTTGTAGACATAAATATTAGATGATGGGATAAAGAAGGGACACAATTAATTAGTATACCGATTTTTGAGCAATCTCCCTTGCTACCATCGTTTTACCCGTACCAGGAGGCCCATAAAAGAGCATGTTACGGAAAGGTGCCTGGTGAGACTTGGTGTTTGCTGTAGCTCGAGCAAGATGTTGTATTCTTCTTTGCAGCGAAGGATGAAGAATAACATTCCCAAACTTGGACTGGTTTTCTCCAGGTGTTGCTTTATTAAAAAATTTACGTGCTGCTTGGGACACCGTGCCGGACCATGGAAATTTTGTCATGGATGATTCTCTTATTAGTGATGGCTGGCCAAGTAACCGATTGATATAACCCCAAGTAACTCTTGCTCCTTCCCTGCAATGGTTTTGATATTTACAACAGTGAATTACATATTGCAACCTCCTGACCAGTATCTAAATCATTGAAATTTAATATAGTGAATACGGAAAAAAATAATAAAAAATAGTGTTGCCCAAATTAATGAACGCCTAATTATCTTTCAAAATGAACGGAAGGGCATAGGGAAGATCCTAAAAGGCAATTCTACTCAGTTGGCTAAAGTGACAAGGTATAAACAATATCCATATCCACATTACATCAGTTCAGTTTGTGGAACAGGATTGGCAGTTAAACTTATAGGTCAGGTATCATAACTGCTCTTGTTGGTGGTGGATAGAACATATCAGGGGAACATCTATAATTGCTCTTTGCTCATGACTCTGTGATTTTTAATCCTTCATCAAGTACATTGAACAACATTATCATATAATACTTTAATTTAATTTATTTTTTGTACATATATCAAACTGAACAACTGTAAACAGAGAGTATACAAGTTGGTTAAGAATGTGTTTTATCTTCTCTTTTTTGATTTTGCTTTCCAGTGTAAATCAATATTCCTAATTCTGATTTTTCCCTTTGATCATAACATCAACACGAGGCTTCCAGCCAAATTCAATGTTTCCCGGAGAGAAATACAATACAAATACAAAAATAGAAATCAAATTAACCAAAAATAATATCTTTATTCATAATCGGTTCATTTTTAAAGGTAATAAAACCTCCTACCAAAACAAAATTGGTACAGAATTTCTAAATTATTCCAAGGATTATCATCAGCCTGCGACTCTAATATCTAACAAGAAAGTTGTCCACCATTTATTTGACAAATTCACCAGTAAACACAGAGTAAATGACATTGTCTAATAAGTGTCCAGGAATCAAAGTGTTCAACATAACAATTTTTCTTCTTAGTAGGCTTTCATGATTAGTTGGTCATGCATCCTGATAGGTTCTCCAACAAAAATTCATTAAATAACAAAATAGAAGGACCTAGTTCAAACCTTGTTGTATAAACTCCTGCAGCCAATGCCGTAGCACCACCAACCGTCATAATCAGTTTACTCCTATCGTTTAATAAGACTCTGAAGCCCCCTGAACATCAATAATATCAAGAATTATATATAAGTCTGCTTTACTTTGAAGTTTGAAGTTTATTCTTAACAAAATATAAAACACCATAGCTGAACAAAAACAGCAGACAGCAGATTTATAAGAAAACACTTTCAGATTCATAATTTACTGCATCAACTACATAAATAATCTGCTATTGCAAGGCCACAGCAAACATCATGACACTAGACAGGGGATTGATTCCAATTTCAAGTGCAGGGCGGGAAGATCATTTTAAGTCGGAAAAATCCAATACAAATCTTCAAATGATTACGTCCAAAATATCAATGAAAGCTAAGTTAATGCTACCCGAACACTAAACACTGCAAAAGTAAGTTGGTCAATGTCTACCTTCAATGTGACTAAACGTTGTGTTGATTGCAGCAAGCCACTTTTCTCTTTCGCCATTCACCTTTTCAATAAGCATCCTCCTATTATGGTCTTCAGTTAGTTTTGCTTCATGAGCCCGACCTTCGGCCTCAGCCATTGCCTTTACTCTTATAGTTTCTCGTTCTATTTCAGCTCTCTCTTTCTCAGTCTGTCGTTGCCGAGCTTGAATTTGTTCTTCAGTTGCTCGTTTTGCTTGTTCTTTTCGTATAGAGGACTGTTCTTGCATCCTAACTAACTCAGCATTATGGTGTCGCTGAGCTTCATTATCTGTCTGTAGTGAATGATATAGCCATTACATTGCAGTATTTACATAGTTATCCAAGTCAAAATCATACTGTTCAAGAAAGACTATGTAACATTCTCCATATAATCCATTACAAAATTTTTGAGTTCCAACACAAACCTCCACCAATGTTGCAGTATTTACATTATGATCAGATATACAAATACTACAATCTTCATATTGGTAATTTGGTATTTTAAATCATCTGCTTCCATGTCGAGTTTAAATAGAAAACTAGCAACAACAATGACGAAAAGAAAAACAAAAACCTGCATTCTTTTTCTAGCCAATTCATCTTCATACCGCAACATTTGTGCCTTATTCTGAGATTGTTGTTGTACCAAGTTCCTCTGCTCTTCAGACAGCTTTCGCTGCCTCTCCTGCATTTGCAACGTCAAATCAGAAAGGTGTTTTCATATTCTTGGCTAATGTTAGAAAAGTAATAAAATACATATAGGAGTACCAGGGACTGTTTGTTTAACATTTCAGTGGCTTATTACTTAAAAATAAGAATAATTGAACAGTAAATATTTTCTTTATCCAACCGTTTGTCAGATTTATACTTGCAACTTAAAACAGATATGTAAGTTCAATTTTACAAACTTAGAAGTATAAAAGAAGAACTTCCTGGGTGACTTATTTCAAGTAGGTAATTTGACCTAACAAAGAGTTATATTACCCTATTCCCTATTACATTTAACTTCTATTATCTTTTTGTCATTTTCATTTCTTACAGCTTGTAAGTTGCACTCCAGTCAATAAAAGTATCCAACACCCCCTTCCCCCAACCCCAATAGTTATAAGGAAAAGTTCCTTTCTACTTGTATGTCAGCAAGGAAATTTTAACAGGTAAATCTTTTCAAGGTAGGCCAAATCTTCCCCCTAATACATGTAAAATTGCAAATAATGATGTCTACTGAGCAAGGCACCGATACCCACTCCCAAACATGAAACCACAATCTCTACAAGTCTAGATGTACTTATGAACTATGACGGATTTTCAAGTATAATTTCTACAAAGGAATAAAAAATAATGGTTATTAGAAAATTACTCTATGTTGTCAAACATGCAGTAACAACAATCTCGTATAACTATAGTTATGATCTTGATATGACTGGCTAGCTCAGATCAAACAAGTCAGTAATTAGCCAATGACATTCTTTTAACTAAAGATGGTTGTCAATAACAGACCGTCTTTTGTAACTTTACCGACAAAACTTACAAGGTCAATACCAAACAAGTGGATGCTACTAAAATAAGTTCCTTTTTTCTCATTCTAAACGTATCAATTGCATAAAATTATTCAATTTGGTATCACCTACTAGTGTAAAGATTACAAAACCCGAAAAATGAAAAACCAGCATAACAAACAAACTAAACATACGATATCAGCATAAGACTGAATAGCATTGTGATGAATCTTCTCAGCCTCCAATTCCGCAAGCCGACATTGCTCTTGTTTCCCCATCACTTCAAACACCTTCACCAATCAAACATACACACAATTACACATACATAAAAATAAAAATAAAAATAAACATAATTAAAATTAAATCAAATTTATAATAATAATAAAAAAAAAATTCACCTGTTTCTTATACGGAGAGCTATTAATCTCTCTGAGTGCTTTAGCGCCTCTCTCCAACGACTCCGCATCAAAACCGCCTTTTGAAACCTCAACTTCAGACTTAGCCTCCGAATCGGAAGATTCAGTCGACGGCGACGGCGACGGCGACGGCGCCGGAGAAGAAGAGAAAGGATTGAACCGGAAAGGACCATCAGCATAAGCACGATTAGATGATGAAGATGATGATAAAGTATAAGAAGTAGCTGCTGCAGCTATTGCTGCTAGTGAAGAAAGCTTCGAAGCCGCCATTAATGGAGCTGATTGTTTTGTTGTCTAGTTCTTCAAAGTTGAAGACATTTAAAAGTTTGTATAAACCCCTGGGCCTTTGAGGATTAGGGGTTTAGCTGGGTTTGCTTGCGCGAAAGGTTACTGTAACGTTCTGACCTAACCTTTTTCTAACTTGGGCTTTGTTGTTAGGCCTTTTTACTTTGGGCCGGGTTGCTTGTTTTATTTTATGCAGGAATTGGGATATCATGGGATTATCAATTTTTTTACCTTTTGTCATGATGGATTTAAATTATTTTGTTTGTTCATATTAGAGGTACATCTAACACGATGCATGGATATTTAATTTTAGAGTAAAATGTAAGGCGTGTACTTGTAATTTCAAATTTCAGTAATGTGTGTATCTCAAATTTAAAGAATGCAAAAAGTGTATTGACTGTTAACTCCGTAAGAACCAAAATGAAAACTAAAGAAAGCTATTTGTAATTTGTCACATTTGAATACATGTACTTGGGTATATAATTTCCAACCCGAATTCTATAAACCCTAATTTGTAGAACTTATTTTCTTTTTACTTTTTTTTCTTCCAATTGATGGCTGAAATATGTGGTTGTGGTGAAGCAGGAGCTCAACACACTGCAAGGACTGAAAATAATACATGAAGAAGATTCATTGGTTGTGTTTATGGGAGAAATGATTTGCAAAAAAACAAAAAAACACATAGAAGAACACCAAAAGTAAGAACGAAATTATCCCTTGATCTCCTCTTCCACAATGGCCCCCACTGCACCTAGTGGTTATTTGAAAATCTCTATACCCCCTTCACCAGCCTGACAATAACTAGCCAATGATAGGGCTTCCTGATTTGCTCATTCACTAATATCCTCCAACTGGACATCATCTCAGTCTTCTTGCATGAGATTGTTGATGAGCTCAAGCAAATAAGCCATTGTGTAATTGGGAACATTCTCCAAAACTAAAGCAACAGCCTCAGCAAGATCATACTCAAGAGTCACAAAGGTGATGTTATGCTCCCAAGCATGCTTAAGACCATAGTAAATCCCTAACAGTTGTGCATGTAGAGGCACACCAAGGCTTATCATCCCCCCGCACCCAGAGACCCATTCACCACTACTATCCCTTAACACACAACCTACAAATGCTTTCATTGCAGACCTGTTGAAGATGCCCTTCACATTGATCTTGCAGTACTCATCAATTGGTTTGCTCCAATTTGCCATTACTTCTGAAGGTTGTACCTGTGTGTAGTGTATTTGTGTTTTCAGAATTGGTGTGTTTAGCACATGAAGGTGTAATTTATAACCATTACACTAGTGTTAGATATAAATGCACCATTGTTGTAACCATCTGTTTTTAAAGCAAAACAAGTTCCGATGTTTGATTTATTGATCAAGACCAAATCCAACCAATGCATGCCATGTCAATGTTGTAAACACCAAAGATTCCCACTATCAAGCTACAAGCTATCATATTTAAATGTAATCTGAGCACATGTAAATGAATAAAAAATTGCTAATATAATTGCAAAAGTAACGACTTCTCATATATAATCAAAAGTGAATTACATAAGTTTTCCTTGTATTGGAACTGCCCCAAAATGAAACATTCAAAATTGCTTGAATTTTGAATCCAAAAAATAGTGCCTAAATCAAGAATAACTTCATAGTTTCATAGCTTCTAAATAGAAAGCATAACTACTTAAAATAACAAAATTAACCTAATAAAATACTTCATAACTTCCATAATGGTTGTCTCAAAATTGATGCCTTCTTTGCATTTCTAGCTGCTTAAATTTTTTTTAATCACGTCATCTATTTGCCCTCGAATTTACCTTGGCATGGTTGAATTCCTAGTGGTGCATTATAAAGGAATGCATGTTCACATATAGGTGTGAAAATGCCACCTTGACTGTGTCATGTACCAACAGTTGGGAGTGTGTCTGCAGTTGGGATAAATGGGACTTTAGTTGCACTACCATGAACATTAACCACATCAATAACTACTTCAACTGATTTCTTCTTTTTCTCAGGCATTGATTTGTTCTTTGGCATTGCTTTCTTCTTAGTTTTATCCCTTGTGGTAGAACCTACATTGGCATGATCTTCACCTTCTTCAACTATTTTATCATATTTCTACAATTATAAAATACAAAACTAAAATTAGTTCATAAAATTGAAAATTATGATATAAATGAAGTAGTCATAATAAAATTATTACCTTTGCTGGACATGTCCTAGTATTATGTTTGGTCTCTCCACAATAGCGGAAAACAACAGTTGTGTGTTATCTTCTTAGCTTAGTTTGTTCTGGTACCACATCATTTTTTTGTTTCTTTTTTCTTTGGCCTACCCGGTTGAATTTGTATCCGAGGATGTAGTGGGCCAGGAAATGACATCTTATCCCAATACTGCTCACTATTGATTGGTTCTATAGTAAATGCATATGTTTTTAAAAAAAAATTCCTTCTCATACGTGTTATGAATATAACTCACCAAAGGAAGGTTTTTCCACTTTATACAAGCACGAGCATGATAACAAGGTAAACCAATCATACTTTCTGCCAACACAAGTCTTATTATCCAAGTCTACTACAATCTCATGACCATCATCAGTCATAGTGCATAAATATTTACTAGCACCTGACCATTGTACCATTACACCACCACTATACTTAACAGCCCTGAAATGTGTAATAAAATATGAGTAAAATGCAAAAAAAAAAAACAAGACTTGTAAAAAATATAAATTGGTACTTGCTAACTTTCCTCATTGCATTAGGACATATAGGATTTAGTTGATAGGTGTGCAACATTTTGTCCCGCCTAACCTGAATTCTTATCATGACAGCCTTATGTATTCCTTGTAATAGTCCAATGATAGGTAAATCTCTAAAATTTGCAATGCTATTGTTGAACACCTCACAATGATTATTTACAAATGCAAGTATTAGGAAATGTTGATCTAGTCCACTGTGATCTTGGTTTCTCCATTAGCCAATCATAATCTTTTTTTTACAACTATTATCAAATCATTAAACATGAATTGTATAAGTTCCAGTATAATATGCTATTACAAAAAAAGGATAATATGCTATTACCTTCTTCAGTGCATCCATGCGTTTGTTGAAAGAGTATTCAGTAGTGGCCTTGGCTGCCAACCAAAGTAGAGACATTAATCCCCTTCCTTTATGCACCTTTTCCATGTTATTATACATATACATTACACATAACCTATGTTCTGCATTTGGGACCACATTCATGAGTGCATTGATTAAAACCTGCATAGAAGTTTGAATATGAGATAGTAACATTTTAAACTCTATAATGGATTATCAATGCAAATGTTGATTTTACCTTCTATCTATCTGATATAAATGTCCAAGCACCACTGTTTTGGATACCAACATCAACAGCTAGTAATGTCAAGAACCAGTTCCATGTATCAATTTTTTCAGCTTCTACTACTGCCCAAGCAATT
Source organism: Apium graveolens (assembly GCF_009905375.1). Lineage (NCBI taxonomy): Eukaryota > Viridiplantae > Streptophyta > Magnoliopsida > Apiales > Apiaceae > Apium > Apium graveolens. The sequence goes on along the minus strand of NC_133650.1, from coordinate 15,628,169 downwards.
AGATACATGCCATCATTAGAATTTATCCCTACCACAGCTAACAACTGGCCACCATGTGGACCCTTTAGGTGACAACCATCAAGACCAATGATAGGCCTACACTCTGCTTTACATCCCCTTTTAACAGGTCTAAGACAAATATATATCCTTTTGAACCTTCTTCTTTCCTCTCCAAGTGTAGCATCTTCAAGCACCATCTCAACTGTACTTTCAGGCATCACCTTTTTCAATTGATTAATGTAGTCCCACAATAGGCCATACTGTAATTTATGGTCACCCTTGATATGACCTAGTGCCATTCTTTTTTATCTACCAACAACATGTACACTAACATCACACCTCCAATCATTAACTACCTTCTTTTGCAGAGCATGAATAGTCCAGGTGGGATTCATCCTAATATCATTTTTATAATATTGTGCAATCCACCTTGCAGTTATGTTAGCCTATTTAAAAGTTTCAAAATATGTATGATTCCTTTGGTATGTCTTACTTGATAAGAAGATGATCTTGGCATTAGAGATGCATATATACACCACTTGCATCCATTTCCTCCACATAAAAACCTCACCCTCCTGCCAAAATTTCTAAGTTGCTTCTCAGGCCTCCTCTATAAACTGGACTAAGTTCTCACTGCATTTCGAAATGAAGCTGCACTACTAAACACAAGGCCAACATCAAATTTTGGATCAGCCATGTTTGTCTGATCATTGATTGCAGGGTAAATTAGTTCCTCATCCTCATCATCAGTGTTATTAGCAACCCACCTTTCAACATCAATAGCATCACAATCACTTAAGGCATACATCACTTGATCATTACCATCTCCCTGATTTATCCAATCTGTCCAGCCAACAACACTATTCCAAAATTTCTCCCCACCAACATCAGTTACTTTCTCCTTGGCTAACCTTCTTCTCTCTTTTAGAGCACAAACTTCCTCATCAGTGCTATCTACATTTCAATTATCATCATGGAAGCTCCCTATTTCACTATGCTCATTCTCTTCATTAACATCATTTTATCCTTCATCATCAGCCTCTACAACCACTAGGTCTTCACATTGATCCATATTGATTCCATCAAACTCTAATAATTTTTTAAGTTCTTCCTTTTCAAGTTTTGCACTTTTAGGATCCAAGAAATCAAAATTGAACCAATTTAAATTGGGAACATAGTCAACACTCTCTTGGCTCTATATGGGCTTACTGTTAGGGCGAAAACACGCGCTAAAATTACACGCAAGTATACGCATTCGCAAGTAGTATAAGATATAAATCAGATTCGTTCCCACAGAGACTGGTTTAGGTTAAGTTCAATTTATGCACCTATGCAACAATGTATGGTTATCGCTCAATGCTAAGACAAATAACAAATTGGGTTTTGATTAAACTAAGAGATTATACTAAATAACATTAACTAAGATAATTGAGGTTGAATTACTATATATGACAAACATGGGATCCTAACTTCATTAAATACTTTATTCAATAGCCTTTTTGTTCTTAACCTTAGCATGTAATGGTGATAACACTAATCAGATAACACGAAACTAGTAAACGCCAACTTTCGTTGTACGAATACCCTACTACCAAGCATCCACAAAAGAGATAGAAGTTGAATAGACACCAATTATGCTTAGTCCTTATATGTCTATAAGAATTGAAAATATAACGATTTAATGCACAAGTTATCTATCGTGATTGTATAGGGCCGGTAAGATGGTTAAAATAAGCTCAACCAATACTAACACATACTAGCCATGGCTATACGTGTCCCACAACTTCATTGACACTCACATACAATTTAAGTACACCGCATAGGAGGTGCCAAACACGAGATTATCCACTCACGACGGATGTCTTACAAACTCCCAAGTCATACAAAACATAAATAACTCAAAATAAATACTTAGAGATCACACACTCATATATCTTACATCTACAAAATCATATATAAATTTATCAAAATAACCTCAAAACACTATAACCCAACATCACGAAACAAAATAACATAACAAACTACTAATTATTGATAAGCTCAAATCTGATTAGTTTCAAAGAATGTCAAATAACTGCATAAAGATGAATTAAACCAAAAAAGTACGAAACACGAAAGTCGTAGAAAATTTCGAGACCTTTCCAGAATGGTAAGTCAGTCTGTCTTTATTTGTTTTCTGAATTCGTTTCTTGTTCGTTTTTTACGAGACTTACCATTCTGGAAAGGTCTCGAAATTTTTTACGACTTTCGTGTTTCGTACTTTTTTAGTTTAATTCATCTTTATGCAGTTATTTGACATTCTTTGAAACTGATCTGATTTGAGCTTATCAATAATTAGTAGTTTGTTATGTTATTTTGTTTCGTGATGTTAGGTTATAGTGTTTTGAGGTTATTTTGATAAATTTATATATGATTTTAGATATGTAAGATATTTGAGTGTGTGATCTCTGAGTATTTATTTTGAGTTATTTATGTTTTGTATGACTTGGGAGTTTGTAAGACATCCGTCGCGAGTGGATAATCTCGTGCTTGGCACCTCCTATGTGGTGTACTTAAATTATATGTGAGTGTCGCTGAAGTTGCGGGACACGTATAGCCATGACCACTAATATGGCCAGTAAGATTAACACGATATCTTATATGTTCGCTACGCACATAAGACGAATAAGCACAACCAATACTAGGATATCAATCAATCACCACACACCAAGATATTGAAATAAATTAACTATTGAAATTCACAAGTAAATCCGTTAGAACCCCACGATAAAGATTAGTTCATAATAGAACTCATCATCACCATGGGTTCTAATGAAAGCATGATAATAAACAATATAAGAGTACTAGGGTTCAAGAACAAATCGAAAACAAGCATCCAAGTATCAACTATATTGAAGAAAACAAGAGTATTCTTCTCCGTAGTCTTCTCGTACTCTTTAGGTCTTCTTATTGCTCTCCCAGGCCTCCTTCTTGTTAAAAACGTCTTTTTATTGGTATATATAGGCTCCAGGATGACCAGGACTCTCAAAATCTTTAATTTCGCCGTGCGGCCGCGCTGACATTCTGGAATTTTTCTGATAAATCTTGTTTTGGCCATATCTTGAGTTCTGCTCGTCAGAATTAGGCGATTCAACTGCCCACGCAAAGATAACGAGATTCTCTAAAACTTGAGAATAGCCTAGGATTCTAATTTTGATCTTTTTTTTGGATAATTCTTTGAAAAGCTTCTCTCTTCCTATAACTGATGCCTGAAATGCAATAATACAAAAACACATAAAAAATACCAATAACTTGAGTCCAAAACACCAACTTAAGCCTGTAATGAAGCATTCCAAGTAGATATAAAATGCACTTATCACACCCCCAAACTTGAATCGATGCTTGTCCTCAAGCATAAACAGACTCAAAACTACAAAACAAACCTAATGCATGAATGCAACTACGTGAATGTAACTAAATGATAATGCAATCGATCCCCTCAGAATAACTATAACCAAATGAATAATCCACGCTTTTAAGAATGCAATAACTCAAAACAGAGTTCGAATAAATCTCACAAATCAACTCACAAACCAGAACGTCCGTGGCGGATGCTTAACAGATATACTCTCGAAACTAGATCAATAACCATAACTTATCTTTCATCAAAACAATCACAAGTTTATAAACAGAATAGATGTTAAACGCATAATGACTCACAACACCTCCTTCCTACTAGAGTTATACAAGGATTCATGCTATTATTGAACACATAACAAATATGTTTATTTGACCGTGCAATGAATGAGGTCCCAAAAGACTTATGCAATAATACCCATGTAGCGAGCGTTAGGTTAGCGGATCCCAGACTATAAAAGCCTTAGGTCACTAGGCACAAAGTCCCTTAGAACTTAATAACTCGAGTATTAAAGAGCTCACTCTTGATCAATTATGCATAAACACATACTATTTATTTATTTTTTCTTTTTTTTCAACAATTTCTGAATGAGTGTGTTTCGCTCCATCTCATTCAACCCTAGACTACTCATAAAAATATGAGCCGGCTACTAGCCATTTGACGCCTAGCCTTACAACAACTAGCAATGAAATCCAAGTTTTTCTCCAGATAAAAAAAATCAGTATTTTTACGTCATTATGAGAATATCACAAATTCTAAATATAACCAAGTGATTAAATCTCAACAACAAACAAGTATGATCATGATCTAGATCAAAAGCAACCCAATAAGACTTTGTGAATTTTTTTATTTCTGGCATGCAAATCAATTCATTAAGGCTTAAACATCCCTCTATTCGTCATCACCACACTCAAATCAACATCGACTTATCAAATAGCATAGTTCATCTTAAGAGATCATGCTAAATATGCATGGAAATGCAACTATATGAAATCACATAAAAAAACAAGCAAATATTACCTATATGAAAAATAATGCAACACTACAAATGAAATACAACTATATGCAACATGAATCTATATGAACTATATAGACACACACAAACTAATCCTTACATTATCACCCCCAAACTTAAAATTTTCAATGTCCTCATTGAAGGCAATAATAAGGATTTCAGGCATACCTAGTCGTCCAAAAGATCACCCTCTTCGGGTGGAGGATCAGGTGGCCAATCAACCTCGACACCAGTGGCTCGAAAAATAGTCCCCAAAGCCTGTGTCAAATCTGCAGCAAAATGACGACAAATGTCGTGCATGGCCTCCATACGCCTAATTACTCACCTGTACTGCTCATCACTAACACCAGTCCTATCAACTACCTGTTGCACATTAGAAGAACCCTATATAGGCACTGGAGGATTCGTTCGGCTACCCTCTATATCATCAAAAATATTTCCCAAGCCCTTATCATGTGATGCACCTAAGAATGCATAACTCAAGTGATCTGGTAGTAGGTGAAGCTCAAGTGTGGAAATATCTTCAATAGACGGCTCGAGACGCTCCTGAGAAATTTTTAGTTCTGCTAACCCAAGAGAATCAAATGACATATCCAACTTCCTCTTCCATGGAAGTGCATTCAAAACCCACAGTTGCTCTGCTCCTTCCCTGTCATCAATAACTAATTTCCCCATTAAGGATCTCTTTAAGGTCTCTGACTCTGGCAATTGCTCAAGTTCTGAATTCACGACAGAGTCTACCCACTCTACTTTAAAGCACTCCTCTTTAGCTGTGGGTAACTTTATTGCCTTGAACACATTAAAAGTGACCTTTTGATCATGAAACTTCATCGTAAGCTCTCCTTTTTGCACATCGATCATAGTTCGGCCAGTAGCTAAGAATGGTCTCCCCAAGATAATAGAAATCTTCTTATCCTCCTCAAAGTCAAGAATTACAAAGTCAGCAGGAAAGATAAGTTTGTCCACCTTGACCAAAACATCCTCCACTATACCTCGTGGATAAGCAATGGAACGATTAGATAGTTGCAATGACATGTATGTTGATTTCAGATCAGGTAGACCAAGCTTCTTGAAGAAAGATAAGGGCATCAGATTGATGCTAGCTCCCAAATCACATAAACACTTGTCGAAAGACAAGTTTTCAATAGTGCAAGGAATAGTGAAGCTTCCAGGATCTTTAAGTTTCGGAGGCAACTTCTGTTGCAGCACAACACTGCATTCCTCCGTAAGTGCAACGGTCTCTAAGTCATCGAGCTTCACTTTTCGAGAGAGAATACCTTTCATAAACCTTGCATAGCTAGGCATCTGTTCAAGAGCTTCAGCGAAAGGTTTGTTGATATGAAGTTTCTTGAACACCTCCAGAAACTTAGCAAATTGCTTATCCAACTTATGCTCCTGCAACCTTTTAGGAAAAGGGGGTGGAGGATAGATCTGTTTCTCCTCTGTATTACCCTCAGGAGGAGTGTGTTCCATAGTAGTCTTCCTTGGTTCCACCTCTGCTTCCTTCTGCACTTCTTCTTCAGCCACAATCTCATTTTCTGGAATTGGCAAGGGTACAGACGTACCTACATTCTGGACAAAATTTTCAGACTTTTCATTTTGCTGAATTTGGGGACTTGCGATCCTTCCAGACCTCAAGGTGATGACGTTCACCTGTTCTTCAACTTCTCTCTCGCCTGGATTGGCTTCTGTATCACTAGGAAGCGTTCCTGGTAGTCGATTCAATAAGGCGTTAGCAATTTGCCCTATTTGGTTCTCCAGATTCTGGAAAGAAATAGCCTAGCTTTGGCATATAAGAACCTGGTTTTTGCAAATAAGCCGCAACTCCTCCAATTCAGATTTTTCAGTCGAAGATAGACCTGCACCTCCATGAGTTTGTTGTTGAAGTTGGAGTTGTTGTCTTGGTGTGAATTATTGCTGAAAAACCAGGAAGATTGAATTGCTCGATTCCAAACTACTGGAACGGCTGTTGCATCACATTCTGATTGTTGCTCCATCTGAAGTTAGGACGATTCCAGTTGTCAGGATGATAAGTGTCTGGAACTAGTTGTTGCGATCTCTGAAAGTTGCTCACAAACTGAGCTGATTCACTAGATATAGTGCATTGCTCTGTCGCATACGAATCTGTACATATCTCACAAACACTGGTTATCTTATTAACACCATAGTTAGCCAGAGAATCGATCTTCATAAACAACTCCTTTAGTTGAGCAGTGATAGCCGTAGCTGTATCCACTTGAAGAACTCCTGCTACCTTGCCCTGTGGCAATCTCTGAGTTGGATATTGATATTTATTAGCAGCCATCAATTCAATTAGATCATATACTTTCTTATAGCTCTTTGCCCATAATGCTCCACCTGATGCTGCGTCGAGCATGGGTCTTGACTGTGCTCCCAACCAGTTATAAAAACAACTGATGATCATCCAATTAAGAATTCCATGATGAGGACACTTCCTAAGCATCTCCGTGTAGCGCTCCCAAGCTTCATATAAAGATTCTTCCGATTGTTGCGCAAATTGAGTAATAGCGTTTCTGATTGCAGATGTCTTTGCCATAGGGAAGAATTTAGTGAGAAACTTTTGAGCAAGATCTTCCCAAGTAGTAATCGAACCAGCTGGTAGAGAGTGTAACCTGCTCTTAGCCTTGTCCCTCAGAGAGAATGGGAACAGTCTCAGCTTCACAACATCTTCAGAAATACCGTTGAACTTGAATGTGTCGTAAATCTCAATGAAATCCCTAATATGCATATTGGGATCTTCCGTTGGAGAATCCCCAAACTGGATTAAATTCTGCACCAATTGAATTATGCCAGGCTTGATCTCAAAGGTATTTGTTGTGATAGTTGGCCTAACAATGCTAGATTGAATGTCATTGATCATGGGTTGAGAAAAATCCATCAAGGCTTTCATTCGTGCTGCTGGATCTCCCATTGTAACGAGTACCTGAAACACAACAAGTGAACCGTGAAAGTAAAAGAGTCCGAGTCAGTGAACTTTAATGACCACTGATGACAAGCACATAAACTAAATAATTAACAACACCGAGTCCCCGACAGCGGCGCTAAAAACTTGTTAGGGTGAAAACACGCGCTAAAATTACACACAAGTATACGCGTTCTTAAGTAGTATAAGATATAAATCAGATTCGTTCCCACAGAGACTGGTTTAGGTTAAGTTCAATTTATGCATATATGCAACAATGTATGGTTATTGCTCAATGCTAAGACAAATAACAAATTGGGTTTTGATTAAACTAAGAGATTATACTAAATAACATTAACTAAGAGAATTGAGGTTGAATTACTATATATGACAAACATGGGATCCTAATTTCATTAAATACTTCATTCAATAGCCTTTTTGTTCTTAACCTTAGCATGTAATGGTGATGACACTAATCAGATAACACGAAACTAGTAAACTCCAACTTTCGTTGTAAGAATACCCTACTACCAAGCATCCACAAAAGAGATAAAAGTTGAATAGACACCAATTATGCTTAGTCCTTATATGTCTATAAGAATTGAAAACATAACGGTTTAATGCACATGTTATCTATTGTGATTACATAGGGCAAGTAAGATGGTTAAAATTACCTACGAATCATGCATAACAGTTACATAAACCTATGCTAGCATGGAAAGTTCTAAACCTCTATATTCACTGTCGCTTCAATAGATATTAACACGCTATCTTATATGTTAGCTACGCACATAAGACAAATAAGCACAACCAATACTAGGATATCAATCAATCACCACACACCAAGATATTAAAATAAATTAACTATTGAAATCCATAAGTAAATCTGTTAGAACCTCACGATAACGATTAGTTCATAATCAAACTCATCATCACCATGGGTTCCAATGAAAGCATGATAATAAATAATATAAGAATAATAGGGTTCTAGAACAAATCGAAAACAAGCATCCAAGTATCAACTATATTGAAGAAAACAAGAGTATTCTTCTTCGTAGCCTTCTCGTGCTCTCTAGGTCTTCTTATTGCTCTCCCAGACCTCCTTCTTGTTAAAAACATCTTTTTATTGGTATATATAGGCTCCAGGATGACCAGGACTCTCAAAATCTTCAATTTCAACTAAAATCGGGATTCTGGGGCAAAAACCGGGCGCGGCCGCGCCCGCTGACATTCTGGAATTTTTCTGATAAATCTTGTTTTGGCCATATCTTGAGTTCTGCTCGTCAGAATTAGGCGATTCAACTGTCCACGCGAAACTAACGAGATTATATACAACTTTAGAATATCCTAGGCTTCCAATTCTGATCTTTTTTTAGGATAATTCTTTGAAAAGTTTCTTTCTTCCTTTAATTGATGTCTGAAATGCAATAACACAAAAACACATCAAGAATACCAACAACTTGAGTCCAAAATACTAACTTAAGCCTGTAATGAAGCGTTCCAAGTAGATATAAAATCCACTTATCACTTACTATCACAATACACATACATAATCCTACTACTATCAATATGGCCACACATCGCCACTACATCATAATCAGACATAAGAGGAAATAAAGCTACATCCATTTCAGAATAGGGCCTTTTATAGAACATCTGACCTAGACTAAGTTCTCCATCCTCATTAAGCATTCTACAAATTTCTATTATGCTCACCTGATCTACATCACAGTTATCAACAACATATCTTACTTATCCATCCACATAAGCTTTATGATTTGTTTCAAAGTACCCATTAATATGTAGCTTAATGGTAAAATTATCAGGAACACCTGTATAATCATACTCATTTAATGTCACTTGCATGTAAACAAACCTATCTCATGCACACTAACATAACCAAACACATAAATAGAACATCACTAAAATTCTAGGTCAAGAAACATAAAATCAATTGGAAAAAAATATAATAAAATACAAATATATACCAAGAACATACACCTTTAACATCTAAACACAACCAAAAATATTCATATTTGGACACTAGGTATGCATGAATAAAGAAGATAAACTCACGACTATAGTCCAGACATTCATTTGGTAAATATTGAAGATGATCCGCAAAACTCTCAACAACCAAGGCATCCTTTAAAATAAGAGCAAGATCAGTTAATGATGTGAAGTTTAAGATATTGTAATGAGTAGTATGTGAGTGAGAGAAGAGATGCACCTAGGTTAAGATACTAACTGAATTAGCGGAAGGTTGGGGTATTAATGGTGCCTGATTTGCAACCATTGAAAAGACAAGAAAGCCCCTAGCGTTAGCTCTGTTAACAGCAATCTAATGGTTGTACACAACTTGCATTATTTCTCCAAGTGCAGGTACACACATTGCATTCTTTGAATTTGAGGTACACACATTGCAGAAGCTTGAAACTACAGGTACACACTTTGCATTTTACTCTTAATTTTACTATATGGGTGCGAAAGTACGTGAGCACTTAAGTTGAAAGAATGTTAAAAATAACAGTTTTTTGTGAAAATAAACGAAAATATCAACTCTGGTAGTGAGCGGTTAATTTTATTATTTTGGATACACATTTCTCAGTTGGGTATTATATTTTGTACTAGGTACACATTTGATAAATGGTTATCCATAAAAATTAAAAAAAAGTAATACCTAAATTGTAAATGCGTATTTTTTGTCATTTTATGAAATACCCAATTCAGAAATGCGTATTATCGTTACCCAATTAAGAAATGTGTTGCCCAGTAAAGAAACAATTATTTAAGGGGATTAGATACAATTGTATAAACGTTTCGAACAAGTATAAAAATATAACTATTCTTTATATGTCTAATAAAAACTGTTACAACTCTCTCTATCATAATAAATAATTGGACTTTCTTTAGCAGCATGCTTGAGATCCTCCAACACCCATGTGATCCATAATGCTTGACAACTAGCTAATGATAAAGAAATATATTCCGCCTCCGCTGTTGAGAGAGCCACAACTTGTTGTTTCTTTGACATCCATGTGATTGCACAAGAGCCAACAAAGAAAATATTTCCCGAAGTACTTTTACTATCATCAACACTCCCAGCTCAATCACTATCATAATATTCAAAAACCTTAGAGCCATTTGCCTTTTGATAATAAATTCCATCTCCAAGTGTTCCCCGAACATACCTCAAGATTCTCTTTCCGGCCTTCCAATGTGTCTTCTTTGGTTGCTCCATGAATCTACTAATCAAACTAACACCATATGTGATATCCGGACGAGTGGCGGTCAAGTACATCAAACTCCCAACAAGACTTCTATATAATGTAGGATCAACAAATTTAGAATCATCATCCTTACTTAATTTCAAGCCAACTTCAACGGGAGTACTACATGGTTTCGCCTCTTCCATTCAAAATTTCTTCATCAAATCTTCTGCATACTTTTCTTGAGAGATAAAAATTCCTTTTTCATCTTGATTTACCTCAATACTAAGAAAGTAGTGAAGTAAACCCAAATCGGTCATCTCAAATTCTTGCATCATATTCTTCTTGAATTCTTCAATATCATCATGATTATTTCCCGTAAAAATCAAATCATTCACATATAAGCCAATGATTAGAATTTTATTCTTTTTCTCCTTAATGTAAAGTGTATGCTCAAATGGACACCTCTTGAATCCCATATTTACATGAATACTCATCTATACGGCTATACCATGCACGTGGAGCTTATTTTAAGCCGTACAAAGCCTTCTTCAACCGATAGACTTTATTTTCTTCATTCTTCTTCACATAGCCCGGTGGTTGATCAATATACACCCCTTCTTGCAATTCGCCATTCAAAAAAGTGGATTTGACATCCATTTGGTGAACTTGCCACATATTTTGTACGACCAAAGAAAGTATCAAACGAATTGTTTCAAGGCATGCCCCGGGAGCAAAAACTTCTTTGTAATCAATACCATACTTTTGTTTGTAACCTTTAACCAACAATCACGCCTTATGTTTCTCAACTTCACCTTGTTCATTCATCTTTTTCTTGTAAACCCACTTGACTCCAATAGGTTTCTTTCCTTTAGGAGCTTCAACTAACTCCCATGTTTGATTTCTTTCGACTGCATCAATTTATGATCCATGTCATGCCTCTATTTATTTTCTTTAGCGGCATCTTCAAAAGAGACCGGATCTGCATTTGCATATAAGGCAAATCAACAAACTCATCTTCCAAAATTCTTCTTGTTTCTCCATAGAGATCCGCCATAGTTCTTGTCTTTCTAGGTAGTGATTCGGAACTTGAGGGTGATGATGATGAGTTTGGCGGAGAATTAGATGGTGGAGTAGGTGGAGTGGAGCCTTCTTCTTCAATTGGATCAAATGCATCATCATCAAGAAAAGCACTTGATCTTTCTTTCTCATTCTTCCATTTCCACGAAGCTTCCTCATTGAAGATCACATCACGACTAATTACAATCTTCCTTATGATAGGATTGTATAATTTGTATGCCTTGGAAGCTTCACTATAACCAACAAAGATGTATTTTTTAGATTTGTCATCAAGTTTGCCTCTCTTTTCATCTGGTACATGAGAGTAACAAATGCTTCCAAAAATTCGGAAGTGAGAGACACATGGCTTCTTGTGGCTCCAAACTTCTTTTGGAGTCTTCCCTTATACACTTTTAGTAAGTGCACGATTAAGAACATAACAAGCACATGCCACCGCTTCAGCCCAAAACATTGTAGGTAATCTTTTTATTTTCAACATACATCGAACAAGCTCCATAATTATTCGGTTCTTCCTCTCGCCTACCCCATTTCGTTGAGGGGTTGAACGAACCGTTAGTTGATGGGAACTCCATGCTTTTTCAAAAACTTCCAAATTCTTCGGACATATATTCACCACCACGATCGGATCATAGTGTCTTTAAAGAACGACCACTTTCTTTCTCCACATATGCTTTAAAATCTTAAAAAACTTCAAATACTTGAGATTTTTCTTTGAGAAAATAAATCCATATCTTGCGACTATAATCATCAATAAAAGTGAGGAAATAATGGCTACCTATAATAGAGTTTGTGTGCATGGGTCCACACAAATCCGAATGTACTAATTTCAATGGCTTTTTAGCTCGCCATGCCTTGTCTTTTGGAAATGGATCTCGATGATGCTTTCAAAAAACACAATCTTCACACACTTGATCTTGCCTTTGAATATTTGGGATGCCTATCACCATATGACCTTTACAAATCTTGGATAGAATGCTAAAACTCAAGTGATTATATCAAAGATGCCAAAACCAAGACTTGTCATTCACAATATTAGAAAAGCATGGAAGAGACTCATTTTGGATTTTCAATGGAAACATTTTAGTTGATGTCATCTTGACTCTTACAGCAAGAAGGTCATTTTTGTCTTTTATCTCAAAAAAAATCATCTTTAAAATTCACATGATGTCCATTTCTTAAAAGTTTCCCAACACTTAAAAGATTATTCTTAAGATCGGGAACATAATAAACACCAGAGATATAGTTTGTACCTTGCTTTGTTTGGATTGGAACATCTCCACACCCTTTGACGACGAGCCTATTGTTGTTACCCGTCTTGACTTCTCGTTGGACGCTTTCATCAAAATTCACATAGCAATTTTTATTTCCGGTCATGTGGTTGCTACAACCTCCATCGATATACCAAACATCATCAAGTGACTCTTCTTAATCATTGCTAACAAGAAGCATACTTTCATCTTTCTCCTCAACATCCTCATGTAGAAAATTGGAATCCTTTTCATCATTAATTCTTTTATAACAATCTTTTTTCATATTCCCAATTTTATGACAATAATGGCATTGAAAATTAAAAGAATTACCTCTTCCTCTTCCATTGAAACCTCCACGAGCTCTTCCTTTTCTTCTTTGATATGAGTTAAAATTTTCACTTTGCACATTTCCTCTTCCTTGTCCTCGACCATGAAATGATCATCTTCCACCTCTTCCTCTAAAACCATCACGACTAGTATCTTGAAATTGAAAAACTTGCTCGGAAGGAGAGAAGTCAAATTGCTTGATGCGGAGCTCGTCAGATTGTAGTGAGCCCGACAATTCTTCAAGAGAGAAAGTATTTAAATCTTTTAATTCTTCTATGGCTACAACATCATGCTCATATTTTCGAGTCATACTACAAAGAATTTTTTCCAAGACTCTTTTATCCGAAATATCTTCTCCATTAACACGAAGTTGATTAACAATTAAAATTGTTTGATTATAAAATTCCTCCACCGTTTCACTTTCTTTCATCTTTAGTAAATGAAACTCACCTCTTAGAGCTTGAAATCTCACCATTTTTACTTTTTCTTCACCTTTGTACGCCTTGTTGGGGATGTCCCATGCATCCTTTGATGTTGATGCCGTTGAAATTCTCTCAAAAATTACTTCATTCACCGCTTGATAAATAAAGTAGGTGGCCTTCTTGTCCTTCTTTCGGTTCTCCTTTAAAGTGTTTAATTGTTACCGTGAGAGATTGGATTGATTCTACGATTCTTCATAACCATTTTCAACTATCTCCCAAAGATCTTGAGATCCATATAACACCTTCATTTGAATGCTCCATTGATTATAATTCTTTCCCGTCAAACGTGGAAGTTGAGGTTGCAATATATTGTTGTTGGAAGACATCACTTAACCTTGCTCTTGATACCACTTTATAGGAACTTAAGTATAAAAAAGTTGGAGATTAAAGAGAAGAAACTTGTTCTCAATAATCCACACAACTAACTCACACAAAAGAGATATAAACTCATACTTGTATTTTGACTCAAAAGATTATATAAAATTTGATGATTATAAAGCTTGAAAGGGTATTCAATTTATAGGCCTCCATAGAACCTACTAGAATATGCAACTCCCTAGGTACATGAAAAGCTAAAGGTCATAAACTCAAAAGACCATGAACTCAAAAGTCTTGAACCTCAAAGGTCTATTCTAGGTGCTTCCATGAACATTCAATATTATTAAAATAATAATCAAAGTTTAGCTTATAATTATTTTAACATAAAGAACTTAATAATTCTTGATCAAATCTTATATTTATAATCAATAAAAGTAAAAGTCTAAAGATACATTCTTTACAAGTACAACTAGATATAGGCTAACCTGAGAGATGGGGGCATGTGGATGCTTGCCTATAAGTGTTAGCAGTAGATTTGCAGCTGGGAAATTTAGTAGTTGAAGATACATACCAAGAAGTGTTGCATACAAATTTTACAGTTACTTATAATTTTATATATAATATTTCAACAAAGTGCAACATCGTAAGTAATTTAAAGAAATTTTTTTACTATCCCATGCTTTGAGATTTAGCGTGCTACTGTTTACTCTACTTCACGCACTAAACATTGTTAGAGTGAGTTCTTTTTTCCATGATAGTGAAGGGGGGTGAATATGAGACAAGCTAACACATAGATGTACTATGAATTTTGTAGGTGAAGGCCGTGGATTAAGTTGGCAAGGTTATTGTTCTGTATTTTGTGCCATTACTTCATGTTTATTCAAAGACGTCTTCGAGGTCTAGATCTTTCTTGATAGATACATACACTTATCTGTTGCCTGATAATAATTTTGTGGTTGTGTTGGTTGTTTATGGGGCTCTAGAAGAATTTTTTTAAGTAATTCTTATACCAACTCCAGGAAGATTTTTGAAGCTGTATTTTCTTGCATGTCATGGACTGCCATCCCATTCTCGGATATTCCAACAAGAGAACGTCTGGCTAGTAGATTTGCTATTCGCTGACCGAGTAGTCGCCCTTCTTCAGTTGTCATTGATTCATTTACCATGGTTCTACAAAATAATGGTTGTGATTTATTTAAAAGATATGGAGGTATGGGTTACCCGCGATGAATGGATTCAACATTTAGAAATTTATGGTGTTGCAACTGCTAAAAAGCCTTCTTTAAAAGCACTCTGAGCTACCCCAAAACGTGATTATGTCATCTCAAATAAAGGGGATGAAGTATGGATGTGACAAAACATTGTGTATTGGAAAACATTGTAATGGGTTTAACAATGATATTTCCACTCAAATGAGAATTATTTTTATTAACATCTTACTTAATATGATAATCATCTACTAGTCTATTACCGGTTGCACAGGCGGGTACTTATCGACGCTCTTGAATAAAAGGTGGCGGTACAATATTTCTACCAAAAGGGTGTTACTTCTACAGGCATGACGTCGTCAAATATTAAGAAAGCATATAAAGAGTTTGCCCTAAATAAATCTTATTTCGAGGTTGTGCTCGTATATATATCTATTTGGCACAAGTGAAATTATTAGAAAAACTAGTGAAGAATCATTTCAGAATACATTTGAAAATAGGTCTTGGTGGGCAATCCCCTTTAAAGATCCAAAATGTGAAATATTGGCACGCTTTTTTGATTATCCTAATAAGTAGATGTTTAAGAAAGCTCTTACACTTGTAATTTTTGGACCTCATGGGGAATGTATTGAACCACGGGGTACTGACAACATGTATAAATTTAAGTTTCTTCCATACCCATTAACTCGTGAGAGAGTTGCCCAGTTATAGATCGAAAAAATAGAGATGCCTGGAAAAAAGATGAGAGCCAGGTCAATTTTTTTAACATTTTGATATGTTAGATTTGATTAAAAACCTTTAATATCCAATATATCCCCTTTCATTATTCTTTGTCCTTCATTAGTTAGTTGCGTAAAAAAATATTGAATGTTTTAGACCTTACAGTTGACTAACTTTATTGGGGCTCTTTTGTTTTTGAAAGCAGGCCCCAAGAAGGGAAACTAAATTTTATTAACAAGAATGTCAGCTTCTACCAGCGGCACTATACAAGCCGGAAAGTTTTCAGACCAAATTTTCTTACAATTACCAAAGGCAGATGATGAGCTAGCTTATGGGCAACTTTATTACTATCTCTACAAATACAAATTCTAAAAAACTACTAACATGAATGATATCATCAATGATAAGATGAAAGCTACTAATTCCTCGTTCCTGTGCAGAAATTACATTTATAATGTTGAGACAATCACTTTTAACAACTACTCTTGTATAGCCAAACTCCACGGCAGCCTGGATACCTAGTAATATTGCTTTAGCTTCAGCAATCAAATGAGACCAACACTCTTCCATCTTCCAAGAAACAGCCAGCCGCACCTTACCATCTTCTCCACGAAACACAACCCATACACAAGCTCCTAAGTTTTCAATGCAACCTCCATCCACATTCATTTTAATTATACCTACACTCGGAGGTTTCCATCACTGTCTTCCAGATTTTTTGGAGGGAAAAAAACTTTCTCCTTCCAATTTTAAGTCCGCCATCAGCTTATGCACATAGGCCATAGTATTTTTGGGATCACAACTCTCCCCTCAAATAACCACTTATTTCTAGCAGTCCACACACTCCAACAGTTTGTCATTAAGAGCCCATGCTCCGTCCGAGGCAAACGATCAAAATATGCCATTGCCATGTCAGTAAAACTTCTATAAGCTCCTTCTAGTTCTTCTTTAAATCCGGTTTCTTCCCATATAAGTCTGGAAATAATACAATCATGTAAATAATGTAATTTTATCTCATCTTCCACTTTGCAAATGCTACAGATAGGCTCTTTATCTGCTAACCGCTTGTTCAAACCTTTCATGGTAGGCAATGCTTCACGACAAGCTCTCCAAAAAAATAATTTCACTCGAGGAAGAGTATTCGCATGCCATACTTTATTCCAAATATTTGATGATATTATCGAAGTAGTAGCAGATTCACTATCATTATCTCCAAATATTGCTCTATATGCTGACCAAACAGAATTTTCACCATTTTTCTCCAAATCCCAATATAGTGAATCATCCGGGAGTCTAATACTAATTGGGATGCTTAAAATACAATCTCTCTCAAATGGAAGAAAAATCTTATTAATTAGTTGAACATTCCATTTAGTAGAAATGAGATGAATTAAATCACAAATCTTAAGCTCCATGCTGGCACTTCCTCGAGGAGATATAACTTTCCGTGTTTCAGAACCAGGAATCCACGGACTTGACCAAACAGAAATATTTAACTCGTCACCTACCCTCCATCTCACTCCCCTTTGTACCACCCATTTCACTCCCCATATACCGCGCCAAGTGTATCTCAGTTTATTACCCAACTCAGAACTTAAGTAATCTCTGTTCGCATAATAACGGGCCTTCAAAATTCTGGCAACAAGACTGTCCGGATTTTGAATTAATCTCCAAGCTTGTTTACCTAAAAGAGTTGTATTAAATAATTTGAAATCTCGAAACCCTAGCCCTCCACCAGCCTTCAGTTTACACAAGTGCTTCCAGGCTATCCAATGAATTTTCCGCTCCCCCTTTTTTGTCCCCACCAAAAGTTTGATACCAAAGAACGCAACTCCTCATAAAAGGAAGAAGGAAATTTAAACACACTCATCGCGTAGGTCGGAAGAGATTGGGCCACTGCCTTTATCAGAACCTCCCGACCAGCCTTAGATATATCCATTCCTTTCCACCCCTGTAGCTTCTTCCACAACCTTTCTTTTACACCCTTAGTAAGCACTTTTTTAGATCTTCCCACCACCGTTGGAAGCCCTAAGTATTTATCATGAATATCAACAACTTTTACCTCTAATAATTTTCGTTTCTTTATTTTTAGCACACCTTTACTGAACGATACTGTAGTCTTATCAAAATTTACCACCTGCCCAGAAGCTAGCTCATACACCTTAAGAATGTTCTTTATAGTCAACACTTCTTCTGCCTTTGCTTTCGAAAAAATTATATTATCATCTGCGAAAAATAAGTGTGAAATTATCGGAGAAGATGCCACTTTAATACCATGCAGACTCCCACGCGCAACAGCCTTAGACGATAGACCAGATAGAACTTTAGCACAAAGGATAAAGATATAAGGGGATAACGGATCCCCTTGTCATAAACCTCATTCAGGAACAATCTCACCTGAAGAACTTCCATTAATAAGGACCAAAAAAGACACCGAAGATACATAGTGCATCACTCTGTTAATCCACTGCTCCGCAAACCCCATCTTCACCATAACAGCTCACAAAAAACTCCATTCCACCCGGTCATATGCCTGAGCCATATCCAATTTTAAAGCAAGAGATCCCACCCCGCTAGTTGAGTTCTTCATAAAATGAAACATTTTAAACACTACCAGGATATTATCAGTTATCAGTCTTCCAGGTGTAAATGCACTTTGATTAATGGAAGTAATTTGGGAAAGAAACATCTTCAAACGGTTCGCCAAAACTTTTGAAATCAACTTGTAAACTACATTACATAAGCTAATTGGCCTGAAGTCTGTCATATATATTGGATATTTTTTTGGGAATCAACATAATAAAAGTTTTATTTTAGGATTCGAAATTGATGCACCTCGAAGTACAGAAATAACGAGAGAAGTAACAGCAGGACCAATTATATGCCAATAAATCTCAAAAATGAAAAGAGGGCACATACCATCCGAACCCGGCGCCTTTAACAGATGCATTTGTTTAAGAGCCATGAAAACCTCATCTGCTGTAAAATTAGCACACATAATATCATTCATATTATTAGTCACCCTCCATTCTATACCTTCTAAGGCTTCCTCGACTCCTACAGGTTGAGAAGATGAAAATATATGCTGAAAATAATCATTAACCACCTACCCACAGCCTCATCCCCACCCTGTCACGTCCCATCCTCTGCCATTAAGTATGATATATAATTCTTTTTCCTCCGATAAGATGTTGTCCGATGTAAGAACTTAGAATTTCGATCACCAGAAAATAACCAAATGGCTCTCGACCTCTGTCTCCTGTACACCTCCTCCTTCTGAATCAAGTCTGAAATTTCGTGAACTAACTTACGTCTTGACTTTACCTGCACTTCAGATCTACCTCCCTTATTCAATGACTTCATCTTTTTCCATTTTTTGTTAATCTCCTTAAAAATAAGGCCAAATTCTTAGTCACTCCATTCTTTAAGTTCAGTTGCACAATAACTGATCATGCTTTCCACCGATGGACCTCCTAACTGCCATGTGTAATCAACGACTCCTTCACACCCTTCACTTTCTGCCCATATTTGCTCAAATCTGAATAACTTTTCCTTACTAACTTATTCACTACTTTGATCGTTCAAAAAGAGTTTAATTGGTGCATGGTCCGACCATTCTCTATCTAAGTTCAACAATTTTGCATTTGGAAAAATCTCTAACCAACTCTGAGCCACTAAACCTTTATCTAGAAAACATTGTACATTATCCTCGCCGATCTGACCATTATCATAAGTAAATTCATACCCTAAAAATGGAACATCTTGTAAACTACATAAATCCACAACCTCTCTGAAATTCTCCATTTGCCATAAAGCTCTATTCCGACCCCCTTTCTTTTCAGCATCAAACAATATTTCATTAAAATCCCATATACAGACCCATGGCTCAACTGCGTCTTACGCAAGTTCTGCCAAAAGTTTCCAAGAAAGGTGTCTATTCTGCACTTCAGGCCAACCATAGAAACCAGCGAGTCTCCATTTTGCTGCTCCAAGACCTTAAGTCAGAAAAGGTCAATTCTAAATCTGAAGCTTCTATTGGTAAAAAGAAACTTCCTAAGGCCAAAGGCATTGTGATAAGAGAAAGGACAAATCTTGAGGCAACCAAGGCTAAATCACAATTGCAGATAGATCCAAGGTCCAAGGGCAAAGAAAAAGTTGGTGAACCTATAAAGGTTTACGTGCCTCCTGTGGATGAAGAAATTATTGTTGAAGGTGCTGATCTTACTCTGACTTCAAGAAAGATTTCTAAGACAACCTCTGACATGGCTCAAGTTGTTCAGAGTCAAGATATAGTTAGTTCTGATATTACAAAGAAGCAAGTAACTTCTGACATAGCTCAAGTTGATTTGATATCAGAAGATAAATCAAAGGAAACCTCTGACATTGCTCATGTTAAATCCTCAAAGTTACTCCTACCAGGTTTCACCAAAGCCAAACAGACTCAACCTTTGAAGACTGCTGCAAGTGGTTTTGAAGTAAGAGTGGTTACTGGAAAGGAAGCAAGAGATAAATCTGGATTGGGTAGTGCTGATGAAAGAAGAGTACAGAACACAACCAATGATCCAACTTCCTTAAGTGAACCAGGTATTGGAGCAACTCCTGAAAGATTGAATCAACTAGAATCTGTACAGATGGTTTACCATACCTACTTGAAAGAACACATCTTGTTATACTTCATGACAGATGGTAGGGTTTACCACATAAGGGAAAATGCTATTCCACTGAAGTATTTTGAAGAACTGGAACATGTTTTATTTTTACTTCAAGTGAATGACAGAATAATAATAAGTGCTGCAAACTATTTGAAGAATCAAATTCAGAGACAGAAAAGGCTTTATTATGTAAAGTATGACTGCACATATCTTCCAAAGTACAGAGATCACAAGGGTGATATTGTTGAGATGAAGCCTAACTCTGCTAAGATTATAACTACCTTTCTGGGTTATAAGGCTGTAGAATTCAATCTTGAGTCTGACAAGGCGTATTTGATCAGACTGGATCAGGACATAAGGAAAGCTAGAATAAATGATCTCAGGGATGCTATCTTCCAAACTGGTGAAGATTCTGCAGAGCTTAAAGATGCTAAAAGGAGGATGATTGATGAACTCAGATATGCTGAGAGATGTTTGTTAAAGAACTATCTCAGAATAACTCCTGACATCAGAGATATCAGAAAGTGAAGCCAAGTCAAGATCTACAACTGCTCAAATTCTGATATGTATACAGACTAAAGTTGTTATCAGAAGTTAAAGTTGGTAAAACTGTAAGGACTGTAAGTTGTAGTTATCTAGTCAATTTCTCATGCATTTGTACTTAATGTTTTTGACATCGTCAAATATCTGTTAAACTTGTATATTATGCTAATTTACAAGTTGGGGGAGATTGTTAGATATATTTGATAATGTCATGACTAATATGATTTATGTTTAGTTTTCAGATCTTACTTAAACAGGACAAATCAGTACTTAACTGAAATCAACACTTATACTGAAGTCAGAACTTAAGTCATCAGTACTTAAGGTTCAGGAGATATTTATCAGGAGATAATATCAGGACTTAAAGGAAACGTTCAGATAAGGAAGGCGGCTGATTGAAGGAAGAGAAGATCGAGACAAATGTAAGAAGAGATATGCATGAAGAAGGAATTCTATGAAGAATAGAATACTTGGAAGAAAAGATATCTGATTGATATATTTTAGGAAGCAGAATTATATTCCATATCAATTAACGATTATCTTGTAACTATGTAGTATATAAACACAGACATAGGGTTTACACTATAAGTGTTATCATTATCGAGAATATTATTCATTGTAACCCTAACAGCTCTCGTGATATTTGTTCATCACTGAGAGAGGACAGTTCCATATTGTAACATAGTTTATTGCTTTGAATAAAGTCTGTTTTTCTGTTACTTGTGTTATTAGAATTCGATTTGATTGTGCTATACAGTGTATTCAACCCCCTTCTACAGTGTGTGTGACCTAACATACTCATTGAGATCGGCGGGATTGGGTCACCCCAACCTCCACCAAAGAAGCATTTGACACACTCCCCAGAAAATTTCTTCAAAGGGAGCCCAATATCGTCTACCTCCATGTTATATTCTCTTACTCTCTTACCTGTAGTAACACCAATACACTTATTTCCCACTTCTTCCTTCTCTTCCTTCCTCATCTTTCTACTCCATTTTTCCCCTCCTTCATTTTCAGTAGTTCCTCCTCCATTTAAATTCTCAGAATGCTTTTTGTTAACCCCTGTATACTCTCCCAGTACAATCAAATTTAAACATTTCCCTTCATTAGTACTAATTTCCTTCTCACTTTGTTTCCCAATTTGTTCTTCCTTTGCAATATTTGATTGAACCTCCTTATAATTAAGTGCCTTCTCACCATTCTGTGCATTATCCACTAAAGGAGGTCTATGTTTCAATGACTTCAAACCATGCTCACCCTCCTTTTCTTTTGATACATTTAGCTTAGCAGCAGGCTTATTATGAAAAATTAAAGTTTTATGCCCATTAAATACTTCACGAACCTCTTGAGCTATAACATCCCTTCCCTTCCTCGGTGATGCTTTCAAGTAACTACCTCACTCCCTTTTCTGATTACCATCAGAGTCTACCATCACCTCTGTCACACAATCCCTCTCGGTGTGTCCCATACAACCATACTGATAACAAAAATGTGGAAGCCTTTCATATTTTAAATTAACAGAGCATACCTCTCCTTTTCTATTTCTAAACTTTTATTTACGACATAAAGGCATAAGAGAACTAAGAACTACTCGAGCCCTCATAGATTTGTTCCACACAATTTCATCATCTCCCACCATCAAAACCTTCCTTATTCGCCCAATAATAGCCTTAACAATCTCCGTTGTCCAACAATCGAATGGTAAATTTAACACACGAACCCAAAAAAGACTAGAATGAAGCACAATATCATATGGTTGGAGACTACTATCCATCTCCTCCAACAAAACCAGATTATAATCAAAACACCAAGGCCTCCTCTCCAAAACCCTCTCCTTATCCTTCCAATGAAAGAATCGAACAATAAACATGTAATTCTCTATCTCCCTGAATATTCCTTTTTGTGAAAGAGACCAAACATGGTTTAGGGTATTTTTCATCGCCACAAAGTTCTAGGGTCTTATTGTTTGTACTTCTCGACGAGTGATAGAGCTGCTCTCTCATCCACCCCTATCACAGATTCTCCCACAAGATCCACAATATTATCGTCTTCATCAGCAATTGACAATTGAGAGCATTGTAACAGTAAGTCATCGGCCATTCCAACCATCAATCTCACAACAGTGAGAGAAAACTCAAAATAACGAGGGTTTACTCAAACCCTAGCAGAGCCCCGGGGAGAGACTGGGTTGACCGGTATACATTATTGGGGCTCTTGATACCAGATCAAATATTAGATAAATTTTTTGAAGAACACAATAAAAAGGCTAAGCTAAACAGATTGCAACAACGCCTAAACCATAACAATAGAAGAATCTCAAAAATTAAAAATTCATCAGTCTCGGGATAACAATAAATTACATCTTGTTTGTTAGAATAACTTTGAAACTAATCCCTTTAAGAAGATGACCTATTTACAGTTAAACCTCGATAAAGTAATAAATTCGCTAAAATAATATTTTTCTCCGGTCCCAACATTATAGACACATTATATTTTTACTTCCGGTAAAATAATAAATTCGCTAAAGTAATATTTTTTATTGGTCCCGACCCTATTATTTTAAAGATATTTAATTGTATAATTAATACTAATTAACCCACCAAAATGAAAGAGATAATTTGTGATATTTCCAAAATTGAACTATAATAATCCACGGCCTCTTCATTAGAGTTGCTCTAATATGCGGAAGAAGAAGCGTGTGCATTGTAAGTTGGTTTACCATGATGCCAAATCCAGTAGCCCACTAATGTCGTTAGTTTCGTAACTAAAATTGGTGCTTCTGTTGTTCGAATTCAGTTTCACTAATCATAATTTGTTACTTATTTTTCCTGAATATGGGTACTATTTTTTAATTGAAAATTATTGGTACTATTTGTTGACGGAGTAATCTGGTAACAAATTTTGAGGTTTCTCGCTGGAACTGAGATATATGACAGTAGTTCTTTGCCGGAAAATCAAGCAGTGTGTGGTGGTTGTATGTTAATTGGTGGCTGAGGTTGATTAGGGCAAGTGGTGGCTCCTTTTCAGCTCTCAACTTCTTACCCCTCTCAACGTGCCTACGTACCCTTTATATAGGGATCAATCCTGATGTAGTTCTTGGGGAACAAGAAATCTAATGGGCTTAGACTTCCTATTCCTAGGCTAGGTAGAAGTCCTTCCGGAATCCATCTTCCGCTAGCTTTAGAAATGTCCAACTATGAGGCCCAACCGCGAAGGCCTAAGGCTCATCCATAATTGTAGGACTTCACGGATAGTGCATCTCCCTGCGCAAGGATAACACTCCACTACCGCTATCTCCCTTGATTTACGGACGTAGGTATAGCCACAGTTCAACCCAAATGCCAGACACGTCCCTGTCCCCCGAATGAGGATAACCCACCAGATAACAGGACAGGTGATCCCAAGCTCTTGGGTGTAAAATGCAGGATGACTCCAAAGTTCTCCAACGAGGACACCCGTTGAATACAAGAACAAAGTTCCTAAAGCACACACCAATGATAACCCCGCATCCCCAACGAGGACACCCGTTGAATACAGAAGGAGGCCTTCAATCATCAGGTGTACCCCTGGGGGCCTTCAAGCTTTTCACGGACATCCCCCTCCTTGACCGACTCACGGAGGGAATTTTTCAAGGAGTACCTGTAACAAATACATTTATAAAAATAATCCCCATTCTCCTTTCCATGCTTGCCTTATCCTATACGAGGACAAGCCCAACCATCCAAAAATATGCATCCCTCAAAGACAAGATGCGTCATCACCCCGTGAAATGCACACATTTTCCCTGCATTGCAAACCTATCATGTGGACAAGCAATCTTGTTAGCCTCACCTATGCTAGGCGTGCCCTAAGAGCTGGACGCGTCCTAGATCCCTTAAGTTGGCAATGTTGACTACAAATGACCCAAATCACACTTTCTAATTAATATTGAGCGTGTCCTATATATAGAGGATGCGTCCTCCTTTAGCATATTGCAGCCTACAAGTTAACCCTTCATCCTTTTGATCCAATTCTATTCCAATTGACCCATTTTGACCCTATGCCAAATTTCGGGTATAACAACTACCCCCAAATTTCATTTGCAATTGAAAACAAAATTGGAATTTTTACTAAAAAACCACAAGAAAATTTTGGATTGTCCCTCTTTTAAAAATCAGGACGCTTCCTGACCTTTGGACGCGTCAAAGCTTTGCATTCCCAAAATCGACCGTTGCATGACAGCTATTGTACACGTCATCACTCCTTTCTATATAAATACCCCAAAATAACACATCATTGTCACTTTCCTCTCTTCTCTCTCAAAAATCATCACCGTCGCCGCCCCAAAGCTTCATACTGAATTTTCCGACAATTCAGCCGTCCATTATTTGATCTCTTCCACTCAATCAATCCCGTAACTCACAAGGTATGTAAATCTTCTTTTATTTCTTCATTTCATTGATTAAATCTCTCACAATAGGCAAAAAACGTTCGTGTTCTCTTTTTCCATATAATTGTTCTTCCTTTCTTCATGTGTGTATATATGTATATATCTATAAAAGCATCATGTTTTGCTCTTTTGATCCTGAATTAAATATTTTTAGGGTTTAAATGAACTTTCCCCAAATTAACCATAATCGATTCAACTTCCACTGTGTTTCAGTTCCTGTGGACGCGTCGTACTTGTAGGGCGCTACCTACTATTTGTTTGTTACATAGTCTAGCTGACAAACTAAGTCATCCCAATGAGAACAGAGTAAACACACCATCAGACTAGGACGTGTCTTATGCCATAACTTTTTAAATATATTAACCAATTCCTTGCGTTAGACTTTCTAAGATGCGTCCTCTCGTTAATCCTATCTTTATACTTTACTTCCTTTTCTCTCCTTTTGGTTTCTTTTCTTTAAGTCATGGACGCGTCCTCAAAATCTTCTTCCTTCTTGTTTCAGCTGGAGGACGCGTCTTCATCCTCTCCATTTCACCCATTCAAGGCTTTCAATACACACCTTGGGCTTGATTCTCCACCTCCCCTAACTTTTCATCCCGAACTACCTGAGTACCACAGGATTGACTCCTTCCTTGAGGCAGAAACTTGTGTTTTTGAATATCTCAATTAAAAATTTTCGATCATGTTAAATTCGAGCTCTAAATCCCTGGACAACATTCCCCTCAGTGCAAGGCTTGAAAAGAAGAAATTAAAACGCAAGAGATCTTCTCAAACCGCCCGTAGCCAAACAATCAAAGATTGGAATTATGATGAGATCATCCCTTCTTCCAGTAAAACTCAACAACATAAAATCATCTCTGATGAGGGTGCGTCCCCATCCGCTCAAGATGCATCTCCTGTTTAGGATGCATCTCCTGTTAAGGACGCGCCCTCTCCTCACAATGAGGGTAAATTTTGAGAAAAGAGATTCTAAGCCTGACAAATACCCCATCTCTCCTCAACAATCTGTCTCTCCACTAGAGCATTGGGAGCCAAGCGATGTAGAGCTTTATTTTGACTGGAAAGAGCTCGAAGATCTTCCTGAGGCAGAGAAGAATGTCTGGAGGAAGAAAGAACACAAACTAGCTTGTGTTGGGATGAAATCTACTACAACAGACTTAGAGATTGGATGGACCATGAGATATTATGACATGGAGGGAATCTGGGCGCGCCCTCTTAGAATGATGAGGCCCCATATTTTTAACATGGAGAATCTGAGGATCCCTAGAATGGTTCTTACTCCAAAACTTATTTCTTTGGGTGTGGGCGCGCCCTTGCATCCATACATCAAGAAAATTTTAAAGTGGTATGACGTTGCTCCAGTTCAACTGTCCCCAAGCTCATACAAGTTAGCATGGGCCTTGTATATCATGTACCACAACCTAGAGCTAGGCGCGCCCTCCATGAATGAGTTTAGCTACTTCTTCAACATTAGGAAGTCTATCCCTGGTTATCACTTCTTTGTTGTCAACGAGTGGCTAAATAACAAGGGCTTCAATGAAGGCAAGGTAAGCCACGAGAGGGACTGAAAATAATTTTTTTTATATTTATGGTGTCAAAAGAGCTCGCGTTCGCTTTAACTTAAAACCAAGTATGTGATGTTCCCAGAACGCATCCTATTAATCAGGACGCGTCTTCCCGTTTATTAACTCTTTTAATTTTCCTTTTTGATATCCTCATCTTTCCTTCTTAGATAAAATAACTCAAAAAGAGCTAACAGGGAAGAGAAAAAAGAGAGCAGAAAAGGTGCTTAGGTATGCTGAGGAGCATTTCAACCTCAAGGAGATGATCACAGAAGCCAACCTTAAAAAATTGGGGCTCTGTTTGCAAGGGTTGGTTCCATTTGTAAATACCGTGACTTTTACAATGGAAAACCCGTCCTCACAGCTTCTGAAAAAGATAAGGGGCTTAATGTCACATAATTGGTCCAACTTGACATTAGCAGACAAGTGGAATTAGAACAAGGTAAGAATTATCACATATAGGATGCGTCACAGACTTAGGACGCGTCATACATGCATCTTCATACACATAACTTCTACTTTACCTGACATATATACATGACGCGTCGTCTAGTATTATGAGTAATTATTATGTTCACTAAAATATTTATGTCTCCATTTATCAGGCATGTAAGTTGTCGTAGTTCCTCTAAGACGCACCCTAATACTTAGAACGTGTCTAGGATCCCAATTTTTAATCAAAGTCATAATACTTGTCATTTTCCATATTACTATAAGTTTATTATCAGCAGGGCGCGTTCTGTTCCGGGCGCATCCATGACTAATATTTTCCATGTTATTTCACAGATATGACGTCTCTTCCCAAAGGGTTTGCTATTGGGGCCTCCAAAAAGCTGAAAGCCATGACCAAGCCTGTTTCTGCAAAACCTGATCCAAAAATGAAGGATCCTTCGCCTGCTATAGTTCCCTTTCCTCCACCAAAAGTTATTGATACTACTGTGGTAAACATCTCTGACAGGGAGGACGCGCCCTCTAAGTTGCAGAAAATAGTTCCAGATGACCAATCTTTTGTCCTCAGATATCTTGGCGCGTCCTCATCTGGAACTTTTACTGAGGATGAGGTGAGGGGCTGGACTTTTAGAACAGAGGAGCAAACTGAGCAAGCTATGGGGAGAGCAACAGATGAGCTTCATTTGCACGCAAGGCAAAATGCTAACATGGTTGCCAGACTTAGGGCGCGTCTTGCTGTCACTAACACTGGAAAAAGTCAAGCTGAAGATAAAATCAAATCTCTAAAAAAGAGCATTACATTTCTCACCAAAGAAAAAGATGCTAAGATCCTTCAGTTAAAGCAAGATAAGGCGCGTCTTGAGGGTGATAAGGCAATCCTTGAGGGCCAAGTTACCTATGTGGAAAGTGCAATGGAGAGTGTGGTTACTCTAAACTCCACCATGCAGTTGGAATTTGACACTCTAAATGATGATAGGTTGCATTGTTGGAAAGAAGAGAAGAAACTGGTATATCAGAATGGGTTTGCAACTGAATTTGAAGAATGGTGTTCTGGGTTCATAGCCAATGACCCATAATACACTTTTTCCAAATTTGATGAAGATACACAAAAATGGGTGACTGACTTCAAGGTCAGAGCTGCAGATTCCATCAAGGACAAAAGGATCATCATAGGCTTAGAAAAAGATGACGTGTCCCCTGCACCTTCTCCACTTCAATCCCATCCTCCACCTTCTCCTGCAAAAGATTAAGATAAGCCTCAGGATGCGCCTCCTGCTTAGGAGTCTTATATTTATTTATGAACTTTTCCTGAACTATCTCAAGGGTTCAGGTCCCTTTTAAGCCTTGCAAGTTGTATTCGTACTTTAACTGTTTCAAACCTCCTGGATGATGCACTTTAAGTTTTTTCCTTAGCATAACAACATATTTCTACACACTTTACTATTCTTGTTGTGCAACGTACAAAATACGGGCGCGTCCTTATTCATGGACGCGTCAACCTTTAATTTTAGAAGGCAAGTATTTCGAAATAACTCGAAGTAATATCGTGATTGACGTTAGTCTGGACGCGTCCTGAGCCAGGACGTGTCATCCTTTTATCTGAAAATAAATTACATTACCCATGCCTATGGCACCATTTTTCATGCATATGTTTACCTTATTTTTATAATTTCATTTGATAAATTATATGATAGGCGCGTCCTCTGCTTAAGACGCGTCCGCGTTTCACCTGCACCTTTACAAGTCATGTTCCTGCCATCTCCTTAACATTGTAAACCAAGGATTACACTGTAAGGCGCATCGTAGATGAAGACATGTCATCATACTTTCTATGTAAATCACTATATAATTCCATTCTCAGGACGCGTCTTCTCATGAGGACACGTAGAATGCTCTATAAAATCAACAAAACAACCATTGACAATTTTTTCAAATTCTTTATTAAATAATGAGCTCTAGTGTCAAAAGTGCACCAGTCCCACGACTACTACGCTCTGTGGGGAATTTATTCAAAAATACGATCCTTCAACTAGTTTTAAGGTAGATAGTACATGCACTACCCCCTAGGCTAGGAGGAATTTTATTGCTTCTAGTCTATGACTTGGGCATAACCCTAAGTATATAACTGAAAATGTAAACATGATATATAAGGGGCCAAAGCCGTGCCTTACTGATAATACTTTCGGAGATGCTCCGCATTCCATGCTCGCGGAACCAACTTCTCTTCCAAGTCTTCAAGATGATAAGTCCCCTTCCAAAAGATTGCTAGCCTTAACTGGGAATTCTCCCTTGTTTACTCCAAAAGGTCCAAGTGAAGCCTCTGGTTATCTTCTGCATCTTCCTCTTGGTAATGATCTCTACGAAGTGATCTTGAACCAACTTCCATGGGAACCATAGCTTCGTACCCATAAGTAAGCATAAAGGGAGATTCTTCCATGGTAGATCCCGGAGTAGTGTTGTAGGACCACAACACTTTCGGGAGTTCCTCAGGCCAATTCCCTTTGTGCTCCTCCAGTTTGGTCTTGAGGGTATGCTTTATTATTTTATTTACAACCTCGGTTTGTCCATTACTCTGAGGATGATAGATCGCTGCAAATTCCTTCTTAATCTTCAAATCCTCACATAATTGTCGCAACTCCTTGCTATCAAACTGATTTCCATTGTCAGAAACAAGTTTGTAAGGAATTCCAAACCTACGCACAATGGAATTGAAGATAAAATCTTTGATTTTCTTTGCGGTGATAGTCGCTAGCGGCATAGCTTCTGCCCACTTAGTAAAGTAATCAACCGCAACCACTACATACTTGACATCTCCTTTACCCTTGGGTAATTCTCCAATAAAATCAATCCCCTACATGGAAAATGGCCATGGTTCACCATAGGAGTCAGGAGCGTTGTTGGCATAGATGATTAATTCACAAAGCGTTGGCAGCGATCGCACGCTCTAACATAGTTCGCGGCATCCTCCTTCATCGTAGGCCAATAATAACCTTGGAGTAGAACTTTCATCGCCAACGAGTTACCCCCGAGTGATTACCACAAATTCTTTCAGGTACCTCCCTTAAGATGTAATTCCCTTCTTCTTCATCGACATATCTGAGCAGCGGTTGGTTGAAGCCTCTCTTATACAAAACTTCATCATACACCACATACCTTGCAGCCTGGTAGCGGAGTCGCCGAGCCTTGAACTTATCCTCAGGAAGTGTTCCCTTGTGAATATAGGAAAGAATGGGCATCATCCATATTTCCTTGGGAGCCTCATCTACTTGCATCACCTCTATTTCTGGGATACTAGGAATCTCCTGGATTTCTAAGGGTATAGATCCCAATAACACGACCTCTTGCCGGGATCCCATTTTTTCCAGAGCGTCCACGTTGCTATTCTTTTTCCGCAGTACACATTCCAGTCTAACCTCTTTGAACCTTCCAATCAGGCACTGCGTGCACCTCAAATACAATTATGTTCTCGGTCCTCGAGCTTGAAACCCCCTGTTCACCTGGTTCACCACCAACTATGAGTCACTCTTTGTAATTAGGTTCCACACTCCCATTTCCAAAGCAATTTTTAGGTCATTAATCAGTGCTTTATATTCCGCGTCATTATTTGTAGATTCCAAGTCAAACTGTCCCAACTCCACAGCCCATTTCAACATCCTCCCTGACGATTATGTTTTATGGAGGACTTTCCGCAGAGGATATGCTATTCGGACTTCAATTCTATGAGCCTGGAAATATGGGCGCAGCTTCCTTGATGTGAGGATTAAGGCATAAACCAGCTTTTCCATACTGGTATAGCGGGTCTCAGCATCGTGCAACCGTTTGCTCACATAATACACTGATGACTGTTGTACATCCTCTTCTCTTACCAATACTGCGCTGATTGAATACTCTGAAACTGCAAGGTATAGGATCAGAGACTCCCCATCCAATGGTTTTGACAATATGGGAGGGTTCCCCAGTTGCTCTTTGATCCTCCTGAAAGCTTCCTCACATTCTAGTATCCACACAAAGTCTTTCCCTGCCACTTTAATCACCTTAAAGAATTCCTTACATCTATCGGATGATTTAAAAATAAATCGATTCAACACGGCAATCCTTCCAGTTAAGCTTTGCACTTGCTTCACACTGGTGGGAGACTTCATCTCTAGTAGTGCCTTGATCTTTGTAGGGTTAGCTTCAATTCCTCTATGATTGATAATGAATCCAAGAAACTTTCCTAACTCAACACCGAACACGCATTTCTGCGGATTCAACTTCATGCGAAACCTCCTTAATGTTAAACATTTCCATCAAATGCTTGATATGATCATTTGCCTCTTTCGATTTTACCAACACGTCTTCTACATACACTTCCATGATCTTACCAATCTGATTCTTGAACATCATGTTCACTAACCGTTGGTAGGTCACGCCTGCGTTGATCAATCCAAATGGCATACCTATGTAACAATATAACCCTCTGTCAGTAATAAAGGATGTGTGCTCCTGATCAGGGCCGTATATGGGAATTTGATTGTAACCGGAGTATGCGTCCATAAAGCTTAACAAGGCATGCCCTGCCATCACGTCGACCAACTGATCAATTTGTGGGAGTGGAAAACTGTCCTTTGGAAAAGCTATATTGAGATCTGTGAAATCTACACACGTTCTCCACTTCCCATTTGGTTTTTTCACAAGCACCGGATTCGTAAGCCATTCGGGGTAGTAAGATTCCTTAATCAACCCGACTTTCAACAGTCGATCTACCTCTTCCTTTAATGTTATCGCCCTTTCTCCGCTCACAGGGCGACGCTTTTATCGTACGCCTGTGCAATTAGGGAAGATGTTCAACCGGTGACACATCACCCCCGGGTTGATCCCAACCATGTCTGAATGGCTCCATGCAAAGACGTCGAGATTTTTAATCAAAAATTGGGTGAGCCTTTCTCTCATCTCATTACTTAACTGAGACCCCACTTTTAAAACCTTGATCGGATCATCTTTTTCGATTGGAACGGATATTATATCCTCATCTGGCCCCGTTTTTTCAGCGGGCATAGGGATCCTACGATTCAGATCAAAATCAAAGTCTCGGGGATCTTCCACTTCGATCCTTACACTTGAGGGCGCGTCCTTATAGCTAGGAGCATCCACCTCAGGACAAGGCCTAGTTTTATGCATTGCAGGTGTAGAGGATGCGTCCTCGGTTAGAGGAGCGTTATCCTTCACAAATACGGAGGGCGCATCCTTCTTTTGAGGAGCATCAACCTTATGTTCCTTTTCACTATCCAAGGGCGCGTCCTGTCTTTAAGGAGCATCTACCTTGGGGTCACTTTTCAGACTTTGTAAAATATTACTCCTTTCCAACTTTTCTCCATTAATTTCCTTCCGCACAATATCTTTTCCATGATTCACCATGATTTTCTCCACACTACGAATCCTCGAAATATTCCCCCGTGTCAGAGCATGAGTGTTGGTTATATGAGTCTCTTCTTCCTCTGGATCCTCCACAAAATAATGGGCATGAACCTCTCCATTCGGTTTCACCTAAATATCCACCGCCTCTTCAATGGGAAGACATTTTCCTTCATAAATTCTTCTGTGAAATTCCTTAACAGCCTTGTGATAGCAGTCACGTGATTCGTACTGCGACCCCCTCATACTGTCCACTCCGTTAGGCGTTGGAAACTTTATCATCAGATGATGAATCGAGGTTATCACTCTGAATGCTCGCAACCAAGGTCTGCCCACCAGCACATTGTGCACGAAATTCTGATCCAGCACTTTGAAATCTATCATCCGGGTAACAGATAGAACTCCCTCCCCAAGAGTGACAGGAAGTCTAATTGAAACCATAACTCTCCCCGCTTCTCCAGTAAAGCCGTAGACGTGTGCATCTTCAAAATTCATGCCACTAACTGGGAATCCCAATTTCTTGTACGTGGTTTAATACAAGATGTTAGCTGAGCTTCCATTGTCCAAGAAGACTCGATGCACGTTCATCATTCCGATGAGCATAGTTATTATCAAAGCATCGTTATGAGGATGATGTACCCATCTTGACTCTCTTTCCCTAAAAATAATATCAACATATTCTCCTTTAAATAGTTTTGGAGGTCTATCTTCTAAGCTATGAATGTTGGTGAGTGGTAGATGTCGTGCCTCTATAGCATTTTTCTCCAGAGCCCGATTACTATCTCCAACAAATAGATGACCTCAAAAAATTTCCCTAATACTTCCAGCTCTTTGGAACTTCACTCCGGCTGGCTTTTCATCGACGTCTGCCTGTGGGAGGTGTATTTCATCTTTCCCCTTATCATCGTTTCCTCTGCGTTGCTTCAATTTATCAATCCATTCTCCCAGATATCCAGCTTTTATCAACTCTTCAATCTCATCCTTTAGGTGACGATATTCGTGGGTATTGTGACCGGTAGACTCATGATACTCGCAATATTTTTTCTCGTCTCTACTCTGCCATGAAGTCAAACGGTCTGGTTTATTGAAGATTCCTCTGTCCTTATTTACCTCAAAGATGTGATCAATGGATGCTGCCAGCGGAGTTTAGTTGTTCACCCTCTTTCCATAGTTCGACGGTGGACTCCACTCTCTCCGTACGTTCATGACATTTACCCTACTAGGGCTCCGAGCATTCCGTCGATAATTTGGACTCGCAGACCTGTCCCTCCTCTTAGCTCGCCTCTTTGAACTATGGGTATTATCATTCTTCTTTGTCTCGGCAAGCGATTGCTCAATCGCTTTGAAGAACTCAGCCTGCACAAGTACATCAGCCAACGGCACAGGGTCTTTTCCTTGCAAATATTACCAGAAATTAGTTCCCATGCGCAGACCAGCTATAAGAAGTATTTTCAGTGTTTCGTCAGTTGCGCCTCTCACCATGGCAGACTCTGCACTGAACCTTTTAAAATATGAAGTCAAGTTTTCCCCTTCCTTCTGTTTAAAATTCGCCAGTGTGGTAACAGGCAGCGTATACTTCACCACAACTTGGAACTGAGTTAGAAACAAGGTTTTCATTTGTTCCCAAGATGTGATAACTCCTGGACTAAGTTTTTGGAACCACTGTTGAGCACCTTCTCCAAAGGTAACCTCCAAAAGACAGCATCATGCTAAGTCAGGTACCTGATATAAATCCATCTCAATGTTGAAACGTCCCAAGAATTCCACGGGGTCGGAGTTTCCATGAAAGCGCACATCATTGGTCGTGTTCCTGTATCCCGCAGGCAGCTGCGCTTTCCTTACAACAGCAGAGAAAGGGGATGGGGCTTGAGCAGTTGTTGTTACCCTACCTCTTTCGAGATGGTTGAGCAACCTCTTAAGATCATTCACATTAAATGTCCCTACTCTAGGAACGGTTTGAACATTAAGCTGCTGGGGTTGCTCTGCAGCTCGTTGTTGTTCCCCTTGATTACCCCCCAGATGTACCGGTGGATCTTTCCGCCCCTCGCCCTGAGGCTGCGGTTGTGGTATATTTCCATCTTGATTTTGAACATTCCCTGGTGCACGAGGTTCTTCCTGGCCGCGTGTCGGTATTTTATTATTATTTTTTAACCATTCTTGAATTTGGACATCCGTTTCCTATAGCACAGTGAGGGCGCACCCTCTCGTCTCCCATTATATGGTGCCCTTCCATGTTGGTATCCCATCATTCCTCGTCCACTCCTTTGATAGCCTCGGTCATAATTTACAAACCTTCCTCGTGGAGGGGCACGCTCGTGCTCACGGTGCCACACCCTATCATCCCTTGGATATGTAGAGGGCACACTGTTGAGTGGTATTTATGACACTTTATTACGCTCCGTAAAGCTTCGAATTGGTGTAAATGTGCTCAAGTTATTGGTATTTTTATGTGTTTTCTAGTATTTTTGCATTTCAGGCATTATTCTAAGAATCAGGTGAATTAGTATTATTTTGGTGCTAATATGGTGTTAGGATGATATCCAAAGAATAAATCTCCGGAAGCCAACTCGATTGCAACAGGAATTAAAGAAATTCAGAAGTTTTTCCAGAAGCACGGCGCGCCTGCGCTGATCTAGCTCGCGGTCGCGCCCATTTGTCAGAAAGCCAGCGCACCCGCACTGATGAAGCGCACGGCCGCACCAGGTCGGGATCCCAGAATCCTGATTCTAGTTGATTTATAATTGGAGGACTTCTATCTTGCACGGGCTGCTATATATATTTTTAAATAAAGGACGTATTCTAGAGAGACGGACACACCAGAGCACAAGGAGAGCCGTAAGAAGACCGTGTTAGCACGATTCAACTAAGACGAAGAAGATCTTGTTTTTACTTATGAATCTTGTTCTAAGTTGTAACTTGGATGCTAGTTTCTTATTCATAAACCTTACTCTTGTTTCGTACTTGGTTTTATTATTTATTCAGTATAAAGATTACGTTTATTATACCATGCTTTCATCGGAACCCACGTTGATGATGAGTCCGATTATGGGCTAATTGTTATCATGGGGTTCTAGCGGATTTATTTATGGATTTCTTTAATTAATTTGTTTCGATACCTTAGTGTGTAGTGATTGTATGATAACCTAGTATTGGTTGTGCTTATTCGTCTTATGAGCATCGCGAACTTATAAGATAGTGTGTTAATTCTTAATGAAGCGAACGTGAATTTAAGGGTTTAGAACTTGCCATGCTAGCATAGGTTCATGTGTTATTTTTATGCATGATTCGTAGGTAATTTTAGCCCTATATAATCACGATAGATAACTTGTGCATTAAACCGTTATATTTTCAATTCTTATGGACATATAAGGACTAAGCATAATTGGTGTCTATTCAACTTCTATCTCTTTTGTAGATGCTTGGTAGTAGGGTATTCATACAACGAAAGTTGGCGTTTACTAGTTTCGTGTTATCTGATTAGTGTCATAACCATTACATTCTAAGGTTAAGAACAAAAAAAAAGCTATTGAATGAAGTATTTAATGATAGGATCCCATGTTTGTCATATATATTAATTAA
Source organism: Apium graveolens (assembly GCF_009905375.1). NCBI lineage: Eukaryota > Viridiplantae > Streptophyta > Magnoliopsida > Apiales > Apiaceae > Apium > Apium graveolens. The sequence goes on along the minus strand of NC_133650.1, from coordinate 15,591,631 downwards.
ACCATTATTGTTCTCTTAGTTATAATTGTTAGTATAATTCTTAGTTATAAACAATCTCAACTTGTTATTTATCTTATCATTGGATAATAACCATATCATTGTTGCATAGGTGCTTATTCTTAAATTAACCAAAGAGTCTCTGTGGGAACGAATTTGATCTAAATCTTATACTACTTGCGAACGCGTATACTTGCGTGTATTATTAGCACATGTTAACGTCCTGTTGTGAACATGTTGTGTACTTGATGATCACTTAAACAAAATGTCTAAGTAGTTTTTACTTAGTGAAATTATGTAGCACTCGACGGATAAGAGTTTTAGTCCCGACGGATAACTCATTATAGTCCCGATGGATGATTAACTTATTATCCATCGAGTGAGTAGCTTATGTAATAATAAATTTGTAGCACAGTGATGTATGCACCTTTGTATAGAATCTGTAGTAGCATATAAGTCATGTCGACTTTAACTAGATATGCAGAATAGGTTGATTAACTGTACATAAGCAATGTCTTGTAATTCTGTATAAGTGAAATGAAGTCAAGTGCCAAAATAGCTACCGACGGATGATTAACAAAGCTTCGACGGATGATCAAATGACTATCAATGGATGTTTAACATAGCAGTCGACGGATGATCAATTAAGTCATCGACGGATGATCTGAAAGTCGACGGATGATCATATCAAGATTCAAACATCAGTTGAACACTGAAAGCTGACACACAACCGTCGAGTTGGATACAAACACACTGTGGAAGCCCATTAACTGGATAATAGAGGACGAAAAGCAGCAAAGATCAAGACTGTTAAATTTTATATTTGTTCAGTTCTTTTGACTTTGTAATCTTGGTAATATATAAACCAAGAGAGTAGCAAATAGAAATATAACTGAGATAGCTGAGAAACATACAAACAGAGAAATCTTTGTAAGCACAATCTTTAGCATTTCCTGTATTCTCAGCAGTTCTATTTTGTAAGCAGCTGTGAGCATTTCTGTACATAGAGTCCTCTCGATATATTATATATATCTCTAGTGGAATTGTTTAAATCCACCAGAAAGTTTTTAAAGACTCTTATTTTTAATTACTTATGTTTTGATTCATTCAAGTTTACATTCCGCATTGTGCTAATCAAAACAAATATATATCCATAATCGAGTTGAACATTTTTATTTCAAGAAAAAGTTTCAAGAATTCCATTCAACCCCCCTTCTGTAATTCTTGCTATATTGTTAAGGGACTAACAATTGGTATCAGAGTGAGCTCTTAATCTACAAAGAGTTTAAAGATCAAAACAATGCAGCAAGATGAACAAGAAAGATGTTGGAGTCAAGATTCCTTTTCTTGATAAAGATAATTACCATCATTGGAAGGTAAAGATGCATCTTCATATGCTTTCTCAAGATGAGGCCTACGTGGACTGCATAGAAAGAGGCCCTCATATTCCAATGAGAGCTGCAACAGGAAATGAACCATCTGTTCTAAAGCCAAGGCATGAATGGTCTGATCCTGATATTGAACAAGTCAGGAAAGATAAAAAGGCCATGAACATTCTGTTCAATGGTGTTGATGCAGACATGTTTGATAACATTATCAACTGCAAGACTGCCAAGGAAGTTTGGGACACAATACAGATAATCTGTGATGGTACTGAGCAAGTAAGAGAAAATAAAATGCAGCTCCTGATTCAACAATATGAGCATTTTCACAATGAAGAAAGTGAGTCACTCACTGACATTTTTAGTAGATTCCAAAAGCTACTAAATGCTCTTAAATTACATGGAAGAGTCTATCAGACTAAAGACTCCAATATGAAATTTCTCAGATCTCTTCCAAAAAAATGGAAACCAATGACAGTCTCATTGAGAAACTCACAAGATTATAAGGAGTTTACTTTGGAGAGACTGTATGGCATTCTGAAGACCTATGAGCTTCAAATAGAGCAGGATGAAAGAATGGAGAGAGGAAAGAAGAAAGGAGGATCCATTGCACTAGTTGCTGATTTGGAAAAGGAGAAGGAAGTGAAGATGGAAGCTGTGGAATCAACTTCAAAGGCCTGTGAAAGCAAGGGTAAAGGGCTAGCTACAGAAAATAAAGATTCATTGAGCCAAGATGACATGAAGGACATTGATGAGCACCTAGCATTCCTTTCAAGAAGATTTTCCAAGCTCAAGTTCAAGAAGAACTTTGGAGATGCCAAGCCAAATAGAAACATGGTGGATAAATCAAAATTCAAGTGTTTCAAATGTGGCTTGGCAGGGCATTTTGCAAATGACTGTAAAAAGTCAGATTCCAGTAAGAAAAGATTTGAGTCTGTAGATTACAAGCAAAAATACTTTGATCTACTCAAACAAAAGGAAAGGGCTTTTATTACACAAGAGAATGACTGGGCAACTGATGGCTTGGATGAAGATGAAGATGTCAGCTATGTCAATCTAGCCCTTATGGCCAAGTCTGATGAAACAGAGACAAGTTCCTCAAGCAATCAGGTAATCACTACAAACCTTGCACATTTATCTAAAGCTGAGTGTAATGATGCAATAAATGACATGTCTACAGAATTGTATCATTTGCGTGTTACACTTAAGTCCCTCACTAAAGAAAATGCTAAAATCAAAGAAAACAACTTGTTTTTGAGTGAGAGGAATAATGTGCTTGAGTCTCAGTTTGTTGAGTTTGAGAAACTAAAAATTGAGTGTAGAATTGCCAAGGAGGAATTAACTGAGTCCTTGAAAAAGGAAGAAATTTTAAAGAAGCAGCTCGATCGTGAACAAGTGGTGATTAAAGCATGGAAAACATCCAGAGATGTTCATGCTCAAATCACCAAGGTTCAAGGAATTGAGTCTTTTTGTGATGAAGCCTGGAAAAAGAATAAGGAGAAACTAGAACCTATTTTGGTAGATGGGTTGCTGACAGATGTAGACTCGACGAATGATGAGGACTATCCGTCGGATAACAAAAAATGTTATCCGTCGAATGATAAAAATCCTCATCCGTCGGCTGTAAGCAAACCCATTAGCAAAGCCAAATTAACCAAGCTAAATGATAAGTATGGGTCTGTTTCCAAGAACTTTGTTTCAGGAGAGTCAAGTCAAGCCAAGAAAGGGAAGAAGGCTAATGTTGGTCACATGACTGTCAAACAGTTAAGTGACAGACTTGAGAAGATAGAGGTAAAAACAGAGACTAAAAGGAAAAACAATAGGAATGGTAAAGTAGGGATTAACAAACATAATAACTACACACCTGACAAATATGCTCCTAGAAAAATTTGTGTCAAGTGTGGTAGTGTAAATCATTTGTCTATTAATTGCAAATCTGCCATGCCTACTCCCATGTCTGTTCAGCCTCAATTCTCTAATATGAATGCCATGCCTCCCATGCCTGTTAATGCTATGCCTACACAGAACATGAATGCGCAGTTTGCTAATATGCCATTTGCACCTAATCCATATTATGCTGCATACAATATGCCTCAAATGCCATTTAGCATGCCTTACTGGAATAACATGTTTGCACCAAGCATGCCATTTCCTGTTAGCCATAACATACATGATAATTCTGTTGCATCTAGTGGTTTCAAAGGCCCAACCCAAATGACTAAGGAAGAATCTGAAATTCCTAAGTCAAATGAGTTAAGACCTAAGAAATAGAAGAAGAAAGCTAACAAGGCATGACCCAAGGAAACTTGGGTACCAAAATCAACTTGATTTGATTTTGATGTGTGCAGGGAAACATAAGGAATCTTTGGTACTTGGATAGTGGTTGTTCAAGACACATGACTGGTGATTCTACCCTGCTCACAGAGTTTGAAGAGAGAGCTGGCCCAAGTATCACTTTTGGAGATGACAACAAAGGTTATACTGTGGGATATGGCTTGATTTCAAAGGACAATGTCATCATTGAAGAGGTTGCCTTAGTGGATGGTCTCAAACACAATCTGTTGAGTATCAGCCAGCTTTGTGACAAAGGCAACTCAGTAACCTTCAACAAAGAAACCTGTGTTGTGATTAATAATCAAAACAACAAAGTGGTTCTCACTGGTGTGAGAAGAGGAAATGTGTACCTAGCTGACTTCAACTCAACTAAAGCAGAATCTGTAACTTGTCTTCTTAGTAAAGCAAGTCAAGATGAAAGTTGGCTATGGCACAAGAAGCTATCCCATTTGAACTTCAAGACCATGAATGAGCTGGTAAAGAAAGAGCTAGTTAGAGGCATTCCTCTGGTGGAGTTTACAAAGGATGGACGGTGTGATGCCTGCCAAAAAGGGAAGCAGATTAAAGCATCATTCAGGAAGAAACTTGATTCAGCAATTGAAGAGCCACTGCAACTGCTTCACATGGATTTGTTTGGACCAGTTAATGTATTGTCAATTTCAAAGAAAAGATTTTGCCTAGTAATTGTAGATGATTTCTCAAAGTTCTCTTGGACCTATTTCCTAAAGTCCAAAGATGAGGCTAGTGAAATCATCATCAATCACATAAGGCAAGTTAACAATTATCCTGATTTCAAAGTTAGAAGAATCAGGAGTGACAATGGAACTGAGTTCAAGAACTATGTCATGAGAGTATTTTGTGAGGAAAATGGGATCTTGCATGAGTTTTCAGCAGCAAGGACTCCACAACAGAATGGAGTAGTGGAAAGAAAGAATAGATCTCTTATTGAAGCTGCAAGGACAATGCTTGAAGAATCAAAATTACCAACTTATTTCTGGGCTGAAGCTGTAAACACTGCATGCTACACTCAGAACATCTCTCTGATTAATCAAGCAAGATGCATGACACCTTATCAATTGTTCAAGAACAAGAAGCCAACTCTAAACTTTTTTCATGTCTTTGGCTGTAAATGCTATATTCTGAGAAATCAAACTGATCAAAATGGGAAGTTTGATGCTAAAGCAGATGAAGGAATTTTTGTTGGATATGCTGTTGGTAAAGCATATAGAGTCTACAATCTAAGAACCAACATTGTTGTTGAATCTATACATGTTGTGTTTGATGATAAAAAGATTGAAGGACTAAAAGATGGAGATTACCATGAAAGCCTCAAATTCGACAATGTTGAGATGGTCAGTGATGAAAGTGATGATGAGAGTGATCAAGAAACAGTGTCTAAGGATAATGCAGACAAATCTACCACAAATGAAGCACAAAACTCAACATCCGTCGAGTTACGTAATGCTTCATCCGTCGGAAGGCAATCTGTATTATCCGTCGGAAGTCAACCTGCCTCATCCGTCGGTACTCAAAATTCACCATCCGTCGGGATATCAAAAGGAGCAGGAAGTCAAGGCAGATCACCCATAGAAAGTACCCCTATCTCAAATCAAAGATCCACAAACTCAGGGGGAGTTTCTAGCAATCAAAACTCAATCACACAATAAGACAACATTGAGGTCTCTTCATCTAGGGCTATTCTACCTCAACCAAGAAAATGGACAAAAGATCACCCCTTTGAACTGATTATTGGTGATGTTTCTTCCAGAGTTCAAACCAGGAGAGCAACTCAGGAAGAATGTCTATACAGCAGCTTCCTGTCTAAGGAAGAACCAAAGAAGGTAAACCTTGTTAGATCCTAATTGGATTTTAGCTATGCAAGAGGAGCTAAACCAATTTGAAAGGAATAAAGTATGGAAGTTGGTACCCAAGCCTACAGGAAAGAATCCAATAGACAGCAAATGGGTATTCAGAAACAAGATGGATGAAAATGGCATAGTAGTAAGGAACAAAGCAAGATTGGTTGCTAAAGGCTATTGTCAGCAAGAAGGGATAGATTTTGATGAAACATTTGCTCCTGTTGCAAGACTTGAAGCCATCAGAATCTTCTTAGCCTATGCAGCCCATGCCAATTTCAAGGTCTATCAAATGGATGTCAAAAGTGCCTTTCTGAATGGAGATTTGGAGGAAGAAGTGTATGTAAGTCAACCTCCTGGCTTTGAAGATCCAAATTTCCCAGAGTATGTCTATTATCTACTGAAAGCACTTTATGGACTGAAGCAAGCACCTAGAGCCTAGTATGACACTTTATCAAAGTTCCTTTTGAAAAATCACTTCACAAGAGGTACTGTAGATAAAACTTTATTTTTCAGAAATGTTAATGGCTCTAGCATACTTGTTCAAATTTATGTAGATGATATTATTTTTGGCTCTACAGATGAGAAACTTTGTAAAAAGTTTGCCAAACTGATGCAAAGCAAGTATGAAATGAGTATGATGGGAGAACTAACTTACTTTCTTGGTTTACAAGTTAAGCAAGTTAGTGATGGAATATTCATTAGTCAAACTAAATATATTTTTGATCTTTTAAAGAAGTTTGATCTAATGGATTGCACATCTGCTGTAATAACCCCAATTTTTGGAAATTTTGAAACCCTTATGAATAGTGTTTTTGCTGAATGAGAAAACTTTTCATGCCACACTACGTAGGGGTTCTGTTATTGATCTTCTGGGATATTATTAGTACTCTATGTGGTATATAAGTGTATGTAAAGATCGTCAGAATCCAATTCCGAACACTTTGATTTTCCCCGGAAATCCACTAGATACGGAAAGAATTGAGTATAAGGTAACAGGATAAAAAGGATTTAAATTAAAGGATTATAAGAGAGGATCATAAAAGGAATATAATATATTGAGAAAGGTCAAGGGAACCTAAGTAATAAGATCCTGGGTATGATCCCTCAAACGATAAACGAAAACGAAAGTTAAGCGAACCGTATAACAGATCAGCGGTCATTAGGCAAACAATTAGGAAGTTAATCAAAGAGATTAGAGGGGATGATGTCATCCAACCAATGAGAAGAGGACAAAGAGGGGAGGATGACATCACATGATGACATAAGCATAACATAGGGAGGAAGGAGATGTGGTTGGTTTATAACCACACAAAGACAAGGTTATTAAGGTAATTAACCAAAAACAAAATAAATCAATAATCAACCAACCAAGCCAAATATTACATTTTCACCAAAAAAACACAAACTTTTCATTTCCTTCTTCCTAGCTCTCGGCTTTTGCCATTTTCAAAGGAAAGAAAAATCCAAAACCAAGATCCAAGCTTTGTTAAATTATGAGGTAATTATCTAAGGTTCCTTATACATAGATATAGCTAACCCATGAGTTTAAGCTTCTATTTCCTTCACAATCTCTTCCAATAAATCATGGAAGAAGATGGTGAATAGTGTTTTTTAAGAACTAAATTTTTTTGTTCTTGAAGTTTTGTTTTGTTTAAGCTTGGATAAGGACTTTAAGGGTGATTCCAAGCCATTCTCTTGATTCTCCACTCTCCAAGGAAGGTATAAACTCCAAACCCTAGCTTTAGTTTTGAGTAATTAGGAATGAATATGATTGATATAGTATATGTGAAGCATGATGCTTGATTGTGTAAAGTTTGGTTGAGTTTGTAGAGCTTAGTTGGTTTTGTGGTATTTTTGGGGTTGTAAATCTTGATAATTAGTTAAGGAACCTAAGTAAAGCTTTTAGTTCATGTGGGGAATAAGTATAAATTGTTAATGTGGAGTTGTTGGGGCTGTTATGATGTAGGATGGATGGAGTTTTGATTGGGTTGTGAATTGGGATTGATTGGTGGTTGTTTGGGAATGGTTTAAATTTGGGAAATCACGTAAACATAGCCGTCGTAATGCCCAATTTACCGTAGACTGTTTTTGTTCTTAACATCAAAACCCTTGAACTCACTGCTAGGTTTTGACCATTACCATGTTTAGATAGTTCATGTTACGAGCTTCTTTTTGATATGTGGTTCGTTTGATTCCGATGAACGGTTTAGGAGAAACGGCCGTTTTAAGTAACGACGTTTCGCGAACGAACCCTTACCCCTCACCTTACTTTGAAACATAGGTTAAAGACCTTAAAGGACTAATTGAAGTATGAAACATTTATGTAAGGTGTAATAGGCAGTTGGTAAGACACTTGCGAAAGAATCGCCTTAAAATTCGTAATGGTTAATTTATTAAAAATGGTGGAGCCGAGGGTACTCGAGTGACTTAAGAGAATCAGTAAGCGCAAAACGAGCGTTAGAGTCTAAGTTGGTTAAAGTATAGATTTACAAGTGACTTTGGTATAATTCCAACTTACTTGTTGTTTATAGGTTACCAGACTCGTCCCGAGCCATTGTAACCCCCGGTCGCTCAGGCAAGTTTTCTACCCGTTATACTGTTGTTGTGATGTATATATGTATATGCATTATCTTGTGATAGATGCATGTTGGTTAATTAGCAAATTTTGTGATATATTGAAGCATGCTGATATGGTATATATATGCATGCCTGTTTCGTATTCTTGCCATATATATCTGTTGGTTCAGTTGATAATACCTATGCTAGAGAATAGCGGTAATTTGCATATACCCTTAGTATAGGGACCCAAAGGTGAAAACATTTTCTAAAACCGGGAGTTGAGGATCCCGAGTAGATTTTGTATATATATATATATTTATATATACATGGTTATAGTTTTCAAAACTATTAATCGAATAAGGTTTATTCGATAACTTTATATTATTTAATGAATATTATTTGAATATTCATTTGAGGATCTATGACTCCGATTATTTGCTGAGATATATTCTTTATTTTATTAAAGAATAAGGTATCGATAATCAAACTTATCTTTGATAATTCAAATAAAGATATTACTTTTGTATAAGTATATCTTTGATTATTTACTATTCATTTCAAGTAAGTTTTCCAACTTCTACCTCAAGTATTCTTTATGGGAATATTATTTAAATAATAATATTCAGATATTTCTTTTTATTGAGACTGATTTACTTTATTAAATCAGCATTATTCCAAACACTCTTTAAAGTATTTTCGAGTCTTTAAAATGATTTTCAAAAATTAGAGCGGATCCCAAAACTCATTTTTTTTTATATTTAAGATCTCCCTTTTAAAAAGAGGATTTAAATACTCGCTCAAAACCTGAGGGATCCGGCTCTGTGGTGTGTTTTATATTCGCAACAAGATTACGGTCTTGATAAAGGAGTTTTTGATTACTTACCCAATACTCGGGAAGTACAATTCTTGGAACAAGTTAATCCATTAACAGGCATCGCCTGGGAAATATCGGTGAGTTTTCCTTTCCAACTAGATACGACTTCTTGGTGGAGCCGTATCAACAAGTTTCTACTTGGGGAAAGTGGGGACGAGCTTTACGTTTCAGAGTCATGGATTTCATCTGAACTAGGAGTGGCGTAAGTGGTCGAGTAGCGCCGGCCCAGCCTTATTATATTGGCCCAAATGGCCTGGAAGTTCCGCTAAGGCGGTCCATTCCTTAGGAGTTCAGTGTTCGGTTGACAAGTAAATCCGACAGGTTCTCCTCTACATGTAGAAAATGGTGGGGTTGCACTACTACGACTGATCATCGTAAGTGGTCTTCCTGGCGCGGCAAACTCCCGTAATGAGTTCATCATCCAATTGGATATTTCTGCAACACTACCCAGAGCACTTCGATAGAAAGGCTACGGTTGGGCGATTATTGAGTGTTGGCAGGGTCAAGTTTTCAAAATGATGTTTGCATCAAATGAAGTATCTCGTAACTTCATTTTATTTTGATGATATTTTAAAAGATTTAATCTATTCAAATCTGGTCTTGTAGTCTCATCTATGTGATGAACTTTTGAAACTATTTATAACTTGAACGGTGGTAGTTCAAGTAGTATTTGGAAAAGATATAAGTATATTGGAGTATCTTGTAACTTCACCTTTTAAAATTATATCTAGTTAATGGTTGTCTTATGAATGACAAAGACTTTCAGAAAAATGTTGAGACAAGGTTAGATATATGAGATCACCTTGCAACGATATTTTTTATACAGTTATAAACTGGAACTTTGTGTATATTATACATGGAAGAGGACTTCCAAGATTTTGAAAAGTATATATGTATATATACTGAATATTTTGCGACTTCATCGCAGTAAGATATCAACTTGGTTCATTTCTTCTTAACCAAGACTTTCTTGAGTACTATGAGAATGCTCATATATTGTAAGTTATTATAAATATTATTTTGGTGGGCTTGCTCTTCACCCTTGCTTTCTTCTCTCATCACACAACATCAGATAGGCAAGATGAACAGGACTAAGCTCCCAATTCGCGAGCGGATAGGAAACGTTCCGCAGTTTCCTATAGGCGTTGATGTCGCTGTAGCTGAGGTAGGAACTACCAATAGGCTAGGCTTTCAACTTTTGATGTACCAGATTATGTATATTTATGAATTGTAATAATGGCAAAGAAATGTAAATTTATTCAGAAAACCTTTTAAGGTGTATTGGCAGATAATTGTGGAATAAAATGACTTGTGATTATTTTTGGATGTTCATCTCTGAGACTATAACGTGTGGTGTGTGTGTTTATTGTGGGGTCACAGTACAGAGTAGTTGATTAACTATTAAGATTGGGTATTATTAAGGGAAATGGAACTCGTGACAACCCGGATCCCCGACCCCGGATTTGGGGGTGTTACATCTGCAAAAACTCCCATGGCCACTGCAACTAAGCTTGAACTAAACACTACTGAAAAGTCTGTGGATATTTCAAGTTATAGAGGCATAGTTGGCTCACTTCTGTACTTAACAGCTAGTAGGCCAGATATAATGTTTGCTACATGTTTGTGTGCTAGATTTCAGGCTGATCCTAGAGAGTCTCACTTGATAGCTATTAAGAGAATTTTCAGATATCTCAAAGGAACACCAAAACTTGGCATTTAGTATCCTAGAGATTCTGGTTTTGATCTAACTGGTTATTCAGATGCAGATTATGCAGGTTGCAGAATTGATAGAAAAAGCACAACAGGAACCTGTCAATTTTTAAGAGACAAGCTTGTGTCCTGGTTCAGTAAAAAGCAAAATTTAGTTTCTACTTCTACAGCTGAAGCTGAATATATTGCTGCTGGCATGCTGTGCACAGATTTTATGGATGAAAAATCAATTGCTAGACTATGGTTTGCAAGTTGAAAGGATTCCTATTTTCTGTGACAACACAAGTGCAATTGCCATCACTGAAAATCCAGTGCAACATTCAAGGACAAAGCATATAGACATCAAGTACCATTTCATAAGGGAACATATTATGAACGGTAATGTAGAGTTACATTTTGTTCCAAGTGAGAAGCAACTTGCAGATATTTTTACCAAGCCACTGGATGAATCCACCTTTTCTAGGTTGGTAAGTGAGTTAGGTATGCTTAATTACTCTTGAATTTATCTGAACTATTTTGCAAGTTGAAAAGTAGCCAGAAATTTAACTGATTTTTAGTCTTGGATGAAATTTTGGCTAAGTCAAAATTTGCATCTCGACGGATGACCATTATCCATCGAGTTGAGTCATCCGTCGATATACAAATTGTAAATAAAAATCAAGTATTTTTTTCTGGAATCTTTTCAAATTCGTCGGATAACAGTTTATCCTCATCCGTCGAAGTGTCTAAATCTTAACCGTTAATTCACTGAACATTATCCATCGAGTATACTTACAGTTTGTAAGCATTACACGACGGATAATGAGTGGATTTTTTACAGTTTATTTCTAAAACGGCTATTTTAGGCAATTTCTATTGGGTAATTTACTTCTCTTTATTATTTTTATCCGTTGTTTTGAGTAAAGTATAAAAGCTTATTTCATTCTAATCATTTTCTTTTATCATTCTCAAATTCAACTGTGTTATTTCATTCTCTCTCAAGCAAAAATCCTCTTTCTCTTCAAGCTTTTCTTCTCTAACAATGGCACCCGTAGTAAAGATCATGTCACAGACTGAGTTCATATATGAGAAGAACAACTTCACTGCTTTGGTCAATAAGGGTATTCAGCAATCAGAAGACTATCATAAGATGATGGACTTCGTGAAGAACTGCAAGTTAAGTTTTGCCATGCTGGAATCACCCACAATTTATTGTGAAGTTGTTGAAGAGATGTGGACAACAACAATCTACAACTCTACTGACAAAACCATCACTCTGACCATCAAAGGTAATGAATTATGTATCAATAGTGATGTAATAAAAGCATGTTTCAAGATTCCTGATGATAATGTAACTGCACCACACACTGACACTGATATTGTCAATATGCTCAATTCCATTCATTATGCACTTCCTACTATAAAACTAAGTGACATTAGGAGACTAGGTTTTAGGAAGGAATGGAGTTACATGTGTGATGTTGTAACTAAAGTCTTTTCTGGAAAAATCAGTAATTTTGATTCTGTGAACATTTCCATGCTTAACATGCTATACATGCTAGTTACAGACAAATCAATTTCAGTGATCTTATTGTGTATGAGTTAGGTTTTAAATTAGGTGACTTAGCCAAAAGAGGAAAGAATGTTTACTATGCTAGATTTTTTATGCTTTTGGCTAACCATCTTTGTCAAGAGATTGTGCTTGAGAACCCAAACAATAAATTAGCTTGTTGGGTCCAAGAGAGAAGAATCATTGCAGACTTGAACAGAGCCAACCATCACAGGGATGTGCCAATGTTCTATTTTCCTGTAATGCTGACACCTAAGGTAAGTTCATCCATACCCTCAACTATTCCAATCTCTTATATTTCTTTGACTTCAGGCATAACTATGGCAACTGTGACAATGACCAAACAGTTTCCTACCAAAGCTGCTAAAACAACTGTAATTTCTAAATCCAAATCAAAGAAAACCCCCTCTGGTATCTCTCAAAAGGTACCAGTTGAAAAATCTACCAAAGCCAAAGAGGGGAGTGTGAAGGAGGGTAAGATAGGTGAGGGAAGGGGTGAACATCAAAGAAACCCCAAGGATAAGGATGGAGAGTTGAGTGAATCCCAGCCTAGCCACACTGCAGTTTCCCAACAAACTGTAGTGCTTAAAAAGGACAAAAGCTCACTTCTAGCTGCATCCTCCCAAAAGGATGTGGCTATTGAACAAAGCTCTCATCCAAGAGCACATGTCAAGAGGGTTAGGGACACAAGCTCACCCCAAACTTACACTAGAAAGAAGAAATCCAAAACAACTGGGGATGCACAGGGCACACACTTAGTGCAAACTGGTGCTAAAGACACAGTCCCTGCACCTTCTCAAATTCAGATTGATGTGGCTCCAATAAATGTGGAGTCACAGCCAAAATCTCTCATTATAGAAGCCACTGAAACACAATACTCACCAACTAACTCACTGGAAGTGGACATGATAAACACTTCAATTCCTGATTCCCCTTCTTTAACTCTGTTGGGGAAGCCAAAATCTAGTGCAAGTGAGCATCATCTTTTAGATGATTTGTTGGCTCACTTGCCAATTCTTTCAGATTCTATTGTGACATCTGTGCCTCAAATAACTTCAATCAACACAGAGTCAACAATAGTTTCTCTTCCCACCTCATTCATTTCTACTCTCTCGATGGATATTGCTCATCCGTCGAGTAGTGATTGTATCCTGACGGATAAGCTTAACAGCAGTTATCCGTCGGATAGCTTTACCACTCACCTGACGGATATCACTTATCCGTCGAGTGTCTCTGCACAACTTTAAACTTCAATAATTTCAAGTGCAGAAGATTTAGTGGTAATACAATCACTCTTAGGAGTGAGAGAGGAGAGTGCATTGAGTGAGAGGCTGGGTTGCTCCCAGGCAAAAGGAGAGGAAAAGAGTGAATCTCAGCAATCCATTCATTCAGGATTGGCAAAAGTGAGTGAGAGGAGTCCCACCTTAGTAGGTGAAGGTGAGGGTGTGAGGGTGGGGAGCCAGGGTGAGACCCTGATGTAACAAAAGAGAGAATATGAGAGAAAGGCAGGTACTGGAGAAATAAGGATGGAACCAGCCATTGCTAGTGAGTCAATGATTGTGGATGATGCTGAAAAGGAAAGACAATTTCAGCAACATTACAAAGCTGTAATTGATAACATTTCCTTGGATGCTGACACTTTTACTCACCCTGTTTCAGCCTATCAATTGTTGGCTGCTCAGGGCAATGTGGAGGCAGAGTAGACTTTGAATTTAGTGCACACCACAGAATCTCTTCAAAGAGATAAAGCTGCTGTGAACAGAATGCCTTCTCAAGCTGGAGAGCCATTTGAAGAATTTGGAGTAAATTTTGATGATGATGACTCTGGTTCTTTGGATGGAAGCATGAACTTAGGGGGAGCTGAAGGCCCAAGTTCTGCTTTAAGTTTACCTGAATGGGCATGGGCAAAGGAATCTACACCAGGATAATTTGAGGTGTCTTTGGTCAAACAAGTAATAGCTATTCAACAGGCCCTTCAGGAAACTTCAGATGCTGGTACCAAGGCTGTTCTTCAAGCTCGCCTGGACTATCTACATCTAATGAAGATCCAGCACTTAAAACAGAATCTCAGTGTGGATGAATTGAAAAAGGATATAGCTGACTTGAAGACCTATAACTCTGAGAAGCTGGATTCAGTAATGCCATATGGTACCATGCAAGATCTATTACTGAGATTAAGGAGAGAATCAGATTCTGACAAGAAGATAGCCAAGCTGGAGAACAGAGTTCAAGTTATTGAGAATTCAGTGGCTCTACTTCTTCAAAATCAACAGACTCAGACAAATCTTCTTATACAACTGGCTAAAGCACAAGGACTAACTCCTCCACTTGATGATAACAAAAAGGGGGAGAGAGAATCAAGTAAGGGGGAGAAAGGACCAACTGAGGGGAGAAACTTCTAGTTCAAATCAGCAAAGTAATTGTACCTTCAATTACTATCTCCAAGCCACCAGTTGCAGATGGTATAGATCTTATCAATGCAGCAGCAGAAAATTTGAAAGATGCTGATAAAGGAAAGTTGACTCTGATCAACTGGAAAAAGATTGATGAGGACATACAGAAAAAGTTTGAATTAGTCAAGGAACCAGTTCAGTCATCCATCCATCACTCTCATGTCAAGCCAATCAGTGTGAATGAGATGAGCATGAACTATCTGGAGAAAGGACAATCTTCCTGCATCAAGACTACAAAGGCTGAGATAATTCTTAAACCAAGGGCAAACTATCCAAAGTCATCTTTGAAGAACCCTATGGATACTGTGTATGAGACACCCAAGCCTGATGAAAAGAAGCTTCTGTCAAGATCTATTGTCTTCTACAAAGATCCAGCTGATTCAGCCTCAAGAAAGAGAATTGCAAAGATATTCAGAAATGGGAAGGAAATTTGTGTGGTAGCTGGACATCCACAATTTGATCATGCAAAGAAAGAAGAAAAAGCCAGATTGAAGCAGGAAAAGAGGCAAGTTGCTCTAGATGCAAAGAAGTCTAAACAAAAGAAAGAACAGTTTGCTATCTTGGCCAAGCTACAGGCTGTGAATTCTTCTCAACAAATTCCCTCTCAACCATCTCAAGCTACTAAATCAAAGAAGAAGATTGAAGAACAGAAGAAATCCCCAAGAAAGAAAGAACTGGCTAAAAGAACAAAAAGGAAATTGGATGTTGTTGACAAGGAATTGGAAGATCAATTTCCTAAGGAATCCACTCAAGCTAAAACTCAATCATCAAAGCCCTTTGTGGTATTTGAAGGTATAAGGGTGGTGGACCCCTACAGGAACATACATGGAGAGCCTATTGTGCCAAAGGATGAGCCAATAGAGTGGGACAAATTACCAATTCCTGACTTCAACTTGCCAATTCTTACTAAGCCAAGAAGGACAAAGTCAAGGGCAGTCAAGAAAGTGAAGTTGCAACCTCTCAAATCCAAGTCAGTAGTCAAAGCTCAACCCAAGGTCAACAGGGGAGACTACTTGTACTTATGTGACATCAAAGAATTCTCAGATCTAAACCTTTATCTGGAGGAGCTGGATGAGGTAAGGGCAATTGATGCATACAGAAACCTACCTGAAAGGTTGGTGTTCAAGTACAAAGGAGGAAGGGAGATTCAGTGGCTTCTTCACATGATACTTCAAGAAAGCCAAGCTGTGTTGATCAAAGTCTATTCATCCTTCAAGAAAAACTTTGGGTTCAATGTAACTGCAAGAAGATTAGTATTAAAGAAGATTGAAGAGCTAAGGAGTGTTAGAGCCAAAGATGCACTTCCCAAGACTCTTATCATCCCATACACAGGGAGAAGAGTGCATCTAAGGCCCTACTGGCTGATGGAATTCATGGACGACAAGGGTGTGAGAAGATTCTTCAGATTAGAAGACCAATTGAGTATCTCTAGCAATGAGACTCTCTTGGAGATGCAAGAAATGTTAGATCTCTCAGAATCTGATGAATTAGAATTCCACAGGCAGCTCCAGAATCAAATTGAAGAAAACAACAGAAAGCTTAGAAGAAGATCCAGACCTTCAAGAAACTAGAAAAATCTGCTCAGGCTAGAGGAGCATCTTGAACTGACTGTGAGCCAAACCTTGTACATTTTGTTTAAATAGAAGCACTTTCAGTTTTATCTACTTATCTTTAAAGATATATATTAAGGATGTTTTGTAATCATCAAGTGTCTCTTAATTTATGGCTACAATTCCAGTAGACATAAATTGGGGGAGATTGTTGTGAACATGTTGTGTACTTGATGATCACTTAAACAAAATGTCTACGTAGATTTTACTTAGTGAAATTATGTAGCACTCGACGGATAAGAGTTTTAGTCCCGACGGATAACTCATTATAGTCCCGACAGATGATTAACTTATTATCCATTGAGTGAGTAGCTTATGTAATAATAAGTTTGTAGCACGGTGATGTATGCACCTTTGTATAGAATCTGTAATAGCATATAAGTCATGTTGAATTTAACTAGATATGCAGAATAGGTTGATTAACTGTACATAAGCAATGTCTTGTAATTCTGTATAAGTGAAATGAAGTCAAGTGCCAAAATAGCTACCGACGGATGATTAACAAAGCTTCGACGGATGATCAAATGACTATCAACGGATGTTTAACATAGCAGTCGACGGATGATCAATTAAGTCATCGACGGATGATCTGAAAGTCGACGGATGATCATATCAAGATTCAAACATCAGTTGAACAGTGAAAGCTGACACACAGCCGTCGAGTTGGATACAAACACACTGTGGAAGCCCATTAACTGGGTAATAGAGGACGAAAAGCAGCAAAGATCAAGACTGTTAGATTTTATATTTGTTCAATTCTTTTGACTTTGTAATCTTGGTAATATATAAACCAAGAGAGTAGCAAATAGAAATATAACTGAGATAGCTGAAAAACATACAAACAGAGAAATCTTTGTAAGCACAATCTTTAGCATTTCCTGTATTCTCAGCAGTTCTATTTTGTAAGCAGTTGTGAGCATTTCTGCACACAGAGTCCTCTCGATATATTATATATATCTCTGGTGGAATTGTTTAAATCCACCAGAAAGTTTTTAAAGACTCTTGTTTTTAATTACTTATGTTTTGATTCATTCAAGTTTACATTCCGCATTGTGCTAATCAAAACAAATATATCCATAATCAAGTTGAACATTTTTATTTCAAGAAAAAGGTTCAAGAATTCCATTCAACCCCCCTTCTGTAATTCTTGCTATATTGTTAAGGGACTAACACGTCCTAACAAGTGTTAATTTTTTGTTTATGTGTTTGTCATCTATGATCGTTAAAGTTCATTGACTCGGACATTGTTACTTATCTGTTTTCTTTTCTTATTTGAGGTACTCTAGCGAGCGTGTAAGTATACGCGTTCGCGGTCTCGTAAGAGAACTCTGGATAAAGCCGAGGAAGAAGTTGTAGTGGTTCGAAGGGAAGTTTTTGAGGATGAAGAGAAGGTAGAAGAAGAAGAAGAGAAAATCGAGGAACCAGTTTTAGTAGTGATGGGAGATCAAGCAGAAATTTTTAAGGCTTTGATGGACTATTCTCAGCCTAAGATCAATGATATTCAGTCAAGCATCATCAGACCATCCATTTCGGCTAACGCTTTTGAGATCAAGTCAAGCACGATTCAGATGATACATAACTCAATTCAGTTTGGGGGTTCTCCTACTGAAGACCCCAACATGCACATCAGAGATTTCATCGAGATCCACGACACTTTCAAGTTCAATGGTATGACTGAAGATGCTATCAAGCTGCGACTCTTCTCATTCTCTCTAAGGGATAAATCAAAGTGCTGGTTACATTCTCTACCACAAGGGTCTATTACCACATGGGGATCTTCCTCAAAAGTTTCTCACTAAATTCTTCCATATGGCGAAGACTGCTACAATCAGGAATGCTCTTACTCAGTTTTCTCAGCAAACTGGAGAATCTCTGTGTGAGGCTTGGGATCAATATAAGGAGATGCTAAGGAAGTGCCCACACCATGGCATGCATGATTGGATGATTATAAACTGTTTCTATAATGGATTGGTGCTACTTCTAGACCCATGCTCGATGCAGCATCAGGAGGAGCCTTGTGGGCTAAAAGCTACAATGAAGCTTATGAATTGATTGAACTGATGGCTGCTAATAAATACCAGAATCCTTCTCAGAGACTGACTCAGGGAAAAGTAGCAGGAATTCTGGAGTTGGATGCAGTAACTGCTATTGCTGCCCAACTTAAGGCTTTGACGTTGAAGGTGGACACTTTGGCCAATTATGGAGTTAATCAAATCACTAGTGTCTGTGAGCTTTGTGATGGTGCCCATGAGACTGATCAGTGTGCTATTTCTAGTGAATCAGCTCAGTTCGTGAGCACTTTTCAGCGATCGCAGCAACCTGTGCCAACCACTTATCATCCCAACAACCGCAATCATGCTAATTCAGCTGGAGCAACGCTTAGAATGCGGTTCAACAGCCTTATCAACAGTACCCAGCTAAGCAGTACAACCCCCTATTTTTCAGCAACTACAATATGTACCAAGGCAGCAACTTCAGTTGCAACAAGCTAATGAAAAATCTGAATTAGAGGAGTTGAAGCTTATGTGCAAGAGTCAAGCTGTTTCCATCAAGACCTTGGAAAATCAAATTGGATAAATTACCAATGCCTTGCTAAATCGTCAACCTGGTACATTACCTAGTGACACTGAAGTGTCAGGAAAGAGGGAAGCTAATGAGCAGGTGAAGGCAATCACTTTGAGGTCTGGAAAGGTTGCAAATCCCCAACAAACTCAGGTTTCAAATGAAGAAGTTGGGGCTGAAGAAGAAGTAGAGCAGCAGGAAGCAGAAGTGGAACCAAGGAAGACTACTATTGAGCACACTCCTTCTGAGGGTAATACAAGGGAGAAATAGATCTATCCTCCACCACATTTTTTTAAGCGGTTGCAGAAGAAAAAGCTGGATAAGCAATTTGAGAAGTTTCTGGAGGTGTTCAAGAAACTTCATATCAACATACCTTTCGCTGAGGCTCTTGAGCAGATGCCTAGTTATGTAAAATTTATGAAAGGTATTCTCTTTCGAAAAGTGAAGCTAGATGAATTAGAGACTGTCGCTCTCACGGAGGAATGCAGTGCTGTGCTGCAACGGAAGTTGCCTCCGAAGCTTAAAGATCTAGGAAGCTTCACTACTCCATGCACTATTAGAAAAGTGTCTTTTGACATATGCTTATGTGACTTGGGAGCTAGCATCAATCTGATGCCTTTGTCAATCTTCAAGAAGTTAAATATGCATGATCCGAAACCAACTTATATGACTTTGCAGTTGGCCGACCGTTCTATTTCATATCCGCGAGGTATTGTAGAGGATGTCTTGGTCAAGGTTGATAAACTCATCTTCCCTGCTGATTTCGTAATTCTTGATTTCGAGGAGGATAAGAAGATTCCCATAATCTTGGGAAGACCTTTCTTGGCGACTGGCCGAACCTTGATAAATGTTCAGAAGGATGAGCTTACAATGCGAGTGCTAGATCAGGATGTAACTTTTAATGTATTCAATGCTATGAAATTTCCTACGGAAAGGAGGAGTGCTTAAAAGTAGAGTTGGTCGATTCTTTGATTACTTCAGAACTTGATCAATTACTAAGGTCTGATGCTTTAGAGAAGGCCTTATTGGGGAATTCAGATAGTGAAGATGACGAAGGTGAAGAGCAATTGAAATATCTGATTGTTTCTCCCTGGAAGAGGAAGATTGATATGCCTCTTGAATCTCTTGGAATGGAGGAATTGAATAAAGCTCCTAAACGCCTCAAGCCATCTATTGAGGAAGCTTCTACTCTTGAGCTTAAACCTTTACACGAACAATAGAGGTATGCATTTTTAGGTGACGCATCTACTTTGCTTGTTATTATTGCATCTGACCTTTCAGGTAGCGACGAGGAGAAGCTTTGAGGATTCTAAGAGAGTTTAAATCGGCAATTGGATGGACTATAGCAGATATTAAGGGAATCAACTCTTCTTATTGCATGCATAAAATTCTGCTAGAGGAAGGTAGCAAGCCTACGGTTGAGCAGCAAAGAAGACTTAATCCGATCATGAAGGAAGTAGTGAAGAAATAAATTCTTAAGTGGCTGGATGCAGGGATTATTTATCCCATTTCTGAAAGTTCTTGGGTAAGTCCAGTTCAGTGTGTACCAAAGAAGGGAGGTATCACAGTTGTTGCTAATGAGAAGAATGAGCTCATTCCTACTCGAACAGTCACGGGATGGAGAGTTTGTATGGACTACAGGAAGCTGAACAAGGCCACTAGGAAGGATCACTTCCCTCTGCCTTTTATTGAACAGATGCTTGACCGGTTGGCTGGTCATGAGTATTACTTTCTGGATGGTTATTCGGTTTACATCAGATTTGTATCGCTCCAGAAGATCAGGAGAAGTCTACCTTCACTTATCCATTTGGTACTTTTGCCTTTAGACGAGTTTCTTTTGGTCTGTGTGGTGCACCAGCCACATTTCAGAGATGTATGATGGTCATCTTTTCTAATATGATTGGCCAGAATGTTGAGGTGTTCATGGACAACTTCTCTGTATCTGGCGATTCTTTTGACGAATGCTTGCAGAATCTTGGACATGTTCTCAAGAGATGTGTTAGAAATGTCACTTTATGATGCGAAAGGGCATTATTCTTGGGCACAAGGTTTCTAGTAAGGGTCTTAAGGTAGACAAGGCTAAGGTGGGGGTCATTGAAAATCTTCCTCCGCCAATTTATGTTAAGGGAATTCACAGTTTTTTTGGTCATGCGGGTTTCCATAGGCATTTCATCAAGGACTTCTTTAAGATTTCAAAGCCATTGTGCAATTTGCTAGAGAAAGATGTCCCTTTCAAGTTTGATGACGAGTGCCTTGCTGCTTTTGATATATTGAAGAAGAGTTTAATCACGGCACCTATCATAACTGCACCTGACTGGAATGAACCTTTTGAGATGATGTGCGATGCAAGTGACTATGCAGTTGGAGCAGTTCTTGGGCAGTGAAAAAAAACATATTTCATGTGGTCTACTATACTAGTAAGACCTTGAATGGTGCTCAACTGAATTATACTACTACGGAGAAAGAACTCTTGGCTATTGTCTATGGTTTTGAGAAATTTTGATCTTATCTACTCGGGACAAAGGTGACAGTTTTCACTGATCATGCTGAAATTCGTTATCTCATCTCGAAGAAGGACTTGAAGCTAAGGTTGATTCGATGGGTTCTTTTGCTTCAAGAATTTGAATTAGAGATCAAGGACAGAAAGGGGACTGAAAATCAAGTCGTTGATCATCTTCCGTGTTTGGAGAACCCTAATCCTACTTCACTGGACAAGACATTGATAAATGAGTCTTTTCCCGATGAGCAGTTGTTTGGAGTGTAAGAGGAAGAACTGTGGTTCACAGACATTGTGAACACCTTGTGAGTAATATCATGCCTCCCGACTTATCATACGCTCAAAGAAAGAAGTTTCTACATGAAGTGAAGTGGTATATGTGGGATGAGCCGTTTCTTTTTTGACAAGGAGCTGACCAAATTATCAGGAGACGTATTCCTTACAGCGAAACGAGGGGGATCTTGCGAGATTGCCATTCAACGGATTATGGAGGACATTATGGGGGAGAAAAGACAACATCTCGTATTCTTCAAGCAGGTTTCTTTTGGCCAACTTTATTTAAAGATGCTCATTAGTTCATTTTGAAATGTGATTGATGTCAATGTGTGGGTAATATGTCTAAGAGGGATGAGATGCCTCTTAATGTGCTTCTCGAGGTTGAAGTCTTCGAGGTTTGGGGAATTGAATTTATGGGGCCATTTATCTCATCTGGTAACAATCAGTATTTCTTGTTGGTAGTTGATTATGTGTCGAAATGGGTTGAAGTTAAGGCGTTTCCAACGAACAATGCAAAAGTGGTGCTTAATTTTCTTCACAAGAAGATATTCATAAGTTTTGGAACTCTAAGAGTCATAATCAATGATGAGGGGTCGTATTTTTGCAACCGCAAGTTCACCGCTATGATACAAAGGTATAATGTGAATCATCGCATTGCTAAGGCTTATAATCCTCAGACGAATGGTCAAGCTGAGGTGTCTAACAGAGAGATCAAGCGAATTTTGGAGAAAGTTGTGTGTCCATCAAGGAAGGACTGGTCTTTGAAGCTTGATGAAGCTGTTTGGGCGTATCGAATAGCGTACAAGACTCCGTTAGGAATGTCACCATATCAGTTGGTTTATGGTAAGGGGTGTCATTTGTCGGTGGAGCTAGAGCATAAAGTGTATTGGGCTTTGAAGAAATTGAATCTGGATTTGGATGCAGCTGGTAAGAAGAGGATGTTTCAATTAAATGAGCTCGACGAGTTTCGACTTCAAGCTTATGAGAACAACAAAATGTATAAGGAGAAAGTCAAGAGGTGGCACGATCGGGGTCTAGTGCTTAAATCATTTGTGTCGGGGCAACAAGTTCTTTTATTCAACTCTCGTCTCCGTCTTTTTCCTGGAAAGTTGAAGTCAAGATGGTCAGGGCCGTTCGTTGTCAAAACTGTATTTCCACATGGAGCGGTGGAGATTTTTGAGAATGATCTGGGCCAAGCATTCAAGGTAAATAGCCAGAGGTTGAAGCATTACTATGGTGACACGGCAAACCGCGAGGTGGTTAGTGTCGTTTTGTTGTCCGTTTGATCTCGAGTTTCTACGTCAAGCTAACGATGTAAAGCAAGCGCTTCTTGGGAGGCAACCCAAGTTTGTTGTACATTAGTAAGTAGAGGAAGCAAGAAGAAAAGAGAAAATCACAAAAAAAATCAGAAAACAGAAAAATTCAGGGCCAACTTCAGAGACACGGCGCGGCCGCTCTGATATAGCGCGCGGCCGCGCTGAAATTACAGAGACATGGCGCACCTGCGCTGATCAAGCACGCGCCCGCGCCGATTTGGCAGAAGTAGAGCGCGCCCGCGCCGAGGTCCTGACTTAGAAAAATAAAAAAAGCAGTTTTGAAGAGGAAAAACGGGATTTTTGCTACAAAATCAATTCCTACCTGAATTTTACTCTCCCACATCCCAAAATTCCCTCTCCAAATCAAACCTATTATTCCCACTATTTCCATAATCAAATCCCACTTCTATTCCATATATAATTCTCTTTTCACCTCCTATAAATACATACACTTATACACAAACTTATTCACCACTTCACAGATTTCTCAAACACAAATTCTCTCTCAAACATAAACTCTTATTCTCTTTACTCAATTCCAATGGCACCCAAGAGACAAAGAACACAAGTAAGCAGCAGCACCACCGATTTTTCTAGTGCGGGTGGTGTGAGGCCGAAGTTTTCTACTCCCGAGGCTGAAGCGGAGTATACGAGGCTTCTTTCGAAGCCTAACATCAAGGAGAGAGGTTTTATGCCATCGGGGAAGGATGGTAAGCTGTTGGAGATGATTCTGGAGATGGGTTGGGTTTCTTTTTGTAAGGCACCCGCTGTTGTGCCCATGACTGTTATTCACGAGTTCTATGCGAACGCGAAGGCTGAGAAGAATGGCTTCACGGTGGTGCAAGGGATGACTGTAAAGTATAGTGCTGATGCTATTAGAAGAATGATTGAGCAGCCCGCGAGGAAGCCCGGGCAGGACACTTGGAATGATAAGACTCTAGAGGACTTTGATCTGGATCTTATTGTTGCTACACTATGCATGCCTGATACATATTGGAAGATTAAGAGGGGAACTACTGAGTACTCTACGTTCCCAGCTTCCAGCATAAACAGGTTTTCCCGTGCATGGAACGCGTTTATTTGTGCTAACATCATGCCATCTTTGCATGTGCATGAGATTACTGTGGAGCGTGCACGACTATTGTGGGGCATTCTTCAAGGCAATTATGTGGATCTTGGGATAGTGATTTATCAGGATATTCTGAAGTTCTTAAGGGGGAGTACCACGGGGTCTATTCCGTATGCGTCCGTTGTCACGAAAATTATGCGTGGCAGTTGGTGTTCATTGGCCAGTACATGAGCAGTTGCAGATCCCGAGTGCTCCTATTGATAGCACTACTTTGGCTACGATGCAGAAGTGGGATAGAGGTAAGCCCTATCTGAAGGGGCTTGGTTATACTTTTGACTATTTACCTGATGGGAGGCCAGCTGCTGGGGCCACCCAGATGAGCAGGACTGCTTGGAGATCTCAGCTAGGAGATAAGGCGGGGCCATCACAGCAGGCACATGAGGAGGATGAAGGAGTTGATATTGGAGCTGGCATGAGCATGACGCAATATAGGCGTCTGTTATGTATATGTTGTTGACTTGATGATCTCAATAACAAAACACCTTAGTAGATTTAACTTAGTGAAAAATGTAGCACTCGACGGATAAGCAAATATTGTCCCAACAGATGACTCAATATAGTCCCGACGGATAAGGATTTGACATCCATCGAGTGAGTAGCTTATGTAATAATAAGTCACGAAGCACATTTCTGCAAACACCTTTGTTTATATTCTGTAGTAGCATATAAGTCATGTTGACTTTAATTAGATATGCAGAATGGGTTGATTAATTGTACATAAATGATGTCTTGTAATTCTGCATAAATGAAATAAAGTCAAGTGCCAAATAGCTACCCGACGGATAATCAACAAAGCTACTCGACAGATGATCAACAAAGCTACTCGACAGATGATCAACAAGGCAACCCGATGGATGATCATGTATCCGACGGATAATCAATTCAAACATCTGTTGACAGTAACAACACAGTTACATGCATTAAGTGTATGCAAAAGGAATGTGGAAGCCTATTCAACTGGGTTTTTTAGAACAAAAAACATTGCCATTTTCATGTTATTATGAAGATATTCAAAGATGCTGGAATAGAGTAATGAAGTAGCATAGTATTAGACTTGATAGGTTTTGTTTTATTATCTTGTCTTATTACTGTGTAATCTTGGTGATATATATAAACCAAGAGTAGCAATTAGAATAACGAGAAGACTAAGCAAAAAATTCTCAGAGAAACATTTGTAAACTGTATCCTTAGCATTTCTCTGTAAGTTTAGTTGTTCTTATTTGTAAACAGAAGAAGTTTGAGCCTGTGGATTATGAACAGAAATATTTTGATTTGCTCAAACAAAAGGAAAGGGCTTTCATTACACAAGAAAATGACTGGGCAGCAAATGGTCTGGATGAGGATGAGGATGTCAGCTATGTCAATCTAGCCCTAATGGCCAAGTCTGATGAAACAGAGACAAGTTCTTCAAGTAATCAGGTAATCACCACTAACCTTGCACATTTATGTAAAGCTGGGTGTAATGATGCAATAAATGACATGTCTACATAATTATATCATTTGCGTGTTACACTTAAGTCTCTTACTAAGGAAAATGCTAAAATCAAAGAAAATAATTTGTTTTTAAGTGAGAGGAATAATGTGCTAGAATCTCAGTTTATTGAATTTGAAAAATTGAGAATTAAGTTTAAAATTGCTAAGGATGAATTAATTGAGTCCTTGAAGAAAGAAGAGATCTTGAAGAAGCAGCTTGAACGAGAACAAGAGGTGTTCAAGGCATGGAAAACATCTAGAGATGTTCATGCTCAAATCACCAAAGTTCAAGGTATTGAGTCCTTTTGTGATGCAGCTTGGAAGAAAAATAAGGAGAAGCTGGAATCCAACTTGGTTGAGGGATTGCTAACAGATGTGGACTCGACGGATGATGAGAGTCATCCATCGGATAACCAAAAGGATTATCCATCGAGTGACATAAATCCTCATCCGTCGGCTGTGAGCAAACCTGTGAGTAAAGCCAAACTTGCCAAGTTAAATGAAAAGTATGGATCAGTTTCCAAAAACTTCATTTCAGGAGAATCTAGTCAAGTGAAGAAGGAAAAGATAGTGAATGTTGGTCATCTGTCTATCAAGCAATTGAATGACAGACTAGAAAAGATTGAGGTTAAACCAGAGGCTAAAAGGAAAAATAATAGAAATGGTAAAGTAGGGATTAAAAAGCATAACAACTACACACCTGATAAATATGCTCCAAGAAAAATCTGTGTTAAGTGTGGTAGTGTAAATCATCTGCATGTTAACTACAAAACTGCCATACCTACTTTCATATCTGTGCCACCTTCTTTTCCCAACATGAATGCCATGCCTTCTATGCCTATGAATGCTATGTCTACACAGAATACGAATGCACAATTTGCTAATATGCCATTTGCACCTAATCCTTATTATGCTGCATTTAGTATGCCTCAAATGCCATTTAGCATGCCCTATTGGAATAACATGTTTACTAATAGCATGTCATTTCCTGTTAATCAAAATATGCATGATAATTCTGTTGTAATGAATGGTTTCAAAGGTTCAACTCAAATGACTAAGGATGAATCTGATATCCCCAAGTCAAATGAGATAAAACCTAAGAAACAGAAAAAGAAAGCTAACAAGGCTGGTTCCAATGAAACTTGGATACCAAAATCAACTTGATTTGATTTTAATGTGTGCAGGGAAATGGAAAGAATCTATGGTACTTGGATAGTGGTTGTTCAAGACACATGACTGGTGATTCTACCCTGCTCACAGAGTTCAAAGAGAGAGTTGGCCCAAGTATTACTTTTGGAGATGACAGCAAGGGTTATACTGTGGGATATGACTTGATTTCAAAAGACAATGTCATCATTGAGGAGGTTGCCTTAGTGGATGGTCTCAAGCACAGTTTGTTGAGTATTAGCCAGCTGTGTGACAAAGGCAATTCAGTAACCTTCACCTCAGAAGCCTGTGTTGTGACAAACAAGAGGAGCAACAAAGTGGTTCTCACTGGAGTGAGAAAAGGAAATATGTACTTAGTTGACTTCAACTCATCAAATACAGAATATGTTACTTGTCTTCTAAGTAAAGCAAGTCAAGATGAAAGTTGGTTATGGCACAAGAAGCTATCCCATCTAAACTTCAAGACCATGAATGAACTTGTAAAGAAAGAACTGGTTATAGGTATTCCTCAAGTGGAGTTTTCTAAGGAGGGACTGTGTGATGCTTGCCAAAATGGAAAGCAAATTAAAGCATCATTCGGAAAGAAGCTTGATTAAACAATTGAAGAACCTCTGCAACTGCTACACATGAATTTGTTTGGACCAGTCAATGTGTTGTCCATTTTAAGGAAAAGATTTTACCTAGTAATTGTAGATGATTTCTCAAAGTCCTCCTGGGCATATTTCCTTAAGTCCAAAGATGAGGCTAGTGAAATCATCATCAATCACATAAGGCAAGTCAACAATCATCCTGATTTCAAAGTTAGAAGAATCAGGAGTGACAATGAAACTGAGTTCAAGAATTCTGTCATGAGAGTATTTTATGAAGAAAATGGGATTTTGCATGAGTTTTCAGCAGCAAGAACTCCACAACAAAATGGAGTAGTAGAAAGAAAGAATAGATCACTTATTGAAGCTGCAAGAACAATTCTTGAAGAGTCTAAGTTACCAACATATTTCTGGGCTGAAGCTGTAAATACTGCATGCTATACTCAGAATATTTCTCTGATTAATCAAGCAAAATGCATGACTCCCTATCAATTGTTCAAGAACAAGAATCCAACTCTAAACTTTCTTCATGTCTTTGGCTGCAAATGATATATCTTGAGAAATCAAACTGATCAGAATGGGAAGTTTGATGCTAAAGCAGATGAAAGGAATTTTTGTTGGATATGTTGTTGGTAAAGCATACAGAGTCTACAATCTGAGAACCAACATTGTTGTGGAATCAATACATGTTATGTTTGATGATAAAAAGATTGAAGGACTGCAAGATGGAGATTACCATGAGAGCCTCAAATTTGACAATGTGGAGATGGTTAGTGATGACAGTGATGATGAAAGTGATCAAGAAATAGTATCAAAGGATAATGCAGAAAAATCCACTAACAATGAAGCACAAAATTCAACATCTGTCGAGTTGCAAAATGTTTCATCCGTCGGGAGACAATCTGCTTTATCCATCGGGAGACAACTAGCTTCGTCCGTCGGTACTCAAAATTCACCATCCGTCGGATCATCAAAAGAAGCTGGAAGTTAGAATAGATCACTTACAGAAAGTTCCCCTTTCTCAAATCAAAGATCCATTAATTCAGGGGGGGTTTCTAATAATCAAAACTCAATCACACATCAAGACAACAATGAGGCCTCTTCATCTAGAGCTAATCTACCTCAACAAAGGAAATGGACAAAGGATCACCTTTGAGCTCATCATTGGTGATGTATCTTCTAGAGTTCAAACAAGGAGAGCAACTCAAGAAGAATGCCTATATAGCAGCTTCCTCTCTAAGGAAGAACCGAAGAAGGTAGAAGAAGCTTTGTTGGATCCTGATTGGATTTTAGCTATGCAGGAGGAGCTAAGCCAATTTGAAAGGAATAAGGTATGGAAGCTGATGCCCAAGCCTAAAGGGAAGAATCCAATAGACACCAAATGGGTATTCAGAAACAAGATGGATGAAAATGGCATAGTAGTCAGGAACAAAGCTAGATTGGTTGCTAAGGGCTATTGTCAACAAGAAGGAATAGATTTTAATGAATCATTTGCTCCTGTTGCAAGACTTGAAGCCATCAGAATCTTCTTAGCCTATGCAACCCATGCCAATTTCAAGGTCTATCAAATGAATGTCAAAAGTGCCTTTTTGAATGGAGATTTGGAGGAGGAAGTCTATGTCAGTCAGCCTCCTGGTTTTGAAGATCCAAATTTCCTAGAATATGTCTACTATCTTTTGAAAGCATTTTATGGACTGAAGCAAGCACCTAGAGCATGGTATGACACTTTGTCAAAGTTTCTTTTAGAGAATCACTTCACTAGAGGTACCATAGACAAAACTTTATTCTTTAGAAATATTAATGGCTCTAGTATACTTGTTCAAATTTATGTAGATGACATTATTTTTGGCTCTACAGATGAGAAACTTTGCAAAACATTTGCCAAATTGATGCAAAGTAAGTATGAAATGAGCATGATGGGAGAACTAACTTACTTTCTTGGTTTGCAAGTTAAGCAAGTTAATGATGGAATATTCATTAGTCAAACTAAATATATTTATGATCTTTTAAAGAAGTTTGATCTAATGAATTGCACATCTGTAAAAACTCCCATGGCCACTGCAACTAAGCTTGAATTAAATACTACTGAAAAGTCTGTGGATATTTCAAGTTATAGAGGCATGGTTGGCTCACTTCTGTACTTAACAGCTAGTAGGCCAGATATAATATTTGCTACATGTCTTTGTGATAGATATCAGGCTGATCCTAGAGAATCTCACTTAGTAGCTATTAAGAGAATTTTCAAATATCTCAAGGGAACACCAAAACTTGGCATTTGGTACCCTAGAGATTCTGGTTTTGATCTAACTGGTTAATCAGATGCAGATTATACAGGTTGTAGAATTGATAGAAAAAGTACAACAGGAACCTGTCAATTTATGGGAAACAAGCTTGTGTCCTGGTTCAGTAAAAAGCAAAATTCAGTTTCTACTTCTACAGCTGAAGCTGAATATATTGCTGCTGGCAGTTGCTGTGCACAGATTTTGTGGATGAGAAACCAATTGCTAGACTATGGTCTGCAAGTGGAAAGAATTCCTAGTTTCTGTGATAACACAAGTGCAATTGTCATCACTGAAAATCCAGTACAACATTCAAGAACAAAGCACATATACATCAAGTACCACTTCATAAGGGAACATGTAATGAATGGTACTGTTGAACTACATTTTATTCCAAGTGAAAAGCAGCTTGCAGATATATTTACTAAGCCACTGGATGAATCCACCTTTTCAAGGTTGGTAAGTGAGTTAGGTATGCTAAATTACTCTTGAATATTTATAGATATTTTTCAAGTTGTAATGAAGCCAGAAATTTAATTGATTTTTCAGTCTTGGATGAAATTTTGGCTAAGTCAAAATTTACATCTCGACGGATGATCATTATCCATCGAGTTTGATCATCCGTCGGTATACTATTTGTTAATAAAATCAATTATTTTTCTAGAATATTTTATGTCTCGACGGATAACTGATTTATCCTCATCCATCGAATTGTCTTATTTTTAGCCGTTGATTCTCTGAACATTATCCATCGAGTATATTTACAGTTTGTAAGCATAACACGACGGATAATTGATGAAATTTTTACAGTTTATTTTTAAACGGCTATTTTGGGCAATTCTTATTGGTCACTTTATTTTACTTTATTATTTTTGACAGTTATTTTTGAGATAGTATAAAAGCATAATTCATTTTCATTGCTTTTCTTTTATTATTCTCAAATCATCTGTTCTAACTTCTCTCTTTCTTAAAAGCACTTACTCTCTCTCTCTGCAAGTTTTTACTCTCTAACAATGGCACCAGTCGTCAAGATAATGTCTCAAACTGGATTTATCTATGAGAAAAAAAACTTCACTACTCTTGTGAACAAGGGGATTCAACAGTCTGGCGACTACCACAAGATGATGGATTTTGTAAAGAACTGCAAACTAAACTATGCCATGCTGGAATCACCCACCATATACTGTGAAGTTGTTGAAGAGATGTAGACGACTGTAATATACAACTCAGCTGATAAGACTATCACTTTCACTATTAAGGGTAAGGAATTCTGTGTTAATAGTGACATTATTAAAGCATGTTTCAAAATTCCTGATAATACAGTAACTTCACCACACACAGACACTGACATTGTTAATATGCTTAACTACATGGGCTATGCACTCTCTACTTCTAAATAAGTGAAATTAGGAGGTTGGGTCTTAGGAAGGAATGAAGTTATTTATGTGATGTAGTTACTAAGGTATTTTCTGGTAAAATCAGTAATTTTGATTCAGTTAATATCTCTATGCTTAACATGTTTTACATTCTTGTAACTGATAAATTTTTCAACTTTAGTGATCTTGTTATAATTGAGTTGGGGTTTAAGTTAGGGGAGCAAAATAAGAGGGGTAAAAATGTTTACTATGCTAGATTTTTAATGATGATTGCTAACCACCTCTCTGAGGATATTGTGCTTGAGAACCCAACCAACAAATTAGATTGTTGGGTTCAAGAAAGGAGAATCATTGCAGATTTGAACAGGGCAAACCATCACAAAGAGGTGCCACTTTTCTATTTTCCTGTTATGGAGGCACCTCAGGTAAGTGAGGTAAGTTCATCTATCTCTACTCTTCCAATCTCACACACTTCTTTGCATTCTAGTGTAGCTATGGAAACTGTGTCATTGACCCAACAGTTTCCTACCCAAGCTGCCAAATCCAAAATTTCAAAAAACAAGACAAAGAAAGCCCCCTCTGGTGTCTCTCAAAAGATGCCAGTTGTAAAATCCATCAAACCTAAAGAGGGGAGTGTGTGAAGGTGGGTAATAAAGGTGAGGGACAGGGTGAACATCAAAGAAACCCTAAGAATAAGGTTGGAGAGGCGAGTGTTTCCCAGCCTAGCGACACTGCAGTTTCCCAACAAACTGCAGTGCTTAATAAGGATATAAGCTCATTGCTAGTTGCATCCTCCCAAAAGTAATGACTATTGAACAAAGCTCTCAACCAAGAGCAGAGGTCAAAAGGGTAAGGGACACAAGCTCACCCCAAACCTATACTAGAAAAAAGAAACCAAAGACCCTTGGGGATACACAGGGTTCACACACTATGCAAACTAGTGCTAAAGACACAGTCACTGCACTGTGGAGTCACAGCCAAAATCTCTAAAAATTGAAGCCCCTGAAACACCAAACTCTCCCACACACTCCTCGGATGTTGACATGATAAACACATTACTTCCAAATTCTTCATCTTTAACTCTCTTGGAGAAGCCAAAAATCCAAGCAAGTGAGCATCATCTTTTAGATGATTTGTTGGCTCACTTGCCATTTCTTTCTAAGACTGTTGAGACATCCGTGCCAAAACTTTCATCAATCTGCACAGAGTCTACAATAGTCTCCACTCCAAACTCATTTATTTCTACTCTCTTGATGGATATTGTTTATCCGTCGAGTAGTGATTGTATCCCGACAGATAAGCTTAACAGCAGTTATCCATCGGATAGTCAAACTGCTAACCCGACGGATATCCATTATCCGTCGAGTGTCTCTGCACAGCTTCAAATTTCTTCAATTATTACAAGTGCAGAAGACTTAGTGGTAGTGTAATCACTCCTAGGATTGAGGGAAGGGAGTGAAATGAGTGAGATTATGGGTTGCTCCCAGGAAAAGGAGAGGAAAAGAGTGAACAAATGCAATCTATTTCTTCAGGATTGGCAAAAGTGAGTGTGAGGAGTCCTACCTTAGATGGTAAAGGTGAGGGTGTGAGGGTGGGGAGCCAAGGTGAGACCTTGATGCAACAAAGAGAGATCAAGAGAGAAATGCAGGTACAGGAGTGATAAGGGTGGAAACCATTGCAAGTGAGTCAGTGAGTGTCAATGATACAAAAAGGAAAAGGCGATTTCAGCAAGAATATCAAGCTGTTATAGATTCCATTTCCCTGGATGCTGAGATATTTACTCACCCTGTGACATCTTACCAAACTCTAGTTGTACAGGGCAATGAGGAGGCTGAAAGATTGATGAACTTGGTGCATACAACACAATCTTTACAAAGAGCAAAGGATGCAATCACTGCTATGTCTTCCAATATTGGCAGTGATTTAGAACTGGATGAGACTTCTTTTGGGGATAATGGTGGTGATGATGAGGAAGATAGCATGGACATAGGGGGAGATGCAGATATTCCTGCCTGGATGTTCACAAAAGAATGCTCATACTCACATCTCCAATCAACACTTTTCAAGCTGATTCATGTCACCCAAGCAGCCATTCAGGCATCTTCCAATCCTAGCACAAAGCAACTACTCAAAGCACATCTTGAAGCACTCCAGCTGCATAAGATTCAAGCCCTCCAAAATAGTCAGAGTGTGGATGCCATCAAGCAGGAAATTTCTGAAGTCAAGCAGGATGTTATAGAAAGGATGGATGCTAGACTCCCTGCAACCACCATGACTGAAATTGCTCACAAACTAAGGAAGGAGGCTGATCTAAACAGGAAAATTGAGGCCATGGATTCAAGACTATCTGCAGTAGAGAAGTCAATGGCCAAGATACTAAACAATCAAAAAGCTCAAACTGCATTCCTCCAACAACTAATGGTAGCTCAACTCCCTCCCACACAACTTGATGATAACAAAAAGGGGGAGAAAGGATCAAGTGAGGGGGAGAAACAGCTTAACATTCAAGTCAGTAAAATAATTGTGCCTATAATTGCAAGCCACCAACAACAAACAGTATTGATCTCATAAATGAAGCAGCAGCCATATTGAGAGCAGCTGAGAAGAAGCAGTTGAGTCCAATCAACTGGGAGAAAATTGATAAGGATATACAAAAGAGATTTGAGTTAGTAAAGAATCCAGAAAAATCAGCCATTCATCACTCTCAATTCAGGCAAATATCTGTGAATGAAATGAGCATGAAGAATCTGGAAAGAGGACAACCATCCTGCATCAAGTCTCCAAAGGCTAAGCTAATTTTGAAGCCAAGGGTGAACTATCCAAAATCTTCACTAAAGAACCCCTTGGACATAATGTATGAGACACCAAATCCTGATGAAAAGAAGCTGTTGGCCAGGTCCATAGCATTCTACAAGGATCCAGTTGATTCAGCATTGAAAAGAAGAATTGCTAAAGTTTTCAGGAATGGTAAAGAAATTTGTGTGGTGGCTGGACACCCTCAATTTGCTGAAGCAAAGAGAGAAGAAAAGGTAAGATTGAAGCAAGAAAAGAAGCTAGCTGCTCTAGATGCTAAAAAGGTCAAACAAAAGAAGGAGCAAGTTACTATCTTGACCAAGCTACAAGCTGTGAAACCTACCCAACAAGTTTCTGTACAACCATCTGAAACAGTTGAATCTCAAGATCAGGTAATGCAAAATGAACCTCCACAGACAAAGAAGCCAAGGTACAAGCAAAGAATAAAGAGAAAGTTGGATTTCAGTGATGAGGAGATGGAAGGGTACTTTCCCAAAGAGTCTAGTTCTACAACAACTCAAACATCCATGCCCTCTGTGGCACATGAAGAATTCAAGATAGATCCAACCAAGAATTTTCATGGTAAACCTATCATTCCAAAGGATGAGCCAATAGACTGGGATAGTCTACCAATACCTGAACTCAATCTACCTCACTTCATGAAGCCAAAGAAGACAAAGACAAGAGCAGTCAAGAAAGTGAAGCCATCAACTCTCAGATCCAAGTCTCTAACCAAAGCTCAAACCAAAGTCAATAAGGGAGACATCATGTACATCCGTGACATCAAGGAATTCTCAGATTTAAACCTCTATCTAGATGAACTGGAAGAAGTTAGAGAGATTGATGCTTACAGGAATCTACCTGAAAGGTTAGTATTCAAGTACAAGGGAGGAAAAGAGATACAATGGCCACTTCACAGGATCCTTCAAAAAAGCCAATATGTGCTGATAGAGGTTTATTCATCCTTCAAGAAGAACTTTGGATTCAATGTGACAGCTAGAAGACTTGTTCTAAAGAAGATTGAAGAACTGAGGAGTATTAGAGCCAAAGATACACTCCCAAAGACTCTAACTATTCCGTACACAGGAACTAGAGTGCATCTAAGGCCCTACTGGCTGATAGAATTCATGGATGATAAAGGAGTTAGAAGATTCTTCATATTAGAAGACCAATTGAGCATCTCTAGCAATGAGACTCTTTTGGAAATGCAAGAAATGCTAAATCTCTCAAAATCTGATGAACTGGAATTCCACAGACAGCTCCGAAATCAGATAGAAGAAAACAAAAGAAAGCTTGGAAAGAGATCCAGATCTTCAAGGAAATAGATTAATCTGCTCAGGCTAGAGGAACACCTTGAAAATGACTGTGAGCAAATCTTTGTACGTTTTGTTAATTGAAGCACTTTACAGTTTTATCTATTTCCATTTAAATTTGTATTTTTTAGGGTGTTTTGTTATCATCAAGTTTCTTTTAATTTATGGATACAATTCTAGTAGACATAAATTGGGGGAGATTGTTGTGTATATGTTGTGGACTTGATGATCTCATTAACAAAATACCTTAGTAGATTTAACTTAGTGAAAAATATAGCACTCGACGGATAAGCAAATATTGTCCCGACGGATGACTCAATATAGTCCCGACGGATAAGGATTTGACATCCATCGAGTGAGTAACTTATGTAATAATAAGTACATTTCTGTAGACACCTTTGTTTAGATTATGTAGTATCATATAAGTCATGTTGACTTTAATTAGATCTGCAGAATAGGTTGATTAATTGTACATAAATGATGTCTTGTAATTCTGTATAAATGAAATGAAGTCAGGTGCCAAATAGCTACCCGACGGATGATCAACAAAGCTACTCGACGGATGATCAACAAAGATACTCGACGGATGATCAATAAGGCAACCCGACGGATGATCATGTATCTGACGGATAATCAATTCAAACATCTGTTGACAGTGACAACACAGTCACATGCGTCGAGTGTATGCAAAAGGAATGTGGAAGCCCATTCAACTGGGTTTTTGAGAACAAAGAAGCATTTCCATTTCCATGCTATTATGAAGATATTCAAAGATGCTAGAATAGAGTAATGAAGTAGCATAGTATTAGACTTGATAGGTTTTGTTTTATTATCTTGTCTTATTACTGTGTAATCTTGGTGATATATATAAACTAAGAGTAGCAATTAGAACAACGAGAAGACTAAGCAAAAAATTCTCAGAGAAACATTTGTAAATTGTATCCTTAGGATTTCTCTGTAAGTTTAGTTGTTCTTATTTGTAAGCAGCTGTGAGCTATTCAAGCTTCACAGAGTTCTCTCGATATATATATATATATATATATATATATATATATTTGGTGGATACTTTCTAATCCACCAGAAAGTTTTAAAGACTTGTGTTTTTATTAATCTGTGTTTTGATTTATATTTGACTTGTTATTCCGCACTTTGCAAATCAAAACACTGTCATATATATTTTAAGTTAGAACATTTTATATTTTTGAAAAAGGTTCAAGAATTCCATTCAACCCCCCTTTTGTAATTCTTGTTGCATTATTAGGGACTAACAGCGTCTGTCTAGGAGGATGGATGCGATGCATGACATCCACAGCAGGTTTATACGTTATCTCACCTAGGCATTGAGGATGGCTTTCAGAGCCACAGGTGTTGACATCCAATGGCCAGTATTTGGTGAGGACTCCATGTATTCACCTCCAGATACGCCTGACACTCCACTCGTTGAGGGTGAGGATCCTGATTCGGATTAGGTATGCATGATTCCTTACTATTACCTTCACTGATGACATTGAATATTTTAAGTTTGGGGGTAGTAGTTAGAGGAATATGTTTTGTATGAGTCGCATATAGTTTGCATATTCATGATAGTTTAGTTCATATAGTTGTATATTTTTTCATGTAGCTTTTTTTTTATTTTTGGTAGTTTTTATAGTAGTCTGTTCATATAGTTCATGCATTTGCATAATAACATGATCTTGTAGATAATTTTTTCCGATTGACTTGTGATATTGATGTTAGTATAGTGATGTCGTATTTAGTGATGTTAAGTCTTATCGAATTGATTTGCATGCTAGAGACAACTGTATTTCACTAAGACTTATAGGTTGCTAAAGTACTAGATCATGGTCATGGTTTGTTTATTTGTCGAGGTTTAATCACTTGTTTATATTTAGAATTTAGGATATTCTCTTAATAATAATATAACACGGATTTTTAGAAATTGGAGAAAAATGGGATTGCATTGCTAGTTGTGTTGGCTAGGTGTCAAATGGCTAGTAGTCGGCTCATATTTATATGAGTAGTTTAGGTTTAAATGAGATGGAGCGAAACGCACTCGTTCAGAAATTGTGAAAAAAGAAAAAGAAAAAAAAGAGAGAGAAAAAGAGGAAAAAAAATGATTGTTATGTATAATTGATCACGAGTGGGCTCTTTAGTACTCGAGTTATTAGGTTCTTAGGGGACTTTGTGCCTAGTGACCTAAGGCTTTTATAGTGTGGGATCCGCTAATCTAACGCTCGCTACATGGGTACTATTGTATTATTCATTTATGGACCTCACTTATTGCACGATCAATTAAGCATAAGTGTGTTGTTGTGTTTGAATAAAAGCATGAATCCATATAAAACTCCAATATAAGAATTGAAGTGTTATAAGTTATTTTGAGTCTAGCTTTTATTCTGTTTATAACCTTGTGATTGATTTGATGAATAATGAGTCATGATTATTGATCTAGTGGCGATAATATATTTGTAAACAGTTACACACACGCACGTCTCTGGTTTGTAGATTGATTTGTGAGGTTTGATTGATCTTATACGAATAATTGCATTTGTTGAAATGTTACTTGTTGATTGGTTTAGTTATTCTATTGGGGATCGTTGCATTCATTTAGTTGCATTATTGCATTTTTATTTCTTGTTCTTTGAGTCTGTTTATGCTTGAGAACAAGCATCGGTTCAAGTTTGGGGGTGTGTTGAGTGGCATTTATGACACTTTATTACGCTCTATAAAGCTTCGAATTGGTGTAAATGTGCTCAAGTTGTTGGTGTTTTAATGTGTTATCTAGTATTTTTGCATTTTAGGCATTATTCTAAAAATCAGGTGAATTAGCATTATTTTGGTGCTAATATGGTGTTAGGATGATGTCCAAAGAATAAAGCTCTGGAAGCCAACTCGATTGCAGGAGGAATTAAAGAAATTCAAAAGTTTTTCCAAAAGCACGGCGCGCCCGCGCCCATTTGTCAAAAAGCCAGCACGCCCGCGCTGATGAAGCGTGCGACCGCTCCGGGTCGGGATTCCAGAATCCTAATTCTAGTTGATTTACAATTGGAGGACTTCTATCTTGCACAGGCTGCTATATATACTTAAATAAAGGATGTATTCTAGAGAGACGGATACACCAGAGCACAAGGAGAGCCGTAAGAAGACCGTGTTAGCACGATTCAACAAAGACGAAGAAGATCTTGTTTGTACTTGTGAATCTTTGTTCGAAGTTGTAACTTGGATGCTAGTTTTCTTATTCGTGAACCTTACTTTTGTTTCATACTTGGTTTTATTATTTATTCAGTATAAAGACTACGTTTATTATACCATGCTTTCATTGAAACCCACGTTGATGATGAGTCCGATTATGGGCTAATCGTTATCATGGGGTTCTAGCGGATTTATTTATGGATTTCTTTAATTAATTTATTTCGATACCTTAGTGTGTGGTGATTGTATGATAACCTAGTATTGGTTGTGCTTATTCGTTTTATGAGTGTCGCGAACTTATAAGATAGTGTGTTAATTCTTAATGAAGCGAAAGTGAATTTAAGGGTTTAGAACTTGCCATGCTAGCATAGGTTCATGTGTTATTGTTATGCATGATTCATAGGTAATTTTAACCATCTTACTTGCCTTATATAATCACGATAGATAACTTGTGCATTAAACCGTTATATTTTCAATTCTTATAGACATATAAAGACTAAGCATAATTGGTGTATATTCAACTTCTATCTCTTTTGTGAATGCTTGGTAGTAGGGTATTCGTACAACGAAAGTTGGCGTTTACTAGTTTCGTGTTATCTAATTAGTGTCATCACCATTACATGCTAAGGTTAAGAACAAAAAAAGCTATTGAACGAAGTATTTAATGAAGTTAGGATCCCATGTTTGTCATATATATTGATTCAACCATTCTTGTTCTCTTAGTTATAATTGTTAGTTTAATTCTTAGTTATAAATAATCTCAATTTGTTATTTGTCTTAGCATTGGATAAGAACCATGTCATTGTTGCATAGGTGCATATTCTTAAATTAACCAAAGAGTCTCTGTGTGAATGAATTTGATCTAAATCTTATACTAATTGTGAACGCGAATACTTGCGTGTATTATTAGCGCGTGTTAACGTCCTAACACACACGTGTTGTATCACGGGGCCTCGCTTCTCCACCATTTCCTTCCTTTTGTCATTCTAGCAGCAACATTCTCAAATCGTCGTCTTCCAACCTTATGCCAAGTCTTCTTTTTAGAGTTGAAAAATCTCTTCTTTCCTCATCTTGATTCTGAATATTTTCTGCACGACGGCGCTCGTCCATTGTATGCCCATACCTATGTGGGTGCGGAACAACCTGATTTCCGATAAGAGGCATTTCTCTTCCGTCAATATCCTCGTTGATAAGCTCCACAATAGGCTCTACATCATCAGAGTATTCCAAGCGCTGTAGAGTGATTCGCAGGTTTTCTCCGCGGGCCTGGCCACAGGCATCCTGGGCATCTCCCTCAACCACGGGTACTTTCCCCACAGCGTGGCCAAGGCGGGAAAAACGATGACCCCTCCTCGTTTTGCGACGCTCCGCCGTGCTCAGCCTCGAGTGGAAGTTGTTCAAAGTATCCCCCATGCAATACAACTGCTCCAAGATATCAGCATTGCTGATGAGAACTGGAGGTGTTCCTCCCACATCTGGAGCTCTCGGAGGATCTACTATGTTTCTGCGCACGTAGGGTTCATGGCGAGTGTAGCCTCCCTCTCCCTCTCCTTCAGACCTGCTATCACTTCCATCATAAGAACTTCCATCATGATTGTAAGACATCTTTTCCTCCCAAGACTATGATCTTAATCAGCACCCCTCCTTCTAGCGCCAATTTGTTGACGGAGGAATCTGGTAACAACAAAGTTTGAGATTTCTCGCCGGAATTAAGATCTATGACAGTGATTCTTTACCGGAAAATCAAGCGGTGTGTGGTGGTATATGTTAATTGGTGGCTGAGATTGATTAAAGAAAGTGGTGGCTCCTTTTCAGCTCTCAACTTCTTACCCCTCTCAATGTGCCTACGTACCCTTTATATAGGGATCAAGCCTGACGTAGTTCTTGGGGAGCTAGAAATCTAATAGGCTTAGACTTCATATTCCTAGGCCCTGTAGAAATCCTTCCAGAATCCATCTTCCGCTAGCTTTATGAATGTCCAACTATGAGACCCAACCGTGAAGGCCCAAGGCTCGTCCGTAATCGTAGGATTTCACGGATTGTGCATCTCCCTGCGCAAGGATGACACTCCGCTAAAGCTATCTCCCTTGATTTACGGACGCATGTATAGCCACGGTTCACCCCAAATGTCGGACGCGTCCCTGTCCCCCGAATGAGGATAACCCACCAGATAATAGGACAGGTGATCCCAAGCTCTTGGGTGCAAAGTGCAGGCCGACTCCAAAGTTCTCCAACGAGGACATCCGTTGAATACAAGAACAGAGTTCCTAAAGCACACATCAATGATAACCCCGCATCCCCAACGAGGACACCCGTTGAATACAGAAGGAGGCCTGCAATCATCAGGTGTACCCCTGGAGGCCTTCAAGCTTTTCACGGACATCCCCTTCCTTGACCGACTCAAGGAGGGAATTCTTCAAGGAGTACCTGCAAAAAATACATTAGTAAAA
Source organism: Apium graveolens (assembly GCF_009905375.1). NCBI lineage: Eukaryota > Viridiplantae > Streptophyta > Magnoliopsida > Apiales > Apiaceae > Apium > Apium graveolens. The sequence goes on along the minus strand of NC_133650.1, from coordinate 15,550,894 downwards.
AAATCCTCATTCTCCTTTCCATGCTTGCCTTATCCTATACGAGGACAATCCCAACCATCCAAAATATGCATCCCTCAAAGACAGGACGCGTCCTCCCCCCGTGAAATGCACACATTTTCCCTGCATTGCAAACATGTCATGTGGACAAGCAATCTTGTTAACCTCACCTATGCTAGGCGCGCCCTGAGAGCCGGACGCGTCCCAAATCCCTTAAGTTGACAACGTTGACTATAAACGATCCAAATTACACTGTCCAATTAATATTGGGCGCATTCATATATATAGAGGACGCGTCCTCCTTTAGCACATTAGAGCCTACAAATTAACCCTTCATTCTTTTGATCCAATTTTATTCCAATTGACTCGTTTTCAATCCGTTTTGATCTGATGCCAAATTTTGGGTATAATATGAGCATTATTGGTCAAGGATGTGAAATAGTAAATGTGCATTTTGCCGGATCTTTATCTTCCCTCGCTAACCCTGACTGTAACATATATCTAGTTTAAAAAAATTGATATAAAAAATAATTTTTGATGTGATTAACAAGATTTGAAAACTAGACTTTTATAAATTGTTCGAAAATTTAGATTTATTAAATAAATCAACCAAAATTTTAATATTAGGCAAGACTAACTCGGTTATTTTATCTTTGTATAAAGACTCGTAAAAAAATGACTGTCTTGACCCCCTCTTTTCCCCATGTCTCTCCATTTCATAGATAATATATAGTGGATTGATGATAATGATAGATAACAGATAACACCAAAACAAGATGTGTGTAAGAAAGCTATCCAGCTACAAAAATTCTGATGGAGATAACCACTTTCTTAAGCAACTGTCCTCTACTTGTAAGATCTTCATAATCATTACAATGTACAACGTTAGAGTATAAGCTCAAGGTTTTGAGGAAGCAGCTAAGCATACGTGCTCTATGCATTCATATGAATAACATTCATTCACATGCGGGTTTGGTGTCAAAGCTGCTCAAGCAAATAGCAAAGGCTTGGAATGCAGATATCGGGTAGGAATAATCCATGGTGAATATGTCTCTTCCAATTTTCCCAAACTGTAAAATAACTCTCTCTTGCTCGGCTTCTGATACATTGTGTGAAGGATCAACGGCTGCGACGAGCTGAAAATTCTTTACAGAAGCTACAGTCACACGGCCTTTAAAATTAAGGCACCAGCATTGTAACTGCTCATGCCATCTAGGGGATTTATTTTTAAGAATCATCGACTCCTCAAAAGAAGGGACTTTTGTAGAAGGAAATTTAGAGGGGCTACAGTCTCTGGCTGGCTGTGCTTTTCTTTTTGAGACTAATGAAGAAGATGTTTTGGCAACAGAGTTTGGTAGTGATATTGGTGTTGGGGCTGTGCCTCCTTCCTGAACGGAGGAGATAGGAATTGAATGCATATCGCAATTCATTCTCCTAGGCCCTCTTGTGCGGAGGACATTAAGCTCATAGGAAATGGTGGCAGTGTGGTAGTTACATGCAGTTGTATGCAGTCTCCAACCCAGCTTACCTTTAGATTGAGCAGCTGCATCATCTGAAGATTGGTTGTCATATATCTTGAACTTAGTGCCCATAAAATTTGACCTGATATCAACAATCAGAAAAGTATATTAAAATACAGAAGTATGTTACCTAACGCAAAGACTTTTTTATTGTAATTGACAACTTGCCTCAATTTGCCAATATATGTGCTGCTGGATTGCGAAAAATTGTCGGAAACCAAAGATATTACAAATTCTGTGCAGGTCGCTCTCCTGATCTTTTTGGCTGCTAACAATAGCTTATCATTCCCGTCCTCAGCTGTCATTTATGTACTCTAACTAATTAGATTTTTTTCATATGTGCATAACATAAGGTGCTTAATCAAATACTCGAGCAAAAAACTATTACGAGTACACACAATTGTTGATGTCATGACACAAAGTCGATAGTCAATGGTGATAAAATATTAAAGTTTTCATCTTTAATGCATAGATATGATCATATGAATACTTTTTAGAAGGAATAGAGAGCTTTAATTTTACTTTTATAAGTATGTGTCATATATATATATATAATTATTGGCTTATCAGCGTCTAAGTCCCAAACCTTGTCCCAATACACTTGGTCAAACTGCTTCTTTAATCAACAATAGATTCTTTGACGCTAACAGATATTACACCTATCAACACAAAGGATGTGCAGCAATGGCTAGCTTAGAGTCCTGTAACATGGCAAGTGACTAAGCAAGTATACCTTGGACTCTGACCTAACATTAAACTACTTCGAAAGAGTCTCATTTAAACGGTTTAAATTTCCTGGAGTTAAAACTTGGCCTGTCCGTCCGATTACAAAGAATTGTGTAGAATATAAACTTTTAAAAGAGAGGATCTGCTGCAAACTACCACTGCACTTAATTTAATAATGCATAAAAAAATCCTGGGAAATAGAAAAAGTAACCAGAGCTGCTACATATGGTCAAGACCTTCCAATCCTAGTATAAAAGCTTGACAACTATAAATAAAATGATTCAATAAATGGCATGGAAATATAGCTTATCCTGAAATAGCATGAATGTTATTAAATTTCCATGACTTAATGGAAATAAATGATTAATGCACAAGATCGGTTTAACTAATAGACTTCAAGATAATTAGGTAAATCATCCACATACACCATTACCAACAAGAGCTATACACCTCTGATATCAGGCGAATCTGCAAGATAGTCGGCACAACCTATCCATCTTCATTGATTTTAAATATAAATAAAAAAAGGTAAGTTCAATTGAGAAACCCGACTTACATGGGGCTAGACCGCTGTACAAGCGAAAAATGGAAGATGTTCTATCTCTTCTGATAAAGCACTGGATTGGATCATTACGAGGACCAGGCTACTTGCAGAAAAGAAAAAATTAACACAACGAGAACATGATGGGGTACAACTAGAGCTACAAAAGCAATAATAAACCATTACCTGCTTCAATGAAACGGGAAACGTAAGTCTTCCACATTCTTCCGGAGTCTTAACAATCTCCTTAGTAACATCCCTCCACGACTTACACACTGATGCACAACAAACAACAGCATTTCTGGCAGGCCACGACGTCTCACTCTCTTCAACCCTTCTAATTATATCTAAAAGCAATTCAGGAGGCATATCCGCCCATTTACCCTGCTCAGTCTGTTCCAACGGGGCTTCAATAGGTGCAATATGTGAGCGTGCACGGTTACGCCAATGCTTCCCTTTTCCCCGAATCTTCCCCCCAATCCCATATTTTAGCTTTCGCAGTTCTCGTACAAGGAACTTGAGAGACATCTTACTCGATGTCAATGTACTTCCCTTCAACACATAAAAATGTACAAACAATATAACAAAATCAGATAATCGAATTTCGAAAACTAAAATAACTAACTTAGCATACAAATTCATTTCCATTTAGCAATTTCCTTTAATAAAAGATTCTCCTCATTTATCGAAAAATAGAAAACACGACTAGTTATAATAATCACCAGCTGCAAACTCAGATCCACCACCAACAATGTAATTCAAACACTAGACCAGATCATATGAATTTGAATTATATCACAATGCCAAATAAAAAAAAATGCTAAGCATGATAAAATACAAAAATAAATTAAAAAAACAAATGTTTATAATATAAATGAAAATGACATAGAATGAAGAGATACCTGTACAAGAAGAGCGTGAAAAATTGAATAAATTTGATCAGATCTCGAATTGTTTAAAATAATAATATGATTTTATATATTAAAGATTGGAGAAGCAGGGAAAAGTTATGAAATGTGAAGCATGTTAAGAGTTAGAGGTGCAGCCGGAGAAAAAGGTAACCGGTAAACCACCACCAACGCCGCCGCGACGACGGAGGGGGTTAACCGGCGTGAAGTTTCTCGAAATGATCACAATAGGCACGCACACTGATATGTTTAGCCCCCGCGCCTTTTTAACTTTTTGTGTGGCTTGATGAGTTTTCGAAATCGTAGCCGTCTAATATACTAGTCCCACTCCCACTGTTTCAGTTTTATTTTTTATTCATTTTATTTTATGCATACGCATTATCAGTCACTTCATTTTATTTATGCGAATGAATCAACAAAATTACCACAATCTAGAAGTAAATACATAACGGATACCGGTTCCCAACAAAAATTATAAAAAAATGTGTTTAAAAATTTTCGCAGTCTCAACGATCTTTAAACTAAAAAATTTAGGTGCAAATAACTTGACGTACATATCTAATCATATTTTAAATTTATAATGCGGACAGTGATCTCAAATCATAACCAATTAAAATTAACAAAAAAAGGTTATTTTATCATTGAAATTCAAAGTAAAATAATGAAAGTCAACATTTTTATATCAATAATATTTAGATTTTTAATATATCAAATTAATATATTATTTGTATTATGGTTAGATTTAAAAGATACGGTTACTACGAACTAAAAAAATATAACACAAAAAGTAATAGTAGTGTAATTTTGTGAATGAATATGTAATATATCGATATTATATGAGTAAAATATAAGGATTGAAAAAACATTTAAATGATTTTAAATTGCCTTTAGAGCATTACATTACACTAACACTAGGGCTGAGTAAAAAACTGAATTAGAATCGAAACTGAACTGAAATCGGGAAAACCCGAAGAAAACCGATTCGGATAAAATCAATTCGAAACCGAAGCCAAAAAATTAAAAATCGATCCGATTTAAATGGTTGGGTTCCGGTTATACGTCACACCCGAACCGATAAAAATCGAACCGAACCGGTTATTAAAAACTAATTAAGTAATATATATTACATGTAATTTTATATATTATCTAAATAATTTTTTGAAAAATAATACATATGTTCGACATTTTGTTAAAGATTTTGGATATGGCTGCAATCATTTATATTAATCTATGCTTGCTTTAAATCCTTAATCTATCATATGTGTTAAACTGTTTGAGTATAGAATTATATACTCTTGCCATTCCAAAATGCAAAACAGTATATAGGGAATGACTTTCCGGTTCAAGAATACACAAGTGAATCACTTTCCCTACCAAGATATAAATGGCTGTTGTTTATGTTACTGCCTTTTTAAAATTAACCTTGCCTTTGCACCTTGGTTGCAAAATGCAACATCATATGTTCATAACTGAGTCTTGGCAGCAATATGCAACATCACAACTGAGTCTCGTTTGTTAAAATTTCGATTAAAAAATAAAAATCATAATTAAAAAAGTCACATTTGTATATTACTTTTCATTTTTTATAATTGTTGGTTTTGTAACCGAAATCGAGCTGATTATAGTCGAACCGGGATTTTTTAAACCGAACGTGAATCCGAATCCGAACCGGCGATTACGATTTTCGATTTTAAAAACTGAACATATTTAATTGCGATTCCGGTTTTATCCGGAAACCGAGCCGAAAACGGCACACGGTCACCCCTACTGCATTGCACCACTGACGCTACTTTGAAACCAAGACCAGGAAGTATATACGAGATTCAAATTGTATTGTCAAAGAAATACTCAGACTTTTTTGAATTCCATATCATGAACCCACGTGAACCGGATTTTATATTTTCATTAAGTTATTAGTTTCGGTATCCAAATTGAATCTATAATAAAGCAATACAAGTGCAATAAAAGTCTTTATAGATTCGAGTCTAAAAATGATCGCCAGTCGGTTCTCCACTAAAAGTAAATGCCCAGTATTTAGGCTACAATTCTTTTATTAAAACGAACCCATCCATCGCTACGGGGAGTTGGGGACTGAGTGTAGCGAAGTTCTGGAACTGCATGCAGTGAGTTGAGGATGTTTTTAAAGGGAAATGTGATACAATCACAAGTCATGAGATTAAGATGGCGGATCTAGAAATTTTAGTTTAATTAGCGATAACGCCAAAGAGATATTCTTGTATTTTAAACGCAAACATTGTCATAATAATGTCATGGTTCAATTTGTTCTTCAAACAACACCTGACCTGACACACCCCTTCATGCAGCAACAGCAGCAACCCCTATGCTGCGACTCTGTCACCAACCCTTCCCTCCATGTTTTCGGAGTGGCAGAGAGTTTTGCAGCCGTCCCATATGCATGCTCTGCTGCTTCTATTGTATTTACTTGTCATCATTCATTTATTAACCTATAAGATAAAAAGTAGCATGGGAGATCTTATCATTATTCACCAGCTTGATTTCTGCAATCCTACTCGATCTGGATCCTTTGAACGTGCTCGTATCCTAGCTAGCTTCTTTTGCATTGAATCTATCTATCTATGTAACATGTCTATGATGGAGTATCACATTAGTTTTATACAACATGATATACATGTAGAACCTAATTACCATTTTAAGGCTTACAGTAAAAACATTTGAAAAATGAAAATGTATTGGTGCTACATTAGTTCTTCTTCTGCATTCCAATATTTATGTTGGTAAGTTACCAATCGCACATCTATATGTTGGTTTATTGTTTGGACTATATATATGGAGTGTCTTTAGTGATTAGTGTTGTGAATGTGCTTAAGAATTGGTTATACAATGCATATCTGAATCCTACAAAGTACAAACTACAAACTCAATAATTTGAACCGCATCTTCATATTTCTGTTTTATGGCCTAATGCCTTTTTCTTAATGTCGTAGCCAATGAAATTCAAAATTTTAAATGTGCTCACCTCAGCCAAACCCAACAATTCAAATAAGCATATATTAATCTGCAAGAGCTAACTGAGCTTGTCTTGGGTAAATTATTATTTCTCGTAACAGATCAATGTTTTCTGCAAGTACTTATCTTACCTTGTCTATGCTTGGGAAGGTCACAGCGTTCAAATCAATGTTTACAATTATAGACAACATAACTTTTCTATTCCTGGGTACTGAGTTTATGTTTTGTATACTTTTATTAACTTAGTTTCAGAGAATGCTATCAATTTAAAAAGTTGATGCTTCTTCTTTATCTCCATTAGGCATGAGCTGAAACAGTTCTGGAATGGTTGGACTGTTGGACCGGCTAGTAGAACTCAGTTTCCAGTTCAGATTGGCAGCACCCAAATGCAGTCATACACTTACATGGTTAGCTTCAATGTGACAGGGACAAAGGGGAACATTATGCTGTATAATTTTTTTTAGCTCAGAGCTACTGTTTCTGATAAACCTTTCAATAAGCCAATACTGGGAACTCCATTTATTTTCCAAAGGCCAGTGGGTGAATAAACATTGCTCTTTGGTGAGTCTGCGTAAATAAGGGAAAGCCTCTATGTAAGTAGATGCACATACAATCTATGAAAATATATGTGTTCCGCGTTCTTACAAAAGTTAGTAGGATCATTTTACTGATTGATACTGCTACATGAGAATTATCTGTTGAAGTACTTTCTTGTTTACACTTTGCACATTGCAGGATACTTCTGAATATTACTTTCGGAAATAGGAAGGCACTCTCAGCTAGTCTGTGCCATAGATGGTCACAATTTCACAGGAGAGGAGATCGATACGGTTGGCACAAAATTCTTAACCACCTCTACAGTTCTAATTGCACATAATTAGACCACAGAAGTTCTAGTTCACTCGAACCAAATGGCAGGTCGATACAATTTCATGGCTATTAGGCTTATGGACGCCCCAAATATCAGTAGACAACAAAAGTTAAAACCACATTATTGCATAAAAGGAATCCCAGGCACTGTAGAACCCAACAATGCTGGGAGTCACAAGAAAAAGCTCAAGAGCCTAACTACTCCAAAATGACCAGCAAATGTTACCTTAAAAGTGAACATGGACCTACTTCTTTCAGCCGATATGGATTCCTTTCTCGTCCATTGTGTGCTAATGGAACCATCACATTTATGCCACCATATATCGGAGTACTAAAGCTCATTATCTTTTTTACAAAAGGGTTTTAAAACTGATTTTCAAGACTCGCCTCCAACTCCATTTAATTACACTGGTTCCCTGCTGACAGCACAAGGAATTTGACAGTTGAGGTAGTTGGAACGAGAATTTAAAATTCTGATCCTATAAATGACCCTGCGAAATATAGCTTGATCATTGGTGGCTGGACTACTATTGGATTATCAGCTGATAATCAATGCAAAGCAAATAAGGAGAAACTTTTCCAAGAAATGCATCAACAGTTTTCAGACCTTTTGCAGTTAAAAGATACCAACACGATTCCTCCTGCTTTTAACATTATGTATAGGAGCATGCTTCATCCACAGACAGTCATTTAGATCTTCATACAGTCTGGGGACTAAGAATATCTTTTGCAACACTGGTTCGTCAAATCAAGCGTCTTCAGCTAGCATTTATTATTATCAAGCTACAAAGCTTAAATTTCTCCGGTCAATCAAAATGTCCCAATCTTCAGATGTTCTTCAAGCATGCGTTTGTAAATATTCAAATATAACAAAGATGAGACTTTTTTATTGTAATAATGGTACCTTAACCGCTTTAACTACCTTTTCAAATTTTTAAGAGTAAATTGCAGATTGCACCCTTTACTTCGGCTGAAATTCAAAGTTGTTTATCTGTTTTCATAAATTGCATAATGCACCCCTTAATTTTGAAACCCGTTTCACATTGCATCCCTTCCGTCAAAATTGACCGTTAACGTTAATGGGTTGAAGGGTAAAGTTGGCATTTTGTTTTTGAACGGTAAAAACTCTGTGTGTGTATATATTGTGCTCATGTTTAATCAGTATATACCCAACAGTTGTCTTCTTCATCCAAGTCACACACTTTTTCTTAAGTAATCATGGTAGAGAAGTGTAATTGTCGTACATCGAAAGCTTGGATGAATGCAAATCCTGGTACTACACTGTAATCGGGAGCTTCATCGTCCACAAATCTTACTTTTCCCCTCATTTTACGCTTTCAATTGATGCCAATTTCAATAACAAGTAATTAGGGTTTCAATCGATAGGTAATTGGGGGTAAAAATGCCGGGTAAATAAGAGTGAAATTGGATGTAATTATGTTTAAGTTGTGCAAGTACTAAAATACCCCAGTTGTCTAACGTTAAGAGTCAATTTTCACAGAAAATGACGGAAGGGGTGTAATATAAAACGGGTTTTAAAATTGAGGGATGCAATTTGCAATTTCTAAAAACAGGTATTTAACTTTAAATTTCTGCCAAAATTACGGGGTGCAATCTAAATTCACTCGATTTTAAATTAAAAAACTAGCTGCAATGTTCGTCATAGTTGGTGACATTTGTGAGCTCTTTACATTAAACAAAAGGGGTGTTTATAACTGATTTCCCACTCTGCAGACAGCACACTGACAGCCAATCTTAGGACAACAGAAGGAACAAGACTTCACAAACCAGCTTACTCAACTTTTTGATAATAAAAATGGCTCCCTGCTAAATTGAACTTGATCAACCATCTGGAGTTTCCACTTTGTCCTGGAATGCTATCAGATTTACCGCAGATAATCTAGGTAAAGTAAAAACTCTCGAATAAGCCTGTCTAAAAGTTCCTCATGTATGCCGTCTTATCATTATTTTTAGGGAGGTTGTTTAACATAGCTTTCTTTTACCATAAATTTGTGAAAATTCAACAGTACTCAAAGCCGCAGATTTTCGTTACAATCATTTAAAATACCGATGAGGTTCTAATCTAGTGACGAAGACTGAGATTATGTGTACGATATGTCACATGTTCGATTCTCCCACCCCTTTATAATTTGTATTGTTTTTGTGGCTCGTATGCATAAAAAAAACTTATATAGTTAATATTCAACAAGTGTGTGAGGCATCTCACTTTCACAAATTTAAATCAACATTTAATTTTTTGTTAAAATGTAGAAATAGAGGAGAATGGAATTAAAAAAGGAATATCCAAATATATCCACACACAAGAACATCACACAACCAACCATAAAAAAAGTGTCACCTGCAAAAAAATATATACATGGCCAGTGGACTTTTTAATAAACTTCTAATTTTTATTTAATACAAATAAATCTTCTGAGCTGATCCACTACAATTTGGACAACACAAACTCAAACTTCTATTGTTTCTAATTTCATCAACAAAAAGATGGCGACAATATCAATGTCATGCACCTTTCTCCCCACTGCAAGATTTTCCAAGAATCGCCAACTCAGAAGGCAAGTTTTGATTTTTATTATTCCCCATTTCGTGTTATTGATTGATTCTTTTTATTTTATTCTTTAATTCCATTATTAAAGTTAGAAACTTGAACTAAAAAGAGTGAAATTTAAGAAATTACAGTTTGGGCACAGATATAATACAAGAATGTCAATTGCAAGTGTAAACAAATGTTTAGGGGTGCAGCTTACTGAAGGTTTAGGCAATTTGCCTAAGGTTGTTTTGACTTCTTCTCATGGCAGGTACCATTTATCGCCCTCTAATTTTTACATTGTGTGTGTACATAGGTGTTTTTTCAAAATTGCTATGTTGATTGTTTGGGTTGACTCTTTTGCAAATGTATCTTGATTGTTATTTCTCCCACATTTTGTTTGAAATTCGATAGGGGTAGCACGTTTAGACCGAAATTAATGTAATTTTAGGGGTATTGATTCTATAAATTCGATAGGGTAGTTCTATTTGATTAAGTTAATTACGCTGTGTTTGTCACTAGGAAGTTGACTTATGGATATAAACTTGATTTCAATGAGTTACGTTTCTTCTTCGATCACTTTGCCATAGGCTTGATACTTGTTTTGTGTGTGTGATGGTATTCTACCATGTAAGGAAAGATGAGAAAATCTGAACTTTGTGTTGAACCTCATGTAGGAAGCTTTTAACATAGATTTTTCTTTCCGAAGTCTTACTGCAAAAATGTAGTGCATATATGTGTGATCATTTAGTATTTATAAGATTTATAATATTGCTTCTGCTAGGCTGTTATGCACACAATGTATCTGAAAGATGTGGTAAAGTATTTTGTGTAAGACCTCTAATTGGGCTATTTTTTGTTGGGGAATTAATTGCAGCGAGGCTGAGCTGTACTTATTTGGAGGTTGTGTTACATCTTGGAAAGTTGCTGGAAAAGATCTCCTGTTCGTCCGGCCAGATGCTGTATTTAATGGACAAAAACCAATCAGGTTGACTGCTGTTCCTTGACCAAACTCATTACTTACAGAAGCACACTTGCTCCCGTCCTTGTAAAAATGTCTCCTTAGTCAAAATTCAAACATTTTGGGAAGCATTTTTGTTCCATGTTTCTCTGGAGTTTTTAAACTTTTGATGTGGAAATAATGACATGACACTGAAACTAAGCTATCAAAGTTGATGAAATTGGTTCATTATACATGCATGAACAACTCTTCTACTTCATTTTTTTTATTTCTTGATACTAAATGAGTTTTTATGTGTTACAGGAGTATTATTTTTCAGATTGTGACTTATATTTATATTGCAAACTCAAAAATTGATAACTTTTGAATCTGTCTTACTTCCTCAAAATCACTTTGCATAGCAGAAATTTTGAATTGCCTATTCTCCTAAAGACTTGAATCTCTCATTTAACTGACTGCATACTCTTGGAACAGTGGAGGTGTGCCACATTGCTTCCCACAATTTGGACCTGGCGCAATACAGCAGGTACAAAATCCATCATTAATTTCTTTAGCAGTTGTACAAGTTGCCTGTAAATATCTCTCACTTTGGGACTTGCTGATCTTTTTATGAAGTTTTAATTACATAATAACTAATCACTAAGATTAGCTTTATACTTGTATTCCTAAATCAAAATCAGATGATGTTTGTTTAACCCTTCCATACTCCACATAAACATTCTATGATTTACCTCATCCTTGATCTGGGTCTAATCTGTCTTTTGAGGGCAGGAAAACATCATTTTTTAAGTTATCTAGCGAGCAATTGTAGGAGCAGTGTTGTTCAGTAAGAGTTGTCCAAAGTCACCAAAAAAACGCACTATTTCAATTCAAATTTTGCACTCCTGTCAATTTTTTGTTGAACCTCGCAAAATTGGAATGTTGGTTGCCATACTCTTTTGACGTTTAGAGATGCTTATCTGTAACAGCATGGATTTGCAAGGAATGTTAACTGGTCGATTCTTGATTCTGAAAATGTGGAAGGGAATCCTGTAATCACTCTGGAGTTGAAGGATGACGCTTACAGTCGTGCTATGTGGAATTTCAGTTTTCAGGCACTGTACAAGGTGATTTGTAATAAGCATTCTATACATGCAGTACAGATTGAATAGGTCAAGCATGTGATCTCTTATTATCTCTTCTTTATTAACAATACATAAGCCATTAGCCATGATTTTAAACACCAAGTGACTAAGGGTAGGGATGATCATGGTGCATGTTGGAAAACTTTACCCTATACCATAATGGAAGCCAACTAGGTGGAGTTTCTAGCGTTAGGAATAACTAGTCCACAACTATATCGTTGGTGCCATACTGTTCAGTTATGTAAAGTTTCAGTACTAAATGGCTCAGTCCAATTCCGAAATCATTTGAAAAGATTTGTCACTTTGTCATCAATTTTATATTTGTTTTAAACAGTACTATACAAAATATAGGTTATAAGTTTCAACTAGAATGTTTACTTAAGTTTTTACTATGACCAAAGGTGTTGTGCGTTAATAAAGAACACTAATAATTAAAATTTCTAGACTTTGTATGTTTTCTGTTTATAAGTGGTATTATAAAATAAAACAAAGACGTATTCTAAAAAGATGTCAAGTTTTAAGTAACAATTAATGAGACATATGCCTAGTTTAATATGTTATATAGATTATTAAAATAGATTATGATTATACAGAACTAGAAAAAATCTAAACTATACATAAAAGTGCATGGCAGGGCTTGGTTTAATTGATGTGATTTTGAATATTAAAATACAGTGGCAACCGACTATGTGTGGTTTATACTAGTAAGAACCACAACCGCAACTGTAAAAAGTGCACTAAAAAAACTGTTAAAATCTGTTCATAATCAACCCTAACTACATGTTAGACAAGTCTTATCTCTTTGTGCCTTGGTGCCACTCTATGTTACTCTGACTCGAGTATGGAGTGTCGGACACGACACATATCCGATTGTCGGACTTATCAAGTCTAAAAATTGGGGACACGGGGACACTGTCCTATTTTTGGACACGGGTACGGGGATACGACATATTTTTGTAATAAACAAGTACGTTAAGCTAGACATCTTAGTATGAAGTAGCATTAGAACTTTGATCAAACTTGATTTTCTAGAGAACTTTGCGAATTTGGCATCTTCCCCACTTTTATCTCGTTCTTCTTTTTTCTTCTTAAATATTAGTTTTGAATATTAAGTGCGACTAATATTTGGTTTATTAATTGGTCAAAGTGTCCCTATTTTAGTCAAAGGATCCGACACGGAATAAGTGTCGTGTCCGAGTGTCCGACACGGGTACGGCAGCCTAAACAGAAGAGTCAGAGTAACATCTGCCGCTCTGCTGTTGTATTTGTTGCACTCTTTTCATTAAAATATACTTGATCTAAATGTAATATGTCTTTTTTCTTGCTTGCAGATTATTCTCGATGAAAAGAGCCTTTCAACAGAGTTAGTTATTACAAATAATGACTCGAAAAAGTTTTCATTCACCACAGCTCTGCACACATACTTCAGTGTATGTGTTCTATTTCCCTAACTGCTAAATGAATTACAAGATTTTAGCATAAACAATGCTACTTTGGTGGATGGTTAATAGTTAACAGTGTATAGTGAATATATATTATATATATAGGCAATGATGTAGGTGAGAACAGTTTTTACCAGGAGAATAGTGAGGCCAGTTGTTCTGCACTCGTAAAGAAGTGTGCAACCTATGCACATATTTTACACTTTTTCGATCATATCGTTCCACCCTTTTTTAAGAGTGCAGAATCATTGTCTCCCTGTTCACACATTAACATTTGTTCTCCATAGAGCGTGCATTGCTTTTGAAAATCATAATGTTTAGCTGCTAACTAGATTCTTTCATTTTTCCAGAATATGCTAGCATAGTAACAGCAACTTCTCCAAATTTATATCTGGGATTATGTTCTCAACCATTTAATAGAGTTTATATGTTTATGTGCAGGCTTCTGTAAGTGGCGCGTCAGTGAAAGGTTTGAAAGGTTGCAAAACTCTGAACAAAGACCCAGATCCTAAAAATCCAGTAGAAAGTAAAGAGGAAAGGTTTGTATCCCATCTCATAAAGCTTTAATCAACGTATCTACGTCCTTCCAGTTCTGACGCCATTCAATTAAACAATTGTTTCCGAAAATTATATTTGACCCTTACAAGTCATATTTATGCTGATTGAGTTGTTCTGCCGTTCTGCTAATACATTGTGCAATCAGAAGTTTCACATATAAATCGCATGAGATACCTTATTATTTAAGCATTAATCATGACAAGAAAATAAAACTCATCAACCCTTTTATAATTACTAAAGATTCTTATTATTTCTTGAATAAACAGGGATACCGTGACCTTTCCTGGATTTGTTGATTGTGTTTACCTTGACGCCCCTAGTGAGCTACAACTGGACAATGGTTTAGGCAACACTATATCCATTAGCAATACAAAGTAAATCAAGTGATGCTTTATTCTATCCACATTATTATATGCATTTCACTTGTATTTAACATTCTTGTTTATAAAGTTGGACAGACGCGGTATTGTGGAACCCACATTTGACGATGGAGGCATGCTACAAAGACTTTGTTTGTGTTGAAAATGCCAAGGTATGTACAAAAACCGTGGCATGTAAAGTTGCATACTATGTCCTTAAAACTAGATCAGTTTATGTACTGAATTCTATCTTTTGTCATGCAAAATTAAATCAAGTTAATAAAGACAACTCCAATTACAAAATAATATGGTAGAATCATTCTCTATGATCCCTATTCTCGGGAAATAGACGTGCTTGCTAATCGAACAATTTGCAAAGAATTTTTTATGCAACTCATCTTATCAATTTGAAAATGTATGTTACCTTCTTGTAAGCTAGATACCTTATTTCTACTTCTTATTGCTCTTTTTTCCCTTGTCCTCATGTGCAACTTAGATTGGACAAGTTCAGCTAGAGCCTCAGCAATCATGGACAGCTACTCAACAACTAAGTGTAATCTGAAGTCGAGATCTGTGATGTCTGCTGAGATGATTTTGTTTCTTTTGTGTCCTCCAAATAATATATTTCCTAAAAGATCTCGATATCCATAGTTGTCTACATCAGAGGTAATAATAATGTGGAAAATTTGATTTAACGAGTTTTTTACATGCTATTTTGCATTGTTGGATTAGTACATATGAGATCATATCTGGAACCTGGAACTACAGTTAATTGAGATCACTTTTGCAACATTAAGTCATTGATGCAGTCGATATACAAAAGATGCAGAAAAATCCATTATAGTGGAGAAACTTATTGGATTAACTTAAGCAATTGAGAAATACTAGGAATTTATCAACATAACAGGAACAATAACATAGTTCAGAAGTGATAACATTAATGAGGAAAGCAGGCCATAAAGGAAATCTCCAGACCCATGCTATAAAGTTTAAACTACTCTTACCCTAAATTATAGAACTAGAATGATGATTATCAAGCTGATAACATCGCAACGAAGCACACCAGCAACACAATAAATCCCGCTGCAGATAGCCAGTAAGCCCATGACCTGTCTTCCTTCTTCATCTGCTTTGCAGAAAGTAGGCTATTAGTTCCACCACCAACATGGCTTCTAGCACTGACTACAGTATGTTCGATATTATTAATCTGTTCACCTTGAGTATCGACCAGAACTGCCATATCAAGAAACACCTGATGAAGCTTATTCAAACTTCTTTGGATATCCATGGCAGCTTCATGTCTTTCTTTGTTCTCCAAGTGTAGTTCGGCTTTCCCTTCAAATATCTCAATTTTCCCACTTCCTGAAACCATTTTCTCAATCATCTCCTCCTTTGGGGCATCTCCGGTCATATTATAATACCGTCTCTTCAGATATTCCTTGTAATCCAACAGAATTCTCTCTCGCATCAACTGAAAATCATTCATCATCTCCCTTAGCTTGACTCTCAATCCATTTGTGACTGAAATCCTAGTCCTGTCCACTGTGCTGCCTTCTCTATATGCCACTGATATCTTGCGATTAGAAACATTAGATTTGTCCAGTGATTCAAGCCTTGATCTAATGATTTTTGCTGTGCGAAGAACAGAGACCATATTAGAGTCCATACGATCCCTAATCCCTCTTAGGATTTTAGCACTGCGAGTAGACTTTGTCTCTTCATTAAGTTTCTGAAGATCATACTGGAGTTTAGTAATGTTATCCAGTTCAGACTTGATAGCCTCAACTTCTTCAAAGAATCGAGATAAATTCAATTCCTGGCTAGGATTACGTAAGCCTTTTTCTAAGTCTGCCTCTGCCAGGAGATCCATCCGGGCTTGTTTCTTCAAATCCACATAACTTATAAATGACTTTGTCATTAGATCATTCATCCTGCCAACGTACATCGGCAACCCAATAAACTGCAAAGAAATTTCGATAAGTTAGTAACAAAATAATGCGTGTTCGTATGTCTATCATGATCAAGAATTATCTAAATTTGCAACAAACCGATAATACATTCCGATTTCAGATATGTACCTAATACAGAGAAACCACTAACATGCAAGTGCCAAGTGATTTGAGACTAAGAAGAGCAGTAGAGGATGCTAATATTCTTTTCGCCTTGGAATGTCTTAATCGGAGAACACTTGTGGTCTCTGGAATACGATGAAGTTTAGTGAAGTGTAGACTTGAGGGATTTTGAAAGTAGAGTAGTTATTTGGGCATCCAATATTTGAAAATTGGAAACATCGGTTTGTGCAGAAAGGATATAACCGTTAAATTTAAATTACCGCTTAAATCGGTTGGACGGGTGCTCCCAGGCTCCACAACCACAGGCGGTTTACAGGAATATGTAATGCATGCTCTTGTAGTTCATGTTGATAAGCTGACAATAACTGCAGAGACAAATGTAAGAGTTCCCAAAACTACTGAATTGCTAGAGCTTCCCGTTCTTGAAATGGTTATCAAATAATGATGTGTCAACTTACTTGGTTATTTCTTTTTAAATTCGCGGTTCAAGAAAATGGATAATATAAATATATTTTAAGAAATGAGAATAATTTTTCAAGTTAATTTTTAGTAACCCCGTACTTCAAATTTATTGGCCATAAAATTATCTCACATTATATTGAATGGATATTAATACTGCATCAAATTTAATGGCTAAATAAAATTATCCTACCTTTTAATGTCAAACTTGCATATTCATAGAGATTTAGTTTACAGAATTGCATCATGTTATATTTGATTGATAATAACTATATATGATTGCCAACACAAACACTTGTTGATAGTACAAAAAAATTTAAGCTATTTGTTTCGTTGACTTTATTAGTATTTATGACAGTTGATAAAGACTAATCGCAAGCATTTGCTCCAAAATTTACCTACAACTTAGAAATGACATAGTCTAACGGGACCGCAATTAATAAATAAAACTTTGATCCATTCTCAACTTCATTCATAATTCCTTATACATCCCCATGGTTCAAAAGCCAATTTGGTAAATCTTGTATCTATTACTATATATTAAATGGCAATAAAAGGGTAAAAAAAGTCATTTTAATGGTTATAAAATTACGATTTTACTTTTTTATATTGAAAAATTATAAAAATATCATTATTACAAAATTATTGTTAAAATTAAGTACTATTTTAGTATTAATTAGGAGTTGAACCCCACACCTCCTATTTACAAACTTTATGTTCCTACCAGATGTGCTATATAATTTCTTAGTTAACTTTGAAATTCTTATTTGATAAGGCACAATCTTTCTTTTTATTAAATTTTTTTTTACTTTAAATTTTGAGTGAATAAAATGTTGGTTTCTATCTATTATCAATTACTATTACTCCTATACATTAAATGGAAACACGGGATAAAAAGAGTCATTTTAATGGTTGTAAATTTACGATTTTGCCCTTTTATATTGAAAAATTATAAAAATGTCATTTTTACGAAATTATTGTTAAAATTAAGTAGTGTTTTGTATTCAATAGAAATCAAACCCCACGCCTCCTACTTACAAACTTCAAGTCTCTACCTACTACATTCATTTTGAAATTCTTATTTGATAAGATTCTCTATTTTTATCAAATTCTTTTTTTATAACTTTAACTTTTTTGTGAATAAAGAGTTGGCTTATAGTATTCATGTGACTATGTCATTTAAGCAAACACATACACACATTTATATAAATCATTTTGTTAATTGTCATCATTTATATTTTTTAATAATATTAAATATTTCTTTTTACTCTATTTGTATTTGTTTTTTAAAAAATCATAATTTAGTTTAATTAAGTTTGACTTAATGAGTTTGTCGAGTCAAGAGTATTTAGTTTAATTCGGGAGTACTTAGAGTGAGTACTTGGGTAAAAATATTAAATATATTTAAAAGTTAAATTTTAAAACTAATTTATTAGCATAGATATGTATAATATAAAAATTATATATTATTTTAAAGATGAAACCAACTAGAAAAATATATATTACTCTTATTCTAAACATTATTGCATATACCTCTTATATAGCGGAAAAAATATTGATTATAATTCATTACGAAGGTGAAAAACTTTAATTTTTTTATAAAATCGGGTATATATAGATTACATAGTGAGTTGAATGAGTAAATTTTGTAATACTCTTAAATAATTAATAACTGTAGTGGTTCAATATTTTATTTTATTATTTATTTTTAGACTTTTTAATTTTTAATCCGAGTAAGACCGAGTTTGATCCGAGTTAGACTCAAAATAGGGTTTTATTTGACTAATAAAAAATCAGCTCGTGAATATGTTCGAGTATGTGTACTCGGTCGATATATTGGTTAATATGGTCGAGTTTTTAACAATGATTTGGATTAGTCGGAAAGCGTCTCAACCAAACAAATAGGGATGTGCATTAATCTCGCCCCGCCTGACCCCGATACGATCCCCGCCCTGTTTAGGTCGAGGATTCAGGGAATTCTTAGGGGGCAGGGAACGAGGAAAGTTTTATAGATATTTCAGGGATTTGGGCGGAGTCTAATATCAGTGTCTCCCCGACCCCGATATGTGTGTGTATATGTGTCTATATATATTATAGGGTTTATACTATTATTATATTTTTAAAATAATCCATACTTTTCTTGACCAATTCTTTTTACAATGCATTATAATATATATTTTTTAATTTTTAATGTCATTTTTTTATATTAGAAATCAATTTTAATATGATTTGATGTTAAAAAATTGAGATATTATTAGTGTTTTTTATATAATAAAAATTGGTAGATTGTTTTTAATCATAAAAACTTATTAAAACTACAAGGTTATTATTATTAATTATTTCCCAAATCCCGTGAGAATTCCCGTTCGGGCGGGGATCAGACAGTAAATGAATCCCAGTTCGGGATTAGGGGTGGTGATAACATTTCTGGATCCAGAAGTGACCAGTTACATATCCCTACAAACAAACTTCAAATATTTTTGTTATAATAACATAATTTTGGTTTGTTCAATAATTAGTCTTATATACCTTACAATAAGTATCTAATCTCAAAATTCACATTTCACGCGATGAGCGATAATCGAATCCCTCTACAAAAAGTAAACTCTCACCACTTAAATTATCTAATCAAACTTTAACAATATGTATGGAAAGAATAAGTAAGATAATTCAGTGATGAATTTTATGTCATCACATTTTCATATATATATATTTATGAGATGTAATCAAATTTATAAAAAAATATATCATTCTTTATTATATAATTGCTATGTGAATATAAAACTAAGTTAAAATAATCATTTTACGTATTAAAAAATATTTCTTTACAGGTACAAGTTCGTTCGAGCTAATATTTTAATACACACACACACATATATATACATATACAGACCCGTGCATCGCACGGGCTTTTACGCTAGTATTTCTTATACATCCACGTGGTTTCAAAGCCAATTGGAAAAATTCATCTTCTAAAGTTCATGATGCAAAAATAAATCTACAAACATGTAAAATTATACACATAATTCATTTACAAATTACTATTAAAATCGAAAAACAATCATATAAGTAGCGAATACACAAAACTAACAACAGATTAAATGTATGTTAGCAAAAGTTTGGCGATAATATAACAACATCTCGAAGAGTTTAAGATATTATAGAAACGCTAAATAAAATGGTTCGAATAACTTAATTGGTGAATTTCTAGGACATTATTTGACCTTCATCTTCGATGTACACTCACAATTTGCATATGGATTTGAAAAACCTGAATCTACATGTTTCATAGCCATCCACATGCTTCAAAGTTTAAACCGGCTCACCACTCTTGCGTATACTTGCAGAGCTGAAAAGTGACATTCATTTTGAGCCCCATCACAAAATAATGGTCACAAGGCAGTGAATGAATCTGTTCCATCCTCGTACGGGCTAAGAAAAATACAACACTCCTATGATATCAAGAACACCATGTCACCAACATATTGTATAAAGAACATTATAATCCAAAGTAATATTCGATCACACTTTATAATTATATCTAGCATTTTAGCATTAGTCGATCAGATACTTGCTCTGATAGATTAGAGAAAGTAATTCATGATAAACAAATATTATTTAAAAATACTAACAAAATCAAATAGGAGGTACATAATAAATACATTCATATAACTCTATCCCAACAGCTGGAGAAAATATTCTTTTTCATTCATCTTTCATACTTTTCTCTTACTACAATATAGGCGCAAGATTACAAACCTTGACTTAGAGCACACTTACTGCAGCCACACATAAAATAATACGTTCAGTAGCCAAGTGGCCCGAGCTTGTTGGCAGGGGAATCATCCAACCAGATCCAACCTTTTCATTATTCATTTGTAATTTGTACTTGTGAACAACACCAATATTAATTGGATTAGAGAAGGGAAGTAAATTATGAAAAATATGTTTTCAAAGAACTTTATCATTTATAGATCAGGAATTCTAAGACCCGGTAAACCTATTATTTGCATATATACTCAGTAAGACTCGTCTTTGGAGCACGATTTGAATAATAATGTTATAACAACGCAATGAGCAACGGAAATATTAATAGACCAATTAGACATAAAATGGCAAACCTTAGCATGTAAGTATGAGTCCAAACTGAGTCAAATGAATTGGTTATTGATGTCCCTTCTAGTTATTTTTTGCATTAGGGATCGTCTGTTGGTTCTCTGCATCAATTGCAGTGTAGTCACAAAGAGTTACCAAGAGATGATGAGGGAAAATGGGGAAAAGGATGGGGCGTGAGAATTTAGAGGAAATATTTAAACACATTCGGGAGGTGCCATGTCAGCCACCATTAGCAAAGTACTGTAAATACAAAAATACAACTAAATAAGAAGACATGTGGTTCCGCGAATCACAATAATGAAGTATTTTACTCATGGTTTGTAGAAGATATCAGTTTGAGTTTAATCTATGCAAATAGTTTCCTCAACCTCAAGTCAATTGTGCATCGATTTTTTTTGTTTGGGGGCATAGGGAAAATTCAATCGCCTACTTTCTAAGACAAAATTAACCAACTGTAAGAACCTGTTAGAAATCGCTATAAGCCTAATCTTGCTAAAAAGAGTTTCCAAATTTTACATATTTGTATGAGTATAAACTATTGTGTGCTCCATTTTTTCACGATTACTATGAGAAGGTAGCTAAGCATCATCAGAATCCAAAATCTAACTTCGTAATCCAAATAAAAATATCTTGCAGTGGTTTTCAATATATTAGTTATTTTTATATCAAGAGGAAAATGATATAAAAATGGGAGGTTAAAAGAGGCAAAAAGTAGTAAACAGGAAGGAAGCTGCACTCCAAACTAAGAAGGCTTCAAACCACTGTAAAATCCACCTAATCCTTCGCTCATTATCACATGAAATAACTCCCAATCAAATTGAATCTTTAACAACAAAGTAACAATCTCGAATCATTGCACTCCAGTTGAATATATATATAACACTTTAAAAATAAAAAAAAATGAGAAAGATGAGTGAAGACAAACCTGATTGAACGATACCTGATTGAATGTAATTTCCTCCGGTATCGCCGATTCTTGCTCCTTTCAGCATATAGTTTTTGTAGCTACTTTACCAAAATGAAGGGTTCAAATGATATCTGACCATTTTTAAGGAGAAAGCAGTTACAAGATAATATATAATGTGCTAGAAAGTAAAGGTTTAAATCATCTGGGAAGAATAAAAATTGAGCAATCAACATTTGACATACTCAATAGTAAAAAATCCGTCTGTCAGCCAGCCAATAAATATCTATTATTTCTAGTCACCTGTTTTAAAGGCAACCTGCATAGTGCAATGAAATCTCGATTTTGGTACACAAAACAATGTAACAATGTGTACTTATAAAAAGAACTAAGTGAATCTTCTTTTATACTACAAAAGTTAATCCATTTAGAGAGTGGATAAAATACTACTGATTATATTCTTGGGACTCTAAAATTCAAGTAACAACCACCAAAATTAGAAGGAACCAAAACTAAAAGTCAGGGGATGTACAATGTAACATCATGTATCCTGTTATTTTTTATTCAAAATGCTCACAAACAATGTACACCCAATTTTAAGAACATTAAGGTTTAATAAAAAGTTAAAAATTACAGTTAAAAGGCTACTAATTCTATTATGCTAAATTTCATTTAAAAAGGCTCACACACAATTATTTCACTATATAGAAGTATATATCTTTTCTAAACAGTGGAAAAATGATAATAATATGGACATGGAAAGGGTACAAGAAAATCTGCCTACTTTACTATCCTGGTAGTAGTAGTCCAGAGTCTAGAAGATTACGACCACTTAACTCTACAAATAAACTAACCAATTCCTTAATCCTGTAATTACATTTATTAACATGTAACGTAAACCCATTACACATCTGGATATTCACTGATTTGGACACCCCTTGGTTTAACAATATCATATTTCTGGACCACTCTCAATAAGGAATCTTGTGTGACATCAGAAGCCAAATCTTTGATGTGAATCCTCGAGGGCGCTTCATATATAATGAACGGTATTAGGAGCAAATACTAAGGGGGTCTATTGAATTAGGATTTTAATGTATTATATATAATCCATGGATTTTAATGGATTAGATCAGATTTTGTTTTTACGCGGATTCTAGATAAAAGGTCGTAGAGTTGAAGAAAAGTCTTTATGATTTAAACACAATCCTTCAAAATCTCATGAATTATGGTGGGATTTCAAAAACCATAAAATACATTGAACAATGCCACAAAATCCATCATTTTATGAAGTTCAAAAAAATCCATCAGCATGTGAATACCTTCAGATTTTAATGGATTTTAAATAATCCCAGTTGAATACCTTTAGATTTTTAAGTATAATTTAAAATCCCGATTGAATACCACCAGATTTTGTAGCATAATTTAAAATCCTAGTTGAATACCATAAAATTTTGATACATTTTTAAAAATCCCAGTTGAATACACCTGGATTTCATGAATGAAAAAAAATCATTTAGAATCCTAGTTCAATACACCCCCTAAGTCAAAAAATTACTATAATACATAAATTTACCTGATAAAACAACTCAAACTACCTCCGGCACTTGAGCCACCATTTACTCCTGAAGCACCCTTAGTAGGAGGCACTAATGCTGTGGAAGGGGCTGTTAGTGCAGCTTTTGGTAAGACTGTGACAACAGTACTTGGTCAGACGTTGATAAATAAACTTCTTTAGCTAACTACATATTTAAATGAAGATTAGTAATAGAAAATTGAAAATAAATGTTATGTGCATATTTAGAAAATTCGAAGAATGTACACACAATTGACACATATAATATATGCAAATACAACACACTAACATACTATCATAAAATAATATCAGAGTTCTCCATAGCCCTTATTTTAATATAACAGAATCATAATGTTCATCCTTCTGATCCAAAACCCAAAGTTAATATATGTAAATAATAAACCCTTCATAAATCTAGTCTAAAATAATGTGAACAGAACACCAAGAACAAATACGAGAATTTTAAAAAAACCTCAAACACACACATGCTGAATTAAATGCTAGTGGCTTGACAACAATCTGCATTTGTACAATTACCGCAAAGAGCTTTATTACTAAAATTTTAATTTATGTAAAATATATTGTGTTGAGTATGTACCCCTTTCTGTAGTTCCAAGGCATGCGATCGAATTAAAAGGCAATAACTAAATTATAAATCGAAAATTGCGTAGAAACAAACCTAATTAGACGAAAAATTACGGTGACTTCCATCTCTCTTCTGGCATAGCTTCTGTAGCTGCACGATTATTAATAAATAGATAGACATATAGAATTTACTAACTGATAGAATTTAATAGGAGGAAGCCTAAAACTGACCGAATATGGAAGATAGAAAGCCAAAAGTTGGACAAATGGATTTGAGAGATGAAAGGTCCTATAATTGATCGGCTTTAATATAATTTGAAATAAACAAAATTGTCCAAAATATAAGAAAGCTGAAAATGAGAGAAACTGAGTTGGAGAAAGTTTAAGCCCGCCACGTCAGCTGTAACAGCCCGCACTTCCGGACTATTAAATCTAAATCAAAACTACAATATTAAACAATTTACTAATTCAAAAATCTATTACAAAGGTACTGTCACGAAAGCGCAGCTAGCGGAAGTCCAAAGACCAAAAATCAATCTACTCCAATTCTAAGTCCACGAAACTCCAATATTATCCAACTCGAACTCTTACATGAAACCTGAAATATAGAAGGGGTGAGCTACAAAGCTCAGCAAGTACAAATTGACTAACTATTTAACCGAAAAATAATGGGTGTTTTAAATAAAACGGTTTTTTCTCAAAACAATAATAATTTTGTAAAATATTTTTTAAAATAAATCCAACCCAAAGTTTTATATTTTGAAAATTCAGAATTTAAAATAGAACAGAGCAGATTTTATAACAGATCAGAACAGAATAAAATAAAATGAAACGATAATTCTTATAAATACCACAGTCTTGATCTACGGCCACACTTTTCCAGTAGCCGACATCTAATTCTTATTCTTATTCTTTATACCACACATTGCCAGTGGTCGGCATCTAAAGTTCAATAATTATGCGCTCTTAATAGGTATCTAAAGTTGCACACGTGTGCGCCTAATAAGGGTATCTAAGGCTAGTTCCGGAACTATAACATAAATTATGAACGGGTTCGAAAACGTTGAGACTGGGTTTTAAAAGATTCTCGTATCTTATTTCTTATACAGTTCAAAACAAAATTCTTATATCTTATACGAAATTCGAAAATCAGAGTATCAAAACTTTTCCGAAAATAAAAGTAAGTCAAAAAGTACTTACCTCAAAGCCTGAACAAATCTGAATATAGCCCTTTTGACCCTCTAAATGACATTATCTTAAAAAACACAAAATACTGAAGTTGTAGAGAACGAAAAGATCTTTCTGAAAAGTCCAGAATCAACAAATTCTGACCTACGATGGTTTTTTTACGAATTTTACAAAACTGCTGATTTTTATGAATAAAGGCCTACGGATTTTGATATTAAAGATGAGGAAGACGAATATAATGTATTTATAATGTATTTATAATGCTACAAAACCCAATATATTAACCTACAAGTTATCCATATTAGAATCTGATCCAAATTTTAGGCCCATTACTCTAATTCATTTTTAAATCCTAATCCTTATCCAATTTTAATCATTTTTAATCTATTATTCTATTATTAATCTAATTCTAAAAATTACGGGATATTACATCAACCAACTGAGATCCTTTATATAGATATATCGATTGTCTTTAATATAATTTAAAATAAACAAAATTGTCCAAAATATAAGAAAGCTGAAAATGAGAGAAACTGAGTTGGAGAAAGCTTAAGCCCGCCACGTCAGCCAACCGAGATCTTCCTTTATATAGATATATAGATATATAGATATATAGATAGATAGATATAGATAGATGAAAATGAGAGAAACTGAGTTGGAGAAAGCTTAAGTCCGCCATGTCAGCCAACTGAGATCTTCCTTTATATAGATATATATTTTGAAACTAATATGAATTTCACTAATTAAAACATGTCAAGTATAATTCAGGAACAAATTTGAATTTCATTTTAAAATCCCTAACATTGCTCTAGACAAAAATAAATAAAATATCTAATCAAAATATCAAATTTATGTAAATGTCATTTTTATTTAAATAATTTTTTTGCACATATAAATAATAAAAATGTTAGATATTTATCTAGTTTTTAAGTGCATAATAATTTATGTTATGTGTATGAAACTCTTTGAAAATATTTAAAAAAATTCTATTTAATTATGCAAATATTTGAAAGAAAAAAAAATCAATTTTGCATAATATGTTACATTGAATTTAAATTGTGCAACTATTTAAAGTTGTAAGGTTGTAGAACATATTTATGCAAATAATTTTAAAAATTCGAATTGCAAATTAAAGTTACAAAACTTATTTTTGCAAATATTTTAAAGTAAAATATTCTTTTTATAAAATATTTTAACTTTGGATATTTATGAAAAAATCCAAAATACAAGTATATTCCTAAAAAAGACACAAGTATAACTTGCTAAAAATAAAATTTAATAATTTTCATAACTTGTTCACTTACTGTTACATATTGAATTCTCAATGATCAAGAAGAAGCTCAGGATCTAGTTGTTCGGATGTCATCAGGATCTGATGTACCGTCAGGATTTGGTATGTCATCGGGATTTGTATGACATCAGTATTTGAAGACGGTCAGCATTAGAGGATTTGTTCTGTTCCTTATAATGTGGAGAAGATATCTGTTACGTCTAAGAGATAGGACTTTATCTGTTTAGTTTAAGATATGTATCAGTTTCAGTTAGTTTTTGATAATGCATATCTTAGATTAATCTGTTGTAGCTGTGTAGTATATAAACACTTTAGGACATCACTTAGTAAATATCACTCGAGGATCATTCGACCTAGCAGCTCTCAAGAATATCAGTATTTCTTCAGAGGATTTTGTAACAGTTTTTATCAGATATATAAAAAGTTGATATATTTTATTATTTGTTCGAAACATTTATACAATTGTATCCAACCCAATTAAACAATTATATCTTTACTGGGCAACAATTGGTATTAGAGCTCACTGATAAATTTACAATCAGAAACGATCTAAACATGTCTCTAAACAAGTATGAAAGCATTAAAATTTCCATTCTGAAAAAGACTGAATATCCAACATGAAAGGTGAAGATGCTCATGTACCTGGAAGCTACAGATCCAGATTATCTAGACGTAATCAATGATGTACCCTTCATGCCAACAAAATTGGTGCTTGCAACTCCTACTGTTGCTGAACACTATCAACTGAAGGAGAAGACATAATGGACACCAGAAGAGAAAGTAGTTGTGCTGAAAGATGCAAAGATAAGAAACATTTTGCATAACAGTCTTGATTCTGTGATGTCAAACATGATCATTGCCTACAAGACTGCCAAAGAAATCTGGGATGCTCTTGAAACTCAATGTCAAGGAACCATGGCCATCAAGAAGAATATAAGGGCTCTTCTGATTCAAGAATATGAACACTTTGAGGCCAAGCCTGATGAAAGTCTCACAGACATCTATGACATATTTCTGACTCTGCTAAACAATCTGTCTTTGGTGGGAAAGGTGTATGATCGAGAGGATTCAAACACCAAGTTTTTGAGAGCTTTGAGTGAAGAATAGGAGACTCAGACTTCAATCATACGACATCAGTATGATCTGGACGTAATTACTCTGGATGAAGTCTATGGCATGCTGAGAACTCATGATTTGGAGGTTCAGCAAAGGAGAGAGAGGAAAAGCAACAAAGGGAAATCTGTTGCTTTGAAAGTTAATGATAAAGCTTCAAAAGAAAAGTCTGTTGGAGTTGTACGAAAGAAGAACAATTTTCCAGAATCAAATACTGATGATTCATCATCAAATCCTGATGATGATACTGATTCTAAAACTGTTGAGAACATGACAGATTCTGATGTTATGCAAATGGCCGCATTGCTGGTTAAGGGCTTCAGGAGAATGCAATTCAGGAAGTCTAGGAACAGGAGAAGCTTCAGGAAGAAGTTTACTGGAGGTGAAAAGAAGTCAACTGGGAGAAAAGATGGAAAGGACTCTAAAGCTAGGAAGCTAGACAGGACAAAGATCAAGTGCTACAACTGTGATGAACCTGGTCACTTTGCCTCAGAGTGCAAGAAAACAAAGCATGGTAAAGGGAAGAGCAAAGCCCTGATCACGTCAAGCAAGAATTGGATGGACTCCTCTGACTCTGAAGGTGAAAATACATGATATGCACTGATGGTCAGTCTTGATGATCCTGCTGCTTCTGAGCCTAAGGTACAAACTCTTTTATTCTCTTTTGATACTGAAAATATATCTAAATTGATATCTGTTCTTAAATATGTGCATGGTAGTTTTAAGAATAAGACCTTAGAAAATAATAGACTTATAACTGAAATTAAGATCTTGAAATCTAGGAATGATCAGTTAGAGTCTGACTTAATACATCAGATAGATTTGAAGAAAGAATGTGAAAGAACTAAACATACCGTTAAGATTCTTGAGGCTAGATACAGTATGTTAGAAGAGGATCTAGAAAATGAGAGAAAACCCCTTAAAGCATGGACGAATTCAGGCAAAAAGGTTCATGAGATGATCTCAAAGAAAAACTGGAAAGAAAGCCTCTGATAT
Organism: Apium graveolens; assembly: GCF_009905375.1. Lineage (NCBI taxonomy): Eukaryota > Viridiplantae > Streptophyta > Magnoliopsida > Apiales > Apiaceae > Apium > Apium graveolens. Next base: position 15,522,052 of record NC_133650.1, on the reverse strand, counting down.
AAAGATGGAATTAAGGATGTTGACACTGAAAATAAAATTTCCCTTAAAACTCCTGTTAAGTTTATTTTATCAGAAACTGATGAACCCAAATCCATTTTTGAAAAGGGTTCAACATTAGTATCAGAAGAAAAACTGGTAAGTGATAAAACTCAAGAAAAGAAAAGCAAGGAAACCATTAAGTCTGTTAAGAAAGAAAAAAACATAGGACTTTTGACAGCAAGACAATTGAAAAAGAAAATATCTGAGGTTACTGACAAACTTCAAGTAAAGAGTCCTAAAAGAAATAGGAATGGTAAGCAAGGTATTTTTAAGAATTCAAATTACAAGGTTGTTCCCAATGCTCCTAGGAAAACTTGTTTTAACTGTGGAAATACTAATCATCTTGCTATTGATTGCAGGAGGAATAAGAAAAGGAAAACTGCTATTCCTGAGTCTGATGTTAGGGGTAGATCAATATTTTATAAACCATAAAATCCTTGTTTTCATTGTGGTAGTAGTTGGCATTCGATTTATACTTGTAGTTCTTATCACAAGTTGTATCACAATTACTATGAACCTTTGCCTAAGTTTAATTAAGTTGCTTGTGTGATTAGTTAATTTTACTAAACTTGCTTCTGACAAGACAAATCCTGACAAAGGAAAGACTGTCAAAAGTACTCCTGATACACAAAGGCTTAAGTTGTCCAAAAGAGGACCCAACAAGTGTGGGTCCTTAAAAATCCTTCTAATTAATTATTCTTCTGATTGCAGGGTAACAAGAAAAATACACTTGTCTTGGATAGTGGATGTTCAGGACACATGACTGGAAATAAATCCCTGCTGTCAGAATTTGAGAAGAAGGCTGACCTAGATGTATATTATGGAGATGGAAATGTAGGACATACTCTGGGATATGGAAACTTAATAATTGGAAAGGTAGAAATATAGAATGTAGCTCTGGTGGAAGAACTGAAGCATAATCTTATGAGCATTAGTCAAATCACTGACAGAGGTTATCATGTTATATTCTATGACTCACACTGCGAAGTTGTTCATAACAAGACAAAGAAAATTGTCTTGATAGGATATAGACATGGTAACATTTATGAAGTAAGGCTATATGAAAGTCTTGAAAAGGAAGCTACTTGCCTTATCTCTAAGGCATCAGTAGATGAGAGATGGAACTAGCATAAGAAGCTCTCAGATCTCAATTTTAACTCAATCAATGAACTTGCCAAGAAGGAGCTTGTAAGAGGATTGCCAAACATGCTATACTCAAGTGATGGTCTTTGTGATGCTTGCCAAAAGTCTAAACAAAGAAGAGTATCTTTCAAAAGCAAAACATAATTCTCTATCTCTGAGCCATATCACATGCTGCACCTGGACCTTTTTGGACCAGTGAACATAATGTCCATCAACAAAAAAAGGCACACACTTATAATTGTTGATGATTTTACTAGATATACATGGGTTTATTTTCTACACAGAAAGGATGAAACTCTAGAAATTCTTCTGGACCACATAAGGCAAATTGAAAATGGATCTACTCACAAAGTGAAAATCCTGAGAAGTGATAATGGCACTGAATTCAAGAACTCAAAGATGGAGGAATTCTGCAAGTACAAAGGCATAAAGCAACAATTCTCAGCTCCTGGTACACCTCAGCAAAATTGTGTTGTTGAGAGGAAGAACAGAACCTTAATTGAAGCTGGCAGAACTCTGCTAGAAGAAGCAAAACTACCCACTTACTTCTGGGCTGAAGCAGTAAACACAACATGTTATACTCAAAATGTCACTCTGATAAATAGACATGGTGTTACTCCATATCAAATGTTAAAAGAAAAGAAGCCCAGTCTCAAACATCTTCATGTATTTGGATGTAAGTGCTTTGTCTTAAGAACTCATACTGATCAGCTTGGAAAGCTTGAATCAAAGGCTGATGAAGGAATCTTTATTGGATACTCACCATCAAAAGCTTGCAGAGTGTTCAACCTAAGAACACACACTGTAGTAGTCTCCATCAATGTATCTTTTGATGATACGAAGATTCCTGGTTTTGAAGAAGACACTCATGAAAGTTTAATATTTGCAAATGAAAAAGCATTGTTGGAATCTGGATCAAACTCCAATGAACTGTCAAATCTTGATGATCCAAATCCTGACACTCCTTCAGATTCTGAAGATAATCATTGTGCTAATGAACCTGCACAAGTTGAGGGGGAGCAACAATAAAGGTCAACTGATAATACTAACACTGAAGAATCATCTCAAAGTTCTTCTCAATCCAATATTGATTCAACATCAGAAGAACATGAGTCAAGTCCCAATAATTTATCAGGAAATAACCCAACAGATTCAGGGGGAGCCTCAAATGGATTTGATGAGGCATACAATTTAGGGGGAGCATCTAGTTCCAGAAGGATACTTCCCAGTGCCAGAAAATGGACTAAGGATCATACGCCTGATATGATCATTGGAAATCCTAATGATGGTGTAAAGAAAAGAAGTGCAACTCAGAATGAATGTTTATATCATAATATACTTTCAAAAGATGAGCCAAAGAAAGTAGAAGATGCACTCAAGGATGCAGATTGGGTCATGACTATGCAAGAAAAATTGAATGAGTTCGAAAGAAATGAAGTGTGGAAGCTGGTGCCTATACCTAAGAACAGGTCAATTGTAGGCACAAAGTGGGTCTTTAGAAATAAGACTGATTATGATGGAACAATCATCTGAAACAAGGCAAGATTGGTAGCAAAAGGATATTCTCAACAGGAAGGTATTGACTATGATGAGACATTTGCTCCTGTTGCTAGGTTGGAAGCAATCAGAATCTTCTTGGCATATGATGCTCACAAGAAGTTCAAAGTCTTCCAGATGGATGTCAAGAGTGCATTTCTTAATGGAGAACATGAAGAAGAAGTCTATGTTGAACAACCACCAGGATTTGTGGATCCTAAACATCCTGATTATGTTTACAGACTTGATAAAACACTCTATGGAATGAAATAAGCACCTAGAGCATGGTATGAAACCCTTGCTCAGTTTCTACTTGAAAGTGGATTCAAAAGAGGTACAATAGATTGAACCCTGTTTTATCTGAATAAAGGTAAAGATTTGTTTCTAGTTCAAATTTATGTTAATGATATCATTTTCGAATCAATTAATCAAACACTGTGTAATAAGTTTTCAAAGTTGATGCAATCAAGATATCAAATGAGTATGATGGGAGATATGAGTTACTTCCTAGACTTGTTGATTAAACAAACTGATAATGGCATCTATATCAATCAGTCCAAGTACACAAGAAATCTACTGAAGAGGTTTAATATGCAAGAAAGTGCAACTGCAAGTACTCTCATGGCAACTGCTACAAAACTTGATCCAATTGAAGGAACAACGGTTGATGTGACAACCTACAGAGGTATGATTGGATCTCTGTTATATCTAACTGCTAGCAGGCCAGACATTATGTTTGCCACTTATTTGTGTGCAAGATTTCAGGCAAATCCAAGGGAGCCACATCTTATTGTAGTAAAGAGAAATTTCAGATACCTTAAGGGTACTGTTTCTCTTGGACTTTGGTATGCAAGAGAAGCTGATTTTGCATTATGTGGTTATTCAGATGCTGATTTTGTTGGATGTAAAATAGACAGGAAAAGTACATCAGGAAGCTGTCAGTTCTTGGGAGGCAGATTAGTCTCATGGTTCAGCAAGAAGCAGAAATCTATTTCTACTTCAACTGCTGAGGCTGAATATATTGCAGTTGGGAGTTGCCATGCTCAGTTGTTGTGGATTAGAAATCAGCTCATGGACTATGGATTATCATTCTCAAAAATTCCTATTTATTGCAATAATCAAAGTGCTATTGCTATGATAGGAAATCTGGTGCAACACTCTCTTTCAAAGCACATTAGCATCAAATATCACTTCATAAGAGAGCATGTCATAGAAGGAACCATAAAGCTTCATTTTGTTTCTACTGAACAGCAGTTGGCTGATATATTCACAAAGCCATTACCTGAAGTAACATTTACAAAGCTTGTGAATGAACTTGGTATGGTTAATTGGGACAAGTAAATTTTTATTTTATCTATTTGATCAAATCATGATGTATATTGATCAAATCCTGATATGTCCTAAATGTTGTGATTTTTAGTTGTTAAGCCAGAAATATTTGATGTATTCTATTTTATATGCATGATAAATTAAGTGAATTATTTGTTAATTGTGCATATTCGAATAAATATATCAATGCATCATTTCACATCGGTCTAGAAAGACGCGCCTTAAAAAAAATCTTTTGGTCAATTCATTAAGTTAACTCTTCAGTCTCTCAATCTCTTGATATTCTCTTGGTTATTTAAATGACTGCTCATCCTTCAATAAAAACACATCCTTTCATTTCTCTCAACCAATAGCAAACCCCAGCTGGTTTTACTGCTATGGCACAAGTACTGTGACCATTTTTCGAAATGGAAACCAGACTTCATATCCCATCAACAACATTCCATACGACATCTGGATTCAACTTCCAGACAACATCAAAAATGATCTTTTGTTTTTCCAAAGAGAATTTCATCTCCACAATCTTAAACAGCAGGAGAAAATCATCCGTCTTGCTGTTCTCTTTGTTGAAAATAGGAAGAAGAAGTAAACATCATCCATCTGTATCTCATTATCATCAGCTTTGTCAGGCTTATTAGACCAAGGCTGTTGATGTTCATCATCTTAGAGTAGGATTATCTTGTAATCTTTTGCATATAATCTGCAAATTTCATAAAATGTACTCTTTTGATATATTAATGAAATTTCTTTTGATTGCAAGATTTAGTCTTTATTTATCTCGTATTATGTGCATATGAATGTTTTCTTTGAAGCCTATTAATCTGTACTTCATCTACTTGAACTGTAATTCTTGATGAATGTTTTGATTAAAATTGTGGTTGCTAATAATTTGTGATGCTTTGACAAACAAATATTGAATTTGAATCGACATATCCTGAGTTAGTCAAAGAAAAGTCTCAAATACTAACGACAGGTCAGCATGTTCTAATTCAGATTATTAGTATTAATTAATCTCTGAGTAAACTTTATTATTGCAATTAAGTGTCCCACTTAATTAATGATTATTGGTGGATTATCAGAAAAACAAATTTCTACAGTTGTGTCTTGATATAACTATATGTATTTTGTATTTACTTCCGCAATTTCCTCCAACGTTAAAATCAATTACTCAGATATTGTTTCATGTTCGAAGTCAAACTCGCTAGGTTACCTTGTTCATACAAGTGTGTTAAACATATTTCTGAATAGTGAAGCTATAAAACCAGAAGAAATTTTGTGGCACAATTCATCATACACATACTTTCACTGCACACATCTCACACTTACTCTCTTGCACAAGCTATTCATGTTATTCCCAGTGGACTAACAATGAGATTTACAGAAGGGGGGTTGAATGTAAATCTCAAAACTTTTGCAAGTTTTGAGCAGTTTCTAAAGCTAAGTGTTTAAGTGAACAAATGTGTGTGAATTGCTTGAAGCTGATACAGACAGATATATATTCAAACACAAATGTAAAGAACACAAAGAACTTAAAAACTTTTCTGGTGGATTTGTTGTTCCACCAGAGATGTGTTATTTCAGAAAATCTGTGATTCAAAGAATTAAATCACAGCTGCTTCCTAGTACAAACTAGATGATTTTCTCTCTTGATATTTCTAAACAGCTCAGGAAAAAAATCACTTCTAATTACTAGCTGCTACTTGATTTATATAACACCAAGTTTACAAGTGAAGACAAAACTGTAAAATACAATTGAAAGGATTCTTCACATGTTTCTTCTTCATTTCTCTATCCAATGCAATCTAGGATAATCTGTGAATCTTTGAATACTTCCTTGTTTGCATCAGAATGGGAATGCTGCATTTTCTTGATTCCTCCTAGAGGCTTCCACATTCCAGTTTGTCTCTGTCAACCCATGTGCCTCTGTCAGCTTATGAATTGTCACTATCAACTGCTAATGAACTAAGCATCCGTTGAAGCTTTCATCTATTGATGCCTTATCCGTTGAGGCTTTATCCGTTGAAGCTTTATCCGTTGATGCATTATCAGTTGAAGTCTTTATCCGTTGAAGCACTTATCCGTTGATGGATATTATCCGTTGAAGCATTAGAGACATCCGTTGAAGCTTTGTTTCTTATCCGTTGAAGGTCTTCAATATCAGTTGATACTTCTTCACTTATACAAAATTACAAGGCATGAAATATTTACAATTAGCCCTCCTATTTGCATATCCACTAGTAGTCAACATGACTGATACTTTCCTACAACATCTAAGAATTACAACTTGAATCCAGAGAATAAAATGTGCTACAATACTAAACTTATTGCTAAGTAAAGCTACTCCTTCAAAGGATAGCCAAGATGGTCTTATCCGTTGAGGCTACAATCACTAGATTTCTACTTAAGTGTTTTGTTTAACTTATCATCAAACTGATACACATATTCCTAACAATCTCCCCCTATTTATGTCTACTAGAACTGTAGGCATAAATTTGGGTTTAGCTTGATGATAACAAAATACTTGACAAATATATTAACTGTAATAAAGCAGAAATTCAAAAGTGCTACAAAAATGTGTATGCTGAGATGGAATTGAAAAGTTACATTATTTCCAAGGGTGCTCCTTTAGCCTGAGCAGATTACTTCCTTTTCCTTTGATCCCTTGTTTTCTTTCCTATCCTCCTGTCATTCTCCTCTATTTGAAGTTGCAGTTGTCTGTAGAATTCAGCTTCATCTTCTTCATTGATGTCCAACTTAGATTGCATATCCTTGAGAGTTTCATTACTGGCAATATTGAGCTGATCTTCAATTCTGAAAAATCTTCTGACTCCTTTGTTGTCTCTGAACTCCATCAACCAATGAGGTGATTTGTGAATTGTAATTCCTCTTTCTTGAATGAGTAAAGTTCTAGGCAAAGCATTGGGCTCCCTCCAAGTTTTCCTTATGTTGGCAATCTTGTTGAGAATCTCAGTCTTGGCAGTCCTGGTAAAGCCAGAATCCCTTTGTATGGCTGAGTAGACTCTAATCAAGGTAGAGTAGCCTTCATTCAGAATTCTGTAAAGAGACCAGGTTATTTCCCCATCTCCTTTGTATTTGAACACTAGTCTTTCTGGTAGCTGTCTGTAGGCAGCTATTCCCCTTACTTCCTCCAGCTCATCCAGATAGAGTTCAATGTTTGAAAATTCTTTTATGTCACATATGTGAACATAATCATCTTTAGAGGCTTGAGGTTTAGGCTTAGGCTTCTGTGTGAATTTGATTGAGGCTCTAGAGGATGTTGATTTGATTCTTCTTTTCTGCTTCTTTGATGGTGGAGAAGAGATTAGGAAGGTGGGCAATTTGATGGTATCACAATCAATTGGTTCCTCCTTGGGAATGATTGTTTCACCATGAATGTTCATGAAGGGGTCAGGCACAATGGGTTCAGGAATAGAGGGTAGTGGTTTGGATATTGATTGGGTTTCTTCAGTCTTATCTACCATTTTTCTCTTTGCATTGACCTTCTTTCTGTTCCCTTTCTGCCATTCTTCTCTTCTCTTACTTCTTTCCTCCATCTCAGTACCAACCATGTTCCCCATAGCTTCATCTTCACTTTTGTCTTCAATTTCTTTCTGTTCTCCAGCTTGACTTGACTTTAGCTGTTTATCAAGATTTGCTTGTGCTCTTTTGTCAGCCTTTAGCTGTTTGGCTTCTTCCTTCAACCTTCTGGTTTCTTCCCTCTTGGCTATTGAGAATTTGGGATGTCCTTGCATCACACATATGCTTTTTCCCTCTCTGAAGATAATAGCCATGTTTCTCCTTACAGCCACATCCATGGTCTCTTTGAGATATGAGATACTTCTACCCAAAAGCTTGTCCTCATCAGCCTTTGGAAGAGGAAAATCCACTTCTTTCAGAGGATCTTTGTAGAGTCCTTATTGGATCTGTTGTTGGGCTTGAGGATCATAGGTTTCAAATCCATGGAAGAAGTCTCTCCAACCTTATTCCTCCCAACTGGTTTGAGTTCCATAATAATTGATTCCACTTTTGTGTTGTGCTTCACAGATTGTGATTGAGAAGTTGTAGAACCAAATATTTGTTACATCTTTTCATCAATCTTCTTCCTTTGCTCTTTGACTTGCAATTCAGCTGCTGCTATCTGGATTAGATCAATTCCATCAAGCTTTCCTTTGATTTGAATAATTGGAGAAGTGGTGATGACATGAACTAGCACTTGAGAAATTTGAACTGTTGTTGATGGCTCTCCTTCCCCTTTCCCTTTATTCTCCCCCTTTTTGTTATCATCAAGGGTAGGAGTCAAGCCTTGTGTATTGGCCAGCTGCATGAGTAGATTTGTTTGAGTTTGTTGATTCTGAAGAATGGTGACCATAGAATCTTCAATAATTTGAACCCTGTTTTCCAATCTGGCCAGTCTCTTGTCAGCATCAGATTCTTTCCTCAGTCTCCCCAACAAATCTTGCATAGTACCATAAGGTATGACTGAATCCAACTTTTCAGCATTATAGGATTTCAGATCAGCAATGTCCTGTTTGAGCTCATCCACACTTAGATTTTGTTGGAAGTGCTGCAACTGCAAGAGATGCAGAAATTCCAGATGAGCTTGAAGAATTGCCTTGGTACCAGCATCTGTAGACTCCTGAAGGGCCTGCTGAATTGTCATGACTTGTCTAATCAAAGTGACACTAAACTCTCTTGGTGTGGAGGCTTTTGCCCATGCCCATGCAGGAAGATCAGGAACAGAACTTGGGCCTGCTACTCCCCCTAAGTTCATGCTCTTATCCAAAGAATTAGAGTCATCATCATTAGAATTCACTCCACATTCTTCAGATGGCTCACCAGCTTGAGAAGGCAGCCTGTTAACAGCAGCTTTGTCTCTGAGAAGAGATTCTGAAGTGTTTACAATGTGTAATGTTTGTTCTGCCTCCACATTGCCCTGAGCAGCCAATAATTGATAGGCTGAAACAGGATGAGTAAAAGTGTCAGCATCCAAGGAAATGTTATCAATTGCAGCTTTGAAATGTTGCTGAAATTGTCTTTCCTTTTCTGCATCATCCACTTTCATTGACTCACTAGCAATGGCTAGATCCACCCTTATAGCTTCTGTACCTGCCTTTCTCTCTTTTTCTCTATTTTCTTGCATCAGGGGCTCCCCCTGGCTCACACACACCCTCACACCCTCACCCTCACCTTCTAAGGTGGCACTCCCCTCACTCACTTTTGCCATGCTGGAAGAAATAGCATGCATATGGTGACTCTCAACCTCTCCTTTTGCCTGGGAGCAACCCAGCCTCTCACTCAAAAGATCACTCCCTTCCCTCAAACCTAAAAGTGATTGTACAGTAGCCATATCCTCTACAGTTGGTATTGTTTCTGTTATGTGTGTAGAGACCATCAACGGATAGGGAGTATCCGTTGAAGTGGAAACTGATGGTATCAACGGATAACTGCTGTTAAGCTTATCCGTTGAAGAACAACCACTTGTCAACGGATGAGAGATATCCATTGAAGAAGGAAAAGATGTAGATATAGAAAGTGACATAATTGTTGAATCTATGGGAATTGATTTTAAGTGAGGTAACACAGATTCTTCAACTACATCTGAAAGAATTGGCTGATGATCCAACAAATCATCTAAGAGATGATGATCAACAGGTTTTGAGTGGGGCTCCTCCCTGAGTTTTAATGAGGGAGAATCAGGAATTGATGTGAATATCATATCCACATCCAGAGAGGGTGATGGAGAGTTTGATGATTGGTGTGTTTCTATTATGAGAGAATGGGGTTGTGATTCCACATTTGCTGGAATCACATCAAGCTGAATTTGTGAAGGCTCAGATACAGGTGGATGTATCTGTGCTGTGTGTGTCCCTTATGTGGAAACTAGGGTCTTGGCCTTCTTCTTCCTTGAAAAGGCTTTAATTGGTGAATGTGTGGCTTCAGTGTCCCTCCCTCTTTTGTTCTGTATCCCTGGTTGGGGACTATTTTCAATAGTTACATCCTTTTGGGAGGATGCAACTAGGGATGTGTTGGACTCCTTTTGAACCACCACAGTCTTTTGAGAGACTGTGGCTTGGCTGGCTTGGGTACCACTCACCTCTCCCACCTTATCCTGGGGGGTTTCTTGATGTTCACCCCTCCCCTCACCACTCACACCCTGTTCACTCCCTTCAGGGTTTATGGTAGTTGTTACAACTGTTGTCTTTTGAGAAACAACAGAGGTAGGTTTCTTTGACTTGAGTTTTGAAACTTTGGTTTTGGTGGCTTTGGCAGGAACCTGTTTGGACAAAGACACAGATTCCATGGCCACACTAGAGGGCAAAGAAATAATGGGGTTGGAAATAGTAGGAGTTATAGAAGTGTTTACCTCACTTACCTGTGGTGCATTCATGATTGGCAAGTATACCAATGGCACCTGGCTATCGAGGTTCATTCTCAAAAGGTCTGCAAGGACCCTTTTCTCTTGTGCCCAACATTTGAGTTTATTATTCTCATTTGATATAACCAAACCTTCAACAACATGGTTAGCCAATAACATAAAGAATCTAGCATAGTAGATGTTATGTGGTCTATTAGCTTTGTTACCTAATCTGGATCCTAATTCTAGCATAACACAGTTGCTAAAATTAAAGTACCTATCAGAAACTAGCATATAGAGCATATTAACAAGAGAAGAAGTTATGGCATCAAAATTGCTAATCTTCCCAGAGAAAACTTTAATGAAGGCATCTCCAAGAAAACTCCATTCTTTCCTAAGGCCTTTCCTTCTAATACTACCTAAACTAGCAGAATCAAAAGTATAGCCTATGGAATCTAACATAGCAGATACATCTTTATCAGTGTGTGGTGTCATGGCATTATTCTCAGGCAACTTAAAGCAAGATTGTTTATCATCACAGTTAATGAAATAGTCCTTACTTTTGAGAGAGAAGGCAATAGTCATATCTGTGGAGTTGAACTCTGCAGTTGTCCAAATCTCCTCAATCACCTCACAGTAGATGGTTGGGGCTTCCAGCATTGCATAGCTTAGTTTGCAGTTTTTGATGAAGTCCATCATCTTGTGATAATCAGAATGGGCTTCATTCTTTTCAACCAAGGCTATGAAATTATTCTTTTCATAAACAAATCCTATCTGAGACATAATTTTGACTACTGGTGCCATTATTGTGAGTAGAGGTTACAGAGAAAAACTTGAGAATTTTTGGGAGAGAAGGAGAATAAGAATTGCAAGAAAGCGTAAAGTGAAAATAAGAGTTCAATTGGGCTTTTATACTTTCTTGAATTAAAACGTAAATAAAATGATTAAATGATACTTTTAAGTAAGTTACAGCCGTTCAAGAATAAATAAAACTGTAGAAATTCTGAAAACTACCTTAAATACAAAGACATACAACACTGTATATCTGTATCAACGGTTGAGTAAAAGAATCAACGACTGTGACTCACTTATAGTAACTGATGTGACACTTCAACGGATAAGGTAAATAGTTATCCGTTGATGATCAACACCATTTTATCCGTTGAAGGATAAAATTACCAGAAATATATTTGTCTTTCAACGGATAATGAACATCCGTTGATAGAACAATTTTGGCTTTCAATGGATAGGGAATATCCGTTGATAGGATAAGTCTTACTTAAAGCCAACTTTGTTCTTGCAGCGAATTTATTTCAGAATTCAAGGCAGATTATATAGATTACATAAATTATGAATAATTAAGCATACCTAGCTCACTTACTAATCTTGTGAATGTTGATTCATCAAGTGGTTTGGTAAATATGTCTGCAATCTGCTTTTCACTTGGAACAAAATGAAGTTCCACTGTACCTTTCATCACATGTTCCCTAATGAAGTGGTACTTGATATCAATGTGCTTGGTTCTTGAGTGCTGCACTGGATTTTCAGTAATGGCAATGGCACTTGTGTTGTCACAGAATATTGGAATTTTGTCAACAGTCAGACCATAGTCAAATAGTTGATTCCTCGTCCATAGTATCTGTGCACAACAACTACCAGCAACAATGTACTCAGCTTCAGCTGTTGATGTGGAAACAGAATTCTGCTTCTTGCTGAACCATGACACAAGCTTGTTCCCTAGAAATTGACAGGTACCAGTTGTGCTTTTCCTGTCTATTTTGCAGCCTGCATAATCTGCATCTGAGTAGCCAATTAGATCAAAACCAGACTCTCTAGGGTACCAAATTCCTAGATTTGGAGTCCCTTTGAGATATCTGAAAATTCTTTTAATAGCCACTAAGTGAGATTCTTTAGGGTCAGCTTGAAATCTAGCACAGAGACATGTAGAAAACATTATATCAGGTCTACTAGCAGTTAAATATAAAAGTGAGCCAGCCATGCCTCTATAACTTGAAATATCCACAGACTTTTCAGCCTTGTTTAATTCAAGCTTGGTGGCAGTGGCCATGGGAGTTTTTGCAGTTGAACAATCCATTAAGTCAAACTTCTTTAAAAGATCATAAATGTATTTAGTTTGACTAATGAAAATTCCATCACTAACTTGTTTAACTTGTAAACCAAGAAAATAAGTTAGCTCTCCCATCATGCTCATTTCATATTTACTTTGCATTAACTTAGCAAACTTTTTACAAAGCTTATCATCTGTAGATCCAAATATAATATCATCTACATAAATTTGAACAAGTATTTTAGAGCCATTAACATTTCTAAAGAAGAGAGTTTTGTCAACAGTACCTCTTGTGAAGTGATTATCTAGAAGGAATTTTGACAAAGTCTCATACCAGGCTCTAGGTGCTTGCTTTAGTCCATAGAGTGCTTTCAATAGATAATACACATAGTTTGGAAAATTTGGATCTTCAAATCCTGGAGGTTGGCTTACATAAACTTCTTCCTCCAATTCCCCATTTAGAAATGCACTCTTGACATCTATTTGATAGACTTTGAAACTGGCATTAGCTGCATAGGCTAGAAAGATTCTGATGGCTTCAAGTCTGGCAACTGGAGCAAATGTTTCATCAAAATCTATTCCCTCTTGTTGAGAATAGCCTTTAGCAACCAATCTGGCTTTATTCCTTATGACAATGCCATTTTCATCCATCTTGTTTCTGAATACCCATTTTGTGTCAATAGAACTCTTGTTCTTTGGCTTGGGTACCAGCTTCCATACTTTGTTTCTCTCAAATTGGTTTAGCTCCTCTTGCATTGCTAAAATCCAATCTGGGTCCAAAAGAGCTTCTTCTACTCTCTTAGGTTCCTCTTGTGATCGAAAGCTACTGTACAGACATTCATCTTGAGTAGCCCTTCTAGTTTGCACTTTAGATGTGGCATCACCAATGATCAGTTCAAAAGGGTGATTCTTGGTCCATTTCCTTTGAGATGGTAGATTAGCTCTAGATGAGGTTGCCTCAGTATTGTCATGATGTGATGTAGAATGTTGATTGGTTGACACTTCCCCTAAGTTGTTGATCCTTTGAGAAGAATTGGGAGTTCTATCAACTGATGAAGTGAATTGATTATCCGTTGACAGACTGTGATCAACGGATGCTTCATTACGAACTTCAACGGATGATGCACTTTGTCTTTCAACGGATGCTGCATTGCTTCTTTCAACGTAAGCTGAGCTATGACTTTCAACGGATGCATCATTCTGTGTATTATCCAAAGGCAGATTTTGAATCCCTCTTGAGATGCCTTCTTCATCATTCTCATCTTCACCATCATCACAATTTATCTCAATATTGTCAAATTTGAGTCCTTCATGTTGTCCTTCATCTGTTAGTCCATCAATCTTTTTATCATCAAACACAACATGTCCAGATTCCATGACAATGTTGGTTCTTAGATTGTAGACCCTATATGATTTTCCAGCAGAATAACCCACAAATATTCCTTCATCAGCCTTTGCATCAAACTTCCCTTTGTGATCAGATTGATTCCTTAAGATGTAGCATTTGCAACCAAAGACATGTAGAAAGTTTAAAGTTGGTTTTCTTCTCTTGAATAATTGATAGGGAGTCATGCCTTTTGCTTGATTGATTAGAGAAATGTTCTGAGTGTAACATGCACAGTTAACAGCCTCAGCCCAAAAATAAGTTGGGAGTTTTGACTCTTCAAGCATTGTCCTTGCAGCTTCAATTAGTGATCTGTTCTTCCTTTCCACCACACCATTTTGTTGTGGAGTCCTTGGAGCTGAGAACTCATGCATGATCCCACTTTCTTCACAGAACAACTTCATGGTTGAATTCTTGAACTCAGTTCCATTGTCACTCCTAATATTCCTTACTTTGAAATCAGGATGATTATTGACTTGCTTGATATGATTGATGATGATTTCACTAGCTTCATCCTTTGATCCAAGAAAATAAACCCATGAAAACTTTGAGAAATCATCTACAATCACTAGGCAATATCTTTTCCTTGAAATTGACAATACATTGACTGGTCCAAAAAGATCCATGTGTAGAAGTTGTAGTCGTTCATCAATTGCAGATTCAAGCTTCTTACTGAATGATACTTTCTTTTGCTTTCCTTTCTGACAAGCATCACACAGTCCATCCCTTGTGAATTCCACTAGAGGCATTCCTCTAACTAAGTCCTTTTTGACTAGATCATTCATTGTCTTGAAATTCAAATGGGACAGCTTCTTGTGCCATAGCCAACTTTCAACTGGACTTGCTTTGCTGAGAAGACAAGTAATGGATTCTGCATCTGTAGAGTTGAAATCAGCTAAGTACACATTCCCTCTTCTAACTCCAGTTAGAACCACTTTATTGTCCTTCTTACTTGTGACAATACAGGCTTCAGAATTGAAGGAAACAATATTCCCTCTGTCACATAGTTGACTGATGCTCAATAAATTGTGTTTGAGACCATCAACCAATGCAACTTCATCAATGATGACATTTTCTTTTAAAATCAAGCCATATCCCATAGTGAATCCTTTGCTGTCATCTCCAAAGGTTATGCTAGGGCCAGCTCTCTCCTTAAACTCTGTGAGCAGGGTGAAATCTCCTGTCATGTGTCTTGAACAACCACTGTCCAAGTACCATAGATTCCTTCTTTGTCCCTGCACACAATAAAATCAATCAAGTTGATTTTGGTACCCAAGTTTCCTTGGGTCCAGCCTTGTTAGTCTTTTTCCTAGACTTCATTCCTACTGCATCTTTTGACTTAGGTAACTTTGGGTCAACCTTGGTCTCAGATGTGGTTGGTTAAAGTGTAGGGTTAGTCACAGAATCATTTAACACATTTGATTGAATTTGATAAGGCATAGGTTGTGCAAACATGTTATTCTACATAGGCATATTGTATGGCATTTGATGCATACTAAATGCAGTAAAATAAGGATTATTAATATATGGCATGTTTGCAAAATGTGCATGGGGATTCTGGTGAGACATAACAGGCATAACATGCAGAGGTTACATAGACATGTTAGGCATGGAGGGATTTGAAGGCATGGGAGCATTTTTAACAGATTTGCAATTATCAGATAGGTGATTAACACTTTTACAATGCACACAGCTTTTTCTAGGAGCATACCTATCAGGTGTGTAATTGTTATGTTTATTAATCCCTACCTTCCCATTTCTTTTAGATTTTCTTTTAGTTTCCTTCTTATCCTCAACCAACTTAAGCCTATCTTTCAGCTGATCTAAAGTCATGTGTCCTATATTCACCTTACTGACATCTCTGGATGTGCTGGCTCCTTCTTTGACAAAGTTCTTGAGAGTAAAATCATTCTTTTTATTGAGGTTTTTATTTTTAAAAGAACTTGCCTATTTTAATTGATGAGCCTTCAACGGATGCTCCTTTTCTTCCTTCAACGGATAACTTTCATCATCCGTTGATTCCACATCCGTTGACAATCCATCAATTAATTCTAACTCCTTTTTGTTTTTCTTCCAGGCATCCTCACAGAATGATTCAATTCCCTGAACCTTTGCAATCCGAACACTAACATCCCTAGATGTTTTCCAGGCCTTGATTACCTCTTGCTCACTTTCTAACTGTTTAGAAAGAATTT
The DNA here is from genome assembly GCF_009905375.1 of Apium graveolens. Lineage (NCBI taxonomy): Eukaryota > Viridiplantae > Streptophyta > Magnoliopsida > Apiales > Apiaceae > Apium > Apium graveolens. The sequence continues at coordinate 15,506,003 of NC_133650.1, read as the reverse complement.
CTACTTTCTTAACAGCTTCTGCTAGTTCACTCTCAACAGTCAAGCATTTAAGTTTTATCTTTTCAAGCTCAATTACCTGATCCTCTAACACAGCATTCCTATCACTTAAAAACACATTATTCTCCTTGATCCTAGTATTTTCTTTTGCTAGTGATTTAAGGGAAACACGCAAATGATATAATTCATTGGACATATCATTTATGGCTTCATTGCATTCATGTTTCGAAAGCTAAGAGAGATCAGTAGTAATTACCTGGTTGCTTGATGAACTAGTTTCATTTTCATCAGAATTAGCCATCAGGGCTAGGTTGACATATTCCATATCATCATCCCCATTTGCAAAGTGTCCACTAATGCCACAGTTGTAACATTTGAACTTTGATTTGTCCACCATGTTTTGTTTGGCTTAGTGAACTTTGTATTTTTTCTGAACTTCATCTTTGCAAACCTCCTGGACAGAAAAGCCAGATGTTCATCAACATCATCAGAGTCATCCTGACTGGAATTGTCTTCATCCTCAGCTGCTTGCTCTTTACCCTTGCTTGATTCTGATTTGCTTGTGCCAATTTTGAGACTTGGCATTGTCTTCTCCTCATTCCTGGCTTCCATCTTCTCACTGTCAGCTACAAGAGCAATTATTCCTCCTTTTCTCTTTCCCTTTTCCAACAGCTCATCCTGCTCCATTTCAAGTTCATAAGTCTTCAGAATTCCATATAATCTTTCAAGTGTGAAGTTCTTATAATCTTGAGAATTTCTTAAAGAGACAGTCATGGGCTTCCATTCCTTTGGCAGAGACCTAAGAAATTTTAAGTTGGAATCCTTGACTTGGTACACTCTACCATACAGCTTCAATCCATTTAACAGTTTCTGAAATCTGTTGAAGGTATCATTTAATGATTCACCTTCTTCAAAGTGAAAATATTCATACTGTTGAATAAGAAGCTGCATCTTGTTCTCTCTGACCTGCTCAGTACCTTCACAGATGATTTGTACAGTATCCCAAACTTCCTTTGCAGTTTGGCTATTGATGACATTGTCAAACATATCTTGATCTAAGCCATTAAACAAAATGTTCATGGCTTTCTTGTCCTTGCGGATTTCTTCCATGTCTTTAATAGTCCATTCTGCTTTTGGCTTGGGAATGGACTGTCCAACAGCAACTGTTACAGTAGCAGCTGTGGCTACTTTGTGAGGGATGTGAGGACCATTTTCAATACAGTTGATATAGCTTTCATCTTGAGAAAGAAGATGTAAATGCATCTTCACTTTCCAGTGATGATAATTATCTTTTTCCAGGACTGGGATCTTTATACCAATATCCTTCCTACTCATGATGGTAGCAGGAGGATTCTTCTGTGCACTCATGATGTTAGCAAAATAGATCTTTAAACTCTTTGTATGTTAAGAGCTTGCTCTGATACCAATTGTTATTCCCGGTGGACTAACAATGAGATTTACAGAAGGGGGTTGAATGTAAATCTCAAAACTTTTGCAAGTTTTGAGCAGTTTCTAAAGCTAAGTGTTTAAGTGAACAAATTGCTTGAAGCTGATACAGACAGATATATATTCAAACACAAATGTAAAGAATACAAAGAACTTAAAAACTTTTCTGGTGGATTTGTTGTTCCACCAGAGATGTGTTATTTCAGAAAATCTGTGATTCAAAGAATTAAATCACAGCTGCTTCCTAGTACAAACTAGATGATTTTCTCTCTTGATATTTCTAAACAGCTCAGGAAAAAAATCACTTCTAATTACTAGCTGCTACTTGGTTTATATAACACCAAGTTTACAAGTGAAGACAAAACTGTAAAATACAATTGAAAGGATTCTTCACATGTTTCTTCTTCATTTCTCTATCCAATGCAATCTAGGATAATCTGTGAATCTTTGAATACTTCCTTGTTTGTATCAGAATGGGAATGCTGCATTTTCTTGATTCCTCCTAGAGGCTTCCACATTCCAGTTTGTCTCTGTCAACCCATGTGCCTCTGTCAGCTTATGAATTGTCACTATCAACTGCTAATGAACTAAGCATCCGTTGAAGCTTTCATCCGTTGATGCCTTATCCGTTGAGGCTTTATCCGTTGAAGCTTTATCTGTTGATGCATTATCAGTTGAAGTCTTTATCCGTTGAAGCACTTATCCGTTGATGGATATTATCCGTTGAAGCATTAGAGACATCCGTTGAAGCTTTGTTTCTTATCCGTTGAAGGTCTTCAATATCAGTTGATACTTCTTCACTTATACAAAATTATAAGGCATGAAATATTTACAATTAGCCCTCCTATTTGCATATTCACTAGTAGTCAACATGACTGATACTTTCCTACAACATCTAAGAATTACAACTTGAATCTAGAGAATGAAATGTGCTACAATACTAAACTTATTGCTAAGTAAAGCTACTCCTTCAACGGATAGCCAAAATGGTCTTATCCGTTGAGGCTACAATCACTAGATTTCTACTTAAGTGTTTTGTTTAACTTATCATCAAACTGATACACATATTCCTAACAATTCACATCATGAAAACTTCTGAAATTTCACCTATCTTCAGTCAAACCACAATCATTCATGGAAACACATTTGGCACTAACAATTACTTAGCTCTGCTTTCACATCAGCAACTACAATCATCTTTTTATGATATTTAGGATTTTCTCCTTCTACGTCCAATTGGATATGCTCTCACAAATCCTATTAAGGTGTCATACAGGGCTGTCATGCAGGTCTGGAACACAGCAGTGGTAAATTCAACACATACTGGTTTTTCTTTGAATATAAGGACCAAAGATTTGAAGTTGATGCTGACATTCGGCTCCAAGCCTTGAGATTGCCTGCTCTTGATGGTGCTCCTGATACTCACACCAATGAGCGGCTGTTTGATATGCTAAGGACTTTAGACTATCAAGGGGAAATCACAACTATTGGAAAACTGGTCAGAACCAAACTGAAAAGAGAGTGGAACTTTTTCTTTGACTGCATCAGTAGATGTTTCTTGAATAAGACAACAAACTTTGATGCTCTTCCATCCACTTCCCTCAGAATTGGGTACTCTCTTCTTAACTCCGATAATTTTGATTATGGTAATACTATATTACAGTTCATAATTCCTAGGATAAAAGATGCTTCAGGAGTAATAGGGTATACTAGATTTTTACAACTGATTTCACTTATCTATGCCCTAATGATATTTTTGATGATGATGAATTACTCCCTGTTTTTTAAATTTCTGAAAAAGCAATCACTGATCATATCAAAAGGGATGAAAATAATAAATTTTTAGGATCGCCCTTTCTTCCTAGAGAGGTCAGGCAATTTCTGTTGAGAAATAGACCTACTCCTACACAAGTGCCTGCAAATCCTGATGATGGCACCTCTGTCACAGTTCCTGATGCTAAGACTCAAGAAATCACCCATCTTGTTTCTAACCCAAGCATTTCTTCTTCCAAACAGCAAACACAACAAGCCTCTAAATTAGCCTCCTCTGCTGTCTCTCAAAAGACATCAGTTGTAACAAAGAAAAGGCTGTTTAAGAAATCTGTCACATCTGGACAGAAAACTAAACATGTCTCATTGAGTGAGAGTGAGAAGAAAGAAGACTGCTTTTCAATCAGGAAAAGAAGACTGATCATTGAAGAAGATTCTGAATCATTAGATACTAATAGGGTCCCTGTCAAAAATCAAGAAGTCCATTGATCAAAATCTTGATGACTTGATTAACACTACTGGAATCAAGGAGCCACCTACTGATGCTAGTGCTCTTCTTGACAAGCTTCCAGTAATTGAAGCAACTGTTGAACACAAGAAAACTTCAAAGAGTCAGTTGAAAAGAATAAGTGAAGAAGTAGTTGGATATATCAGGAAGAAGAAGAAGACTCAGCCTCTTGACAAGGATGTTAGTACACAAGAACCTAGGTCTCAAAGGGATTTAACAACTGCAACACATCTAGTCACACAAGAACCATCTTCTCTGAGGGAAGATGCAGACACTGAGGCTGCACAAATCATTGTTAATATTGCTCAGAGTGATCTTCTTGCAGACTCTGTTCAACTACTTCAGGAAAAGCAAACTCATTAGAAGATACTGTCACGAGTGGATGCAATCATTGATGATCCTATTTTTGAGAAGAGCACACAAGAACCTTCACCAAGCATTGCTGAAGCAGCTCACATGTCTCAGACTCCACAAGAACCATCAGTTTAAAGTACTGATGCTGGTCTTTCACCTTCTCCTGACAGATCAAATCCTGATGATTCAATAATTCCTACTGAGAATCAACCTTCAACTACACTAGCAATAATTGATGATCTATTACTAGTTGCTAGTTTGAAAAAACATCCTGATGTGCTATTTATTCCTCCACTTTCATTACTTCCACTTGAGGAATCACCTTCAGGTATTGTTAACTTCTCATATATTCTCATGTTTGTATGATTATAAATAGTCTCTTATTTTAGGTTACCTCTATTTATATGACAAGCATACAACTCTTCTCAGCCATCTCTTATTTCTTTGTTATATGTGTGATTGAGTCTTTCTGTGAGACTGTGTGAAAATAAAAATTAAAACGAAAAATATTTTGAGTGGCAGTCTCCTCTACTGGCAAAAGGAGAGGTAGTTTTGAGACAAGAATCTTATAAGTTTTTCTTTACTTATAAAGTTTCTTATGTGAGAATAATATTACTCTTAAAAGTAATATATTGTGTGAGAAGTGATGAGATCACTTGAAAAGAACAAAGAGATTTAGGTGTTACTATGTTTCTGTTTCAGGATCACATCAACCACAGGCATCTCTTGCAAAGAATCTAGATAAAGGCAAGGCAATTATGCCTGATTCTGCTAATTCTTCTGATGGCTTATCTGACTCTGACAATGATAGTGATGACGATGATCCTGATACTGTTCCGCTTAAGTCTGCAATTGATGCATCTAAGAAGTCCAATGTTGGTTCTTCTTCGCACTTCACTGAAAATCCTTCTTATTACAATCCTGATGCTGAGTATTTCAGACAAAATGGAATTATAAATGGAGACTTGCAAATACTTTTATCTCATCTGTTGTTGGCCTGCAACACATTCATCGTGCTTATGATAAAATTCAAACTCCTGATCTGAAGTTTCATCTTAAGGCCACAAATATTTCTGTTAAATTAATTCACTCTGAACTTGATGAAATGAAGAAGTCTCATGCTGGTGTCAAAGAGAAAATTGATGGATTTTTGCTTCACAAACCTAACTCGGCTGAAATCAAAAGTGTGAAAAATACCGTCAAAGATGTTATTAAATCTCAAGACAACATGGCCTCTAGACTTTCCTCCTTGGAAGACAAGGTTTCTTCTATAAGTGACAAACTGGATGCTCTATTTTCTCTTCTTTCAAATACTGATGCCAAAAAGGGGGAGAAGATAGTTGCTATAAAATATACACCATATTATATTCAGACAAAGGATTTAAGATACTGATGATGATTGTGATAAGCATAATCCAGTTAGAGATGTTCAAATTGCTTCTACTGCTCAACAACCTCAACATTCTAAGAAGAATGATTCTTCAGGACAAAGGAAGTCTACTGGTGCTTATAAAGCCAAGCACAAGACTATCGTTGGTGCTCCTGAGGATGATGACATTACAATCTCAAATTTAGCAGAAGCTAAAGGGATGTTCTTTCCCTACAGACATAAGGAAACAAGTGAAGAGATTGTCTTGTACTACAAAGACAAGAAGTTTGAGCAAAAGAATGCTAGGAGTGCTCTTGGGTATATAACTGAAGAATTTCCTGATCTAACACCTGAAGAAGCAGTTATGCAATAAAATGAGCTTTTGGCTTAAATTGAAGCTGAAGCTAAGACTTCTAAAGGAAGAAGAGGTGGTAGATCTGCAAGAGCAAGAGGAAGAGGAAGAGGTGGAAGAACTTCTGAATCAAGGCAAGTGACTGCATTCAACTCTACTTTTCTGAATTTTCTATCCAAAGAAGGTTATGTTCCTGTACAAGGAAATGAAAAAGATAAAGAATTTCAGAAGCCAAAATAGTTGATTGTACCAAGGAAGAAAAGATCAACCACTGACATTGATCAAGCTGATATAGCAAATCAGAATGTAACTCCTGATGTAGACATAAATCCTGAGATAAAAGCAGATCCTGATGCTGTGAACCTGATAACTGATTTTAACTCTGATGAAAAAGTGATCAAAGCATTAAACGAGTCAGCTCTTTTTCTGGTAATCACTCCTCACATTTCAGAGGCTGATGAAAAAGAAAAAATTAATAGAAGGGAAGCTGATCAAGCATGCAAAGAATATTTGCAGAGAGTTTTAAAATCAAAAAGGGAGATATGGCATAAAGCAGAAGGGAAGACTGATAATTTTTCTTCAAGCTATGTTCCTCTCGGCAAGAAGAATAAAAGATGGAAATACATCAATGTATTCAATTATTCTAAAGGGTTCAAGCATGTTAAATTTGTATCAGCTGAGTTAAGAGATTCTATCTCAGAACAGGAAGAAGTTGATAAGTCCATCAAGAAGCCTTCTTGGGTGGTATACAATGAAAAACTGAAACTTATCAAATCTCGAACCAGAGGAGGCATTGGTCATTCCAGCATGGAGATCTGGGAATCTGATCTGCTTGATATAGATACTCTAACAAAAAATCTTGGTGAAAGAATTTCTCCTTCACATTTTGAGAAAGTTGAAGTTGTGAAGATTGTTCATAGAAAGATAAATGATAATGATGTCAGAGAAGAGATTCTGTACTTTTTCAGAGATGTTAAAGTAAAAAGCTTTACATTGCAGCAACTCTTAATGAAGACTGTGACATAATTAAAATACATTCACTATCTTCTTAGAGTTGAGAACAGTCACCAGAAATTGGTCTTCTATAATACTTGAAATGATCAGAAGAAGAGTCATGACAAAAGATGATAAATACAATGGTGATTATATTCCTAAGTATATAACTTATACTGGTCAAGAAATGTAGATGAAAAAGGGAGCTGCAGTGCTACAAGTTTTTCTCAACAATCATCAGTTATCCTTTAGTCCTGATCATGAAGATGTCAGTTTAAGCTTCATGTTGATTGGTGATCTTGAGATAAGCAAAAGTTCAATTTCTAAGTTAAAATCAGCTATCTATCAGCTTGGAGAAGACACTGAAGAGAAGAGAGAGTTGAATAAAAAGCTTATTAAAGTCCTACGAGACAAGGAGAAAGAACGATTAAAGAACTTTCTTGGAACACCTGTCAGTTATCTGAAGATACTGAAGTAAGCTTTACTCCTTGTATATTTTGTAGATTGGTTTTGGCATCATTGAGAATGGAATTTATGCTTCATTGTATTAAGCATAAATTGGGGTAGATTGTTACATATTGAATTCTCAATGATCAAGAAGAAGCTCAGGATCTGGCTGTTCGGATGTCATCAGGATCTGATGTACCGTCAGGATTTGGTATGTCATTAGGATTTGTATGACATCAGTATTTGAAGACAGTCAGCATTAGAGGATTTGTTCTATTCCTTATAATATGGAGCAAATATCTGTTATGTCTGAGATATAGGACTTTATCTGTTTAGTTTAAGATATGTATTAGTTTCAGTTAGTTTTTGATAATGCATATCTTAGATTAATCTATTGTAGCTGTATAGTATATAAAACACAGTTTTGGTCATCACTTAGTAAATATCACTCGAGGATCATTCGACCTAGCAGCTCTCAAGAACATCAGTATTTCTTGAGAGGATTTTGTAACAGTTTTTATCAGATATATAAAAAGCTGTTATATTTTATTACTTGTTCGAAACATTTATACAATTGTATCCAACCCCCCTAAACAATTGTATCCTTACTGGGCAACACTTATAGAACAAGGGTCCTGTTCCATGAAAATCACTTGGCATGAAACGTTTATCGAGCACATCACTCCCTGGTTTAACAACCATGATTAAAAAAAATCCTTTCCGCACATAACATCTGCTGAAAATGTTTTTAGTTCATCCTTTTCGTGCTTAATATACGCGGAACGGGTGATTACTAAAATGCCCTTAAAATGCTTCGCGATTAATTTAAGCGAAACCTGTAGATCTGCATAACCTGAAAACAAACCCTTTTCTTGTCATTGTACTCAAAAAACAAATTATATCAATTAAACTAGATTAGGAGGTGATTTGCGTGCAATTGCAGTGGTTCTTGATTGTCCATCCGTAATTTTCATGTTCAAACCAACTCCATGTGTCAGAGGTTCGTTTCCCCCCTTTCTAGAATTTGAATTTGGAATTAGGGTTAGGGTTTCCTGATTTAATTTGTAAATTATAAATCATTATTTTAGAGTTCCTTGTTATCTGCTTTTGTTATGAAATTGCAATCAAAATTATGAATGTTTTGTGTGTATATAGTTGTTTTGTGTGTATATGGCCTTAATTTTGTATGTATTCGAAATTATGAATTGTTATGTGTTATTCGAAATTGAATATGACGAACACAGTTGCTTTGTTCTGTGTTATGATTTTAGTATCCGAGGAGTATTTTAGCGTTATTCAATTTTTATTCGAGATTTGATATACAAATTGTATTGAATTGAATGTCGATTGAAGATATATATATATCATTAATTGTACGAATTTGTTTAGCTTAGTTTCGAATTGATTGGTTGTAATTGTCGTTATAACGTTGGTTTGTAAAAATCTTTTGTCATTGAAGGTTTTGCAAAAGATCATATGGTGTAGTGTAAATGTGGATTATTATCATTACGTAGGTTATAGAATTTCCCATGTTATATATGATTGGATGTGCAGTTGAAGTATCTAATGTTGAGTTATATGTTTATTATTTCATGATAGATAATATATTTTCGGGTCCCGTTAGTCATACCGTTATATTTGATAACGAGTATCACATGAGTTCGGTTGTTTGGGAGGGACATGAGCGAGGTCCTTACGAGCGTTATCGTGGAAATAAGAACATACGTAAATGGGTTTTGTTAGATGCTCAAAAGGAGTTGTTGCATAGCCTTGGATTTGGTGTGTTTTCAAATCCGGGTGTGGTGTTGCAGAATGATGCTAGTCTTGTCACGACACTTGTGGCAAGGTGGCATCCCGAGACCATCACCTTCTTCATGAGATAAGGGGAGATGATAGTGACTCTCGAGGATGTTGGCTACATTTAAGGTTTGCCGATTGCAGGACGTCAAATAGTTGCCATGCATGAATAACCTAACCATGGAACTATAAATATGCATTCCACTCTAAATCAGACATATGAAGTTATGTTCCGACATGATTCGGTTTCAAGTAGTGGATCAATGATAAGTTTGAAATTACATAACTGTCGGGATTGAAGTCCAAAGTAGTGCATAACGTGTCTAGTTTGACAACATTACATCAAAATACAACAAAATAATTAAACAAAAGGAATCCTCGTACGAGAAACCTTAAATAACTAAATATCTCTAACTTATTAGAGAAGCCACTCGATAGTCGGTGTGTGGAGATCCCGGGAGGGCATCGGCCATCACAATACATGTCACCCAGTATAGCACAATAACACAACCTTAACGGAGCACACCGGTAGTGACTTCGGCATGGGTTTCGTGATCATTCCATATGATGACGGGAATGGTACTTGACTCGTCGTAGAGAGTGAATTTTCTTCATGGTGCACGCCTCCAAAACCATGCAGTCGTATCGTCATCACGTAGATGTGACACCCAACCTTTGACGTGTTTGATGCGTACTTGGTCCCGAGTGACACCTCTTGAGGCTTCAACTTACGTATGTCCGCGATCCTATCACATTCCACAAGTTTATCGTCATCCCATTAAGATAGTCTCCATGGGCTACCGGGGGACTCCTTACCCAAGTTCAAAATGGGAAGAAAGTAAAAGAGCATTTTGCTCCACACTCTTTCAAAATTGTAATAAATGGTTAGCCAATGGCATGTTTCAGCCCAAACCCTTGAACGGTAGGCCTCTTCTTCGAGAGGGAGAAACTCCGAGTCTTCTTCCTTCGCTTGGGGAAGTGCTTCGTAAAATTGTGCTATTTCGTCGATCCATTCACGAGCGACTACATCCAACTCGCTAAAGGTTGATAATATGTAATCCTCCAATTCGGAGTTCGAGAATGAGTTGCTAACGTGAGACACCGACTCGTCATTCGAAGTATTGGCCATTTCACCTACATTTGACAAGAAGTGCATGTTAGTAAAATGAAGTAGACCTACCAATAACAACATAAGTGTAAAGTACGATAAAAGCAATATATAAGGGAATGTTATAAAAAATTTGAATTACAACTGGCCACTTTGACTTTTTCTTAATTCTTCCATTTTCACTAAACATTTTCTAGCATCATGTTCCTCAATGTTGCAATGTCCGCATTTCTTTTTTTTCCTTGTAAGTTCCTCAATGAGACTTATAATTCGGTGCTCTTTTTTCCACTCTTTAGTTTTCGAAACAACGGGGTCAAGAATATTTTCATGCAACTTTCATCAACTTTCTTGAGTTTTTTGGTGTCAAATTCACTTCCAATACTTTCCACCCCATCAACGGGCATTTTTCAATAATTTCAGTCTCTCGATTAATAACCCCCACAAATCATAACGTTCTTTCGATGCCATGTAACTATGGCTAAACCCCATAGTGAGCAAAGTCATATGATTAAATCTTTCTGTTGGAGTCAAATCATGGGATGGGGCATCATCTTCGACCATGTGATATGGCAACACATCATCAACTCTATCGGCATCCCTAGTCCACCTCCATTTCATAAAATGTTCCGGTAATTCGGCCACACACATCTTTGTCAATATGTCATTAATGTGGTGACACGGCATGCCCGACTGCTCAAACATTCTACATATGTAAGAACCCCTTAATGACAACTTGTTGAAGGTACCAATGTAAGTGGTTCTCTTAGACTGAAGCATTAATGGTCTATAACATTTGTAGTACGAATCATCTACAACTGCCAAGGAACTATATCTATCCTTCTTCATAAAGTACTTTGCGACATCAACCAATTGGTCTTGAATCTTTTAAATATCTCTTTGATATAAATAAAAGCGGCATGATGCTCCAAGGCGTTATTCATTGACATGCAACAAATTTTATGAAGTGTATTATAATTCTTTTCTCTCACGTATGAATTGCCTTTCCAAAGCTTTTTGTGCACTCTCAACAAATTCTTTCGACCCCGTGCAAGACCCTACATAAGCATCAAAAAAGGCATTCATTCCTTCGCTTCTCGATATTGTCTTTTGACCCGCGGAGAAAATGTTCTGTGTATAAGTCTCGATCCACTTATGATTTAAATTATACAACCCTTGCACCCATGTATTATCTTCCAACTTGTATTTTAAGACCAATTATTTCCACCTATTCTCAAAAAAATATTCCGGTCAACGAGTGATATATGCAATTATTGAAATCGCATTTAAATTCATCCTTTGCATATTACGTTGAGAGCTTCTTCGGGAATTTGTTACTAATGTGTCACGAACACAATAATTAATGTGTCGTGTTCGATAGTTGAGATTAAATTGCCCCCGCCATGGCTTGGTCTTGATCGATGAAATAGTAAATGGTTCTTTCCCTTCAACGGCCTTTAACCAAGAACCCAAAATCCACTCAAGTGTAGTCTACAATTCATCACGCATTAGTGCAAATTCAAAGAGAACCGATTGGTAGTGATGGTTCACCCCGCTGAAATGCACAAATGGCATATCATACCTATTTGTTGGATATGTTGTATCGAACGCAACCATATCATCAAAATTTTTGTAGGCCAATAACGAGTGAGGGTCAACCTATAAAAGACACTTTAATGTTCCTTCTTTATCAATTAGAGTCCTAATGAAAAATTTTCCTCCACTTTTCTTTTCTAACCGATGTAACAAATCCAATCCTGCTTAAGCACCATTCACACCCAAATTGTCCCTCCTAAAATCACGCACCACATTTCTCAAATGTTGGGCATGAAAACCTACTTTCTCCGCTCCTCCGTGCAAGTTTCTAAATATATTCAATTATTTTCTAGGTTGGATGCCCGAAACATGAAATCTCTTGATTAAATTCCGTTGGATGATGGTTACATGTCGCTTCCGTCTAATCAAACTCATCTTATATGGCGATACAACATTGTGATTGTGTTTTAACGCCAAAGACGTTATCTCCCAATGGCTTCTATTTCTCCTATTAATCACATAAATTCTAAATTTACATCCACTTTTAGAAAATTTATCTCTACGTTTTTTCTTCTTCGTACTACCAACATTTTCGATCAAAATTTCATCGTACTCGACATGTTCTTTATCACGGTTTTCTCCCGCTAAGTTACAAACATATTTACGGGCATATATTGATTTGTCCACACACCTTTGTGTATTTTAAATTTTAATTGCAAACTCATTTTTCAAAGCGTAAGTCCTAATTACATTCTTCGCGACTATTAAATTAGGAAAACTTTGGCTCAAGAAAGAAATTATAATATTTTCTTCTTCAAGAACACTCTTATCCCTTTTATAACTACTACTCCCTCCGCCCCTTCTAAATGTTTACATTTGGGTTGGGCAGAAAATTTAAGAAAAATGATAAAATAGTGGAGGAAAGTTAAAAAAGTGAGTAAAGTAGCAGGATTAATTAATATTATATATATATATATAGTGGCTATAGTGGAGAGAACTAGTGGATGTAGTTATTTTAAAAATTATTAAATTTTTTACTATTTTTGAATTTTTTTGAAATGTAAATAATTGGAAGGGATATCCCAAAAAGGAAAGTGTAAACAAATGGAAGGGACAAACTCTCATGCAAAATTTCATTTTCAAACACATCTTCACTAACAAAATCATGCGCATCACAATCATCAACAAAATTCATGTATTCTACATTATCATTACGCAAACAACTACCACTACTATTATCAACATCATTATTTATTACATTATGAACATTTTTATCATTTTTTTTCAAAACTTTTCTACCTACAAATAGAACAAACATCTCATCCATAATGAAAACAACAAAGAATTTTAGCTTATCCAATGCAAGTAGTGAACAATGATGAAAAATTGTCAGAAATCCCGCAATTTAGCTCTCTAATTAGTTTCAAGTGTCACAATGAGTAAAGTGTGATCGTCTATAATTTTGTTAGCTGAAAAATCTGGTCTATCCGTGCATAGTATTCGCGAAAACATTTGTCCCTTCCGCGAAAAATATCCGTGGAAGCCCTGCTTTATGCGCGGAAAGATTTTTTTTCTTTTTTAAAATCCTAGACGATCCAACGGCTATGGAGTGATGTATTGGATAAACGTTTGTAACACATAATTGTCGGGGACAGGATCCTACAGAATAAACTGAATTTACAAGTTAAGCTAATATTTTCAAACTAAAAAAAATAGTACTGATTAATAACAAATTATTATTGGTTTTAAAAAAGTAACAAATTATTATTATTATTATTATTATTATTATTTCTATTTTATTTCTATTTTGATCAACAATAACGAAATATTGTTTCGAATAACAAAATATACGTTGGGTTATTAAAGTAACTCCGCGAGAAAGTTACTACTAAGTTACTGCTGCCACAGTCTCTATAACCCATACTGTTGACCTCAGTCAATCTCCTCATTTCTGTCTTCCCCAATTCTATTTGTGAAACACAAAACCCCTTAATAAACAACAAAATAGGTGGTCGGAATTAAGGTTGTATCCATCTATAGACGACGATTCGAACAATCGTCACACGAATTAACGAAATGGGGACACTGGGAAAAGCAATATACACCGTTGGTTTCTGGATCCGTGAAACTGGACAAGCAATTGATCGTCTCGGTCGCGGTCTCCAAGGCAAATACCACTTCCCAGAACAACGTTTGTACTTCAAACCCTAATCTCTTTTGTTTTATTTCTTCTTGTCATAATTAGTTTCTGCATACATTTTACTTTTTTTTTATTGAATTTTTTTATTACATTTTAGGTTTTTTTTTATTATATTTTAAGTGAGTTTTGTTTCTTACAATGAGTGTTTGGTTTGAGATTTTATGTCTTCATCTAATTATCTAATTTGTTTTGTTATGGATTTTATTTATAGTTTCTCGGCACCGGACACTGATGAATGTGTATGATAAGTCTCCGGTGGTGGATAAGGATGTGTTTGTGGCTCCGAGTGCTTCGGTTATTGGGGATGTTCAGGTTGGGCGGGCTTCCTCTATTTGGTATGGATGCGTTTTGAGAGGTAATTGCTGTTTGAATTTTAGACTTGTCTTCATGTTCTGCATATTCATTGCCCCACAACCAATTTACAGTTGTGATAGAATGCACTTTAATATGTCAATTGCGTAGTATTGATTTTTGTTTCTTTGGATCATCCCATATTTTTTTCCTTGTTGCATTTTATTTTGTCAAACTTTGCATTAAAGTAACACCGATACTTGTTATTTTTTTTGGATAATTAAGCTTTGTGCTTGTTTTTACCTTGCTATTTGCATACTTTGTGGTTTCATGTATCTATGTATATATTGTCCTTTAGGCAGTTTGGTTTACTAAATGCAGTATACTACTAAATGCTGTATACAAGTGCCTGATTTCGTTCTTAAGGGCACAGGCAGGATGGGCCTGGTGTCTTACAGAAAAGTTAATCATTACGTCATACTGATAAATTTTTTTTAACTAAGTCCTATAGATGTTATATTGAGTACATTGATATTCAAGCTGTGAAACAACACTACCATATGAATACCCCACTAGGTTTTGGTTTCCTGATTATGACAGTTTGATCAACACTTAACCAGTTAGCATCATATGGTTTCCTCTATTGATGTATTGGAATCATATGTTATCCGTTTGAGGGTCGTGGGATTCACAACCCGACAGATGTGCCTAAATAGTCGTTAAGTAGATTTACGTCTCTCAAAAGTTGTATACAACTTCCTAATTTTGTCTTTTAGGACGGGTAGGATGCACTTGCTCTCTTACATAATAGTGAATTATTAAACCTTACTGATAAATCTTCACATGTACATCATATATTGAGTACATTCATATGCATGTAATGGAACACTAAATTATGAGTAATGTAATACATTTTAGTTAAATAATAATTATCATTTAAAGGAAAGACTATTACACTATGATTTAAATTTTAGAGTGATTTCCTAATTTTGGTTTTAGCGATGTTTAGTCAATGCCTCATTTTTTGGATCTTCTGTATTTTTTTTGGATAAACTAGGCTAGACAGTAGTTATAAATCTCAAGTTTAGTATTTGATTCAGTTCTGGGTATTGGCTTCCACTAACGTGTTAGTAAATACCTAGCCACAAGGGTAATTGGGCTCTATGACTAGCATATAATAGTATTTTTTTTAAAATTATTAAACTTGTTAAAGATTTTTTTTAACGAGTAAACCTTTCCAGTAGCAATGGTTTTGTAATTGCCTAACTTTTGATTTTGGAAAAATGACAGTGATTTTTATTAAAACTCTTTATTTTATGTGGACTGGGAAGATGTCTAGAACTACATTTGATTATCTAGTATGAATACTGGATTCAAGTAGAGTTGGCTTAATTGTTTCTTATATACTTATCCAGTACATTTGATTGAATATATTCTATTCAATTCCATCTGAATGTGATATAGTTGAGGAGAGTTACATGTTAAAGCTTTATGAATTATGCAGTAAGCTTTATTATATCCTTTCAAAGGTTTCACAAGTCATCCTTTATGATTTTACTACCTAATTTGCTACAGGCCACTATCGAGCTATTCATTGTCCTGCTCTCTTTTCCCATCAGTCCTACATATTTTACCACTTATGATTATGTGTCATGGACTGTTCACATGACTGTGACTACTTTTATGCAGGTGATGTCAACAGCATTCGTGTCGGGTCAGGTACAAACATACAAGACAATTCTCTTGTCCATGTAGCTAAAACTAATCTAGCAGGGAAAGTGCTTCCAACAATTATTGGTGACAATGTTACCATAGGTGCGTGCCATATATTCAACTTTAACTCATGTTTTGCTGTACCATGAATGAGTCCCTTTTTTTGTGTCTTGTGAATTTGTAAAATTATATACATTATATGTATAGGTTAAGAATATATTTTTAATGGGTTGGCCATAGGTTTGAAAGTTATTGTTCATGTACAAACATATATTCAGGGCACCATTTGAATTTACGAATCCAAAAAAAGTAACTTACTACTCATATGTACAAAAAGGGGCCCCGACTGTTTTTCTCTGGGTTTTAGTGAAAATTATGTAATTTTCGGGTTGAATGATGCAGGTCACAGTGCAGTCATACATGCATGTACTGTGGAAAATGAGGCATTTGTTGGAATGGGTGCAACCTTACTGGATGGTGTTGTTGTCGAAAAAAATGCCATGGTTGCTGCAGGAGCTTTAGTGAGGCAGAACACAAAAATCCCTAGTGGAGAGGTTTGTGAAATATCTACATTTAGATATATTTGAACATTTTACAATAAGCTCTTGGTGATTGATATCAAGAAGTTGCATAGTGTTTATGGCATCTGTTTTAATGCTGATCTTAGCAGTGGCATATGTTTTCCTTTCTCTTTGTTCTTGGTTGGTGCACAGGACTTTAGTGTCCACCTTTTCAAGTTTAAAAAAGAGAGCCACAATTCCTAACTTCTATTAAAATTCAACTTCTTGAACAGCATTATATTGACTGGGTGTATATCTGTCTGTTGAGATTTCTATATTTTCCTCCTTTGCTGTCCACTATTTCAATCCAGTTATTGAAGGTAAGATCTGTAGTGTTTAGTATTATATAATATAAATGTACTTTTCAACCGCAGGTATGGGGAGGCAATCCAGCAAAATTTCTGAGGAAGCTCACTGAAGAAGAAATAGCTTTTATTTCCCAGTCAGCCACAAATTATACCAATTTAGCTCAGGTTCATGCAGCTGAAAATGCAAAAAGCTTTGAAGAAATTGAGTTTGAAAAGGCACTCCGTAAGAAGTTTGCGAACAAGGACGAGGAGTATGATTCTATGTTAGGAGTTGTTCGTGAAACACCCCCGGAGCTTATTTTACCTGATAATGTCCTACCAGAAAAGGCAGCATCCAAAAGTCTGAAAGTGTAAGAGTCTCCGTCTTAGGAATCTTTTAAGATTTGATAGCGATGGATGTTTGCTTTCCATCAAGTGGACTAGTATTATGGCCACAGCATATCATTTCAATAATTTTTTGGGGCTAAGCTCAAGTGCCATAGGTCTGATTCCTTTGTGGATTCTTCCATATGGTTTAGCTGAGTCTATTTTACGATGAGACTTAAATGCCGTACTTGAGAGATGGCCAGTACAATTGAAACATGTATTTGCTTATGTTGTAATGAGCTAAGCTGCCTTCTGCAATTTTATACCCTGAAATAAGAACAGAATCTTTCTTTTTAATATTTTTTATGGAAATATTACACCGGCTTTAGGGATTGAGGCAATGAAAGTTCCTGTTGTGGTAATATGGAGACAAATCTCTGGTTATTATGGTTTACTCGGAAGTCAATATAGAGAAGGGTTTTGTTGTTTTAGTAGTATAATAAGAGCATGAGGTATAAAGTGTGAAAGTGCATTGGTTTTGAGCATGTCTAGTGTCAACCTTTTATTTCTTCATCAAAGCTTTACATCTTTTAGATCTGACCTCGGTAGTGTAAATTTTGTATTTGCTTTTAGCTTAGATCATGAAGCCGGTGAACCTTACAGGTCCAGTTACCTGAATTGTAACCAGTTCTTTAACCTTGTTGATGTTTTTGTTATCATAAGCCAGTTAGCTCAGAGAGCCTATTTGGTATATACACGAGCCCTCAACATAGTACTGCACATACTGATGCTTGCTCATAAATTGTAGCTTCAAATTGGTTGAGTCCAAGCTACTTCTATTTGTACATATTTATATCTCAACTCTTGACACTTCCTTATCGCCAATATACTCTTAACTTGCAATTTTTAAGACTTGAGTTTGGCAATTTTATTATTTATTAAAAACATATTATTAAATATTAAAAAAAGGTTAGAAAATGCCAAATCCGTTGTGACGCTATTATTTATTTTTAAGTGGAGGAGACGTGACAGAAATAGAGTTGGGAAGATTCGGAATCTTGTGATGAATATAGGAGGGCCAGTGGGGGGAAAGTGTGGAAATTGCAAGAGCCGTTAATTTTGCTGCACTAATAGATTCCATTATCTTCCCATTTCTCTGGGGCACACTGTGTGTTTATATTCTCCCAAGATGTAAAAAGTGCGTTGTCATATTTTCACAGGTAACCATGTAGTTGTAAATACTGTATGACCAAAACTCGGCAACACTTTAGAACATAAATTTATTCTCCATCGTTTCAGGATATGTTATACTAGAAATTTATTCTCCATCATTTTGATATTCGATTTTCGCTTACCCGAAATTTTTTAAAAACAGATAATTATTTATAACTTATAAAATATATTTGTCAAAAAAAAAAGCTCAACAACACATTGTACACCCCCATTTTTTTTTCATCTCTCCTGAAAATAAATAAATAAATATATTATATATAATTTTATGTAGAGGGTAAAAAGGGGATGATGATGAACAAGTCTTGGGAATCATAAGAAGCAGGCTACAACCCAGCCTTCTTTTTCTGATTTCTTTCTTTTCTTTTTCTTTTTCTTTTTTCCTTCATAAATATTAATCTTGCAGCGATCATATCATATTTTCAACTTTAATCTTCAACTACATCTCAAAGGTATGTTCTTTACACACCCTTTTGTTAATCTTTATATATATGGATACAATTATATGTGTATGTATAGTTGCAGTACATCTTGATTTGAATTTTAGTTTCTTGTTATTTAATTCTTTTTTAATGTTTTGAATTTAAAATCTGAATTGTCTCGTGTGATTCTATAATATAGGTCTTTTCTAGCTTTCATTCTGATCTTTTAGTTGTTTTTCTTTTTAATTCTTGCCTATAGATGTTATATTACAAAAGTTCTAATTATTGGGAGAATGAAAAAAACTGATTTTTTGATTGTAATGCACTTTTGGTGGTTATTAAATTAAGAAAGTTCTGATTTTTAGATGGTGGTTTGGTTTTTTTATTTTTTCCCAATTTTGTGGGAAATTAGGGGGATTTGTATTTGGTAGTAGGAGGAAATTTGATAAGGTAAGGTAGATGATTTTTGTTAAAAATGATGTTGCAGTGTCATGCCAACTTTTACAACTGTGGCTTTGGATACGCTAATAGAACCAGGAGGTTCTAATACAATGGCAGCAGGGAAGTATGTTTCTGACCACAAACCGGATAGTCGAAATGCAACTAGTTCAAAAATTGAGAGGGTTGGTAGTCTGCCTAGTTCAAAGTCAAATAGTGCACTTAATGTTCCGAAGCCTAGGATGGAGAGGAGAAATAGTGCATCAGCCACAGATATAAATGGAAAACGTCAGTTTAATCGTATTTCTCCAGCACTCTATACTACTCCTGAGACAACTCCACTTCCGGTTGTTCCTGATTCTCCGTCTTCCTTCCCTCCATCCCCTTACATAATTAATCACAAGAGACGAGGGCCACGGCTTCTCAAGAGTTCATCTCAGGATGATGTTGCTGCTCGTGTACAAGATGTAGGGAAAGAAAAGGCAGCCGTGGATTCCAAAAATGAAGAAAAGGAGGAGGTCGATACAGATATGGATGCAGAATTTACATTTAATGTTCCTATTCCTAATGAGTTTGATCATGAGAAAGATGTTTCTGATGGAGGACTTGGAAACAGTGAACTGAAAAACGGCCTGGACTTACAAAATGGTCCTATAAAGCCTGTTGCGGTAAATGAGCGAATGGATTCATCAGATGATTTCTTTGATCCTCAAGACTCAATGAGTGTCAAAAGCAATGCTAGCAACGGAGGGGAACAACCTTTTAGTCGTGCCACACCATCAGAGTTTTACGATGCATGGGAAGGTAACTGTTTTTTGACCTAACAATAGATTAATGCAGTATAGTATGATTTTTTTTGTTCTCTCTGTATATATATACTCCCTCCATCCCACTAGATTCTTTACATTGGGGGACAAGGGATCGACACGCATTTTAAGGCACCCGTAAAACATGGTTCCCTAAATAATTTTAAATATTTTTTTCTTTTAAATAAAAATATAATGTTTAAACTTTTTTACGAAAAAAGAAAATTAGTTTCTAGGTGTCTTTCTGGTCTATATTTCCTGAGCTTTCTGGTTAGCAATAGAGCGGGCAATCGGGTCGTGTACTTTTGTGTCGTGTACTTTCGTGTTTCATTTACATAAACATGAAACCCATATCCGACCCGAAATGATTTCGTGTACCCATATGTGAAACCCATATCCGGTTCGAATCGTGTCGTATACTTTCCGTGTACTTTTCGTGTATATTAAATAAAAAATTAATATAATATATATACATATAATATATAAAAAATCTATTTTAATGTATAATTTAATGAAATATGGAGAGTGTATATATAAATATATATATTTTTACATAGTATTTTATAAAAACTTGTAAATATTTATATTATATTTATATTATATACATAAATATATGCATGTGTTATATATATATTAATTTATAAATATATTTATCTCGTGTAATTTCGTGTACTTTCGTGTACCTAAATTGAAACCCATATCCGACACTAAATCTATCGTGTAATTTCGTGTTCGTGTACATTCGTGTTTCCTGTACCAAAAAGTAAAACCCATATCCGTATTTTTCGTGTCGTTTCGTGTCGTGTTTACGTGTCGTGTACCAAATTGCCCGCTCTAGTTAGCAAGGATTTTATTTGAATTAGTTTCTTTAGTACATGCAGATACTGTTTACCTTTTCAATTTCTGTTTACTACCTCTCTAATTTTAATTTTTTTTTGATGCAATATTATTTGAAGTTGATTGCCTAAGAAATCCTTCCTGTTTGGTTATGAGATACTAGTACCACAACCATGTATACTTGCATTATCAGTATATTAGTAGACTGACTTGCATGTTTTCAATTCATTGTTTTAGAACTTTCCCCCGACAGTGCACAGAACCAGCTTCCTTTGAATGAAGTCGAAAGTGAATTGCGTGAAATAAGATCGAGTTTGTTGATGGAGACAGAGAAAAGAAAGCAAGTAGAAGAATCTCTGAATAATATGCAAAGCCATTGGCTGAGAATCCGGCAACAGTTGTCTACTGTTGGCTTGACACTGCCTGCAGATCCTGTTGGTGTAATGGAGGATGGTAATGTGGATGATCCGGTAGAAGCACTTTGCCAACAAGTTAATCTTGCTCGTTATGTGTCCAGCTCCATTGGGAAAGGAATTGCAAAAGCTGAGGCTGAGGCAGAAATGGAATCGCAAATGGAGGCTAAGAACTTTGAAATTTCTAGGTTATGGGACAGACTGAATTACTATGAGGCTGTTAATAGAGAGATGTCTCAGAGGAATCAGGAAGTTGTAGGTGAGATTTCTGTACCATCATTAAGCATTCAATTTATTTTTTGCAATGTATACCAAAATTTGTTGCGTAGCTTGTCATTATCCTTCTTAGAGGTGTTCGCATTTGCTAAAAAGTTTCTCCCTTTGGCATTTTGACCTGTTTTCATTTACTTTCCCCACTGTCGCAGTTTAAGAATTCCAGTTCCATTTTTATGTTTTTTCTTTTGTTTAAATTCTCTGTTTCGTATTTTGTTTAAGAACTGAAATGTGAATACCAGGGATCAGACTTTTGTTTGTATTCATACCTTTGCTGATTTGTTTAATGTTTGAATTGAGTCAGAAAACGCACGCAGCCTTAGACAAAGGAGGAAGAAAAAGCTGAGGTGGGTTTGGGGATCAGTTGCAGCTGCAATCACAGTAGGCACTGCTGCACTGGCATGGTCTTATGCCCCCAGTGGAAAGGGAATATCTTCCTCCAATCAGTCCGATGCTCCTCGATCATCCAAGTCATAAACTTCAATCCTTCATGGACCGGCTTCTGAATCATCCACTAGAATATAATTTGATAAATGTGCCACCATGTATATATATACCCT
Organism: Apium graveolens; assembly: GCF_009905375.1. Classification (NCBI taxonomy): domain Eukaryota; kingdom Viridiplantae; phylum Streptophyta; class Magnoliopsida; order Apiales; family Apiaceae; genus Apium; species Apium graveolens. Next base: position 15,483,972 of record NC_133650.1, on the reverse strand, counting down.
CCTATGGGCCTGTCTTGACGGCACAACATGCTCTATTGCCCAAGATTTACAGTTCCAGGCTTGCAACTGGAAAATAAAGTCAACATTCTTGCCTTGTATTCAGCCTCTTCATGTAGCAGGCAATCTGACATCCTTAAAATTCTGGATGAAGCTATAAATTTGATTCCACAGTGGTATTTAAAATGCTAATTCTATTTTCACAAACATATCTTTGCAAAAAAAAAACTATGTTAGCGTATGCATAATACAAGTAGTTTTAATTTAAGTTTTGACGATTGTATTCTTCTTCCTCATTCAGCAACAATCAGGCTAACGTTAGTAGCATAGCATTACATTTTTTTGGTAGTTATGGATATCTAATTTTTAATCCAGTTTCATGACAATTATGTAAAATGAATATTGTCATTATAATATTTTAGAATCATATCTTATCTACCAAAAAATTGAGTGTGATGGATAATCTAGTGATAATGGGTTATTGCGTGTTTTGGATCAATTTTTTGGATCGATTCTTATTTATTCCGGAATTTGCTGTCACACACACATTTATAATATTTTAATGCATATAAATTTTAATTATTAAAAACATTTTCAGGAAAATGGTTATTCAAAATTATGCTTTTTTTAAAAAAAAATAGTGAGGTAATATACAAAACTTTTCCAAAACAAATTAAATTTATTTTCTTCAAATTATTATTTTTTTTTCTAGTTAAATAGACTGGTACAATATTCGAAGGAACATCTTCGATAAAATTCGAGCTCATTCTTACAGAATAAAAATGATAGAATGTTGGGATAAAACGACAGCGTTAGGAAATAAGATAAGGTTGAATAACGGCGCCTGAAATAGAGTAGAGAAAACAATACACAACAAAAAAATGGAGATGGCTCTGCAACAAGTTCATCACTTTACTACACGAAAATCAAGACTAGAAGATATCAATTCTTCATCTTCTTCATCATCATCATCATCTTGTATTACATATAATATTTATAAGCATATACAACACTCTACTAGTCGTCCGCATTTTCGTATACTTGGCTTGCATATGCAATTCAAATGTGCTCGAATACGAAGATTGTGTTATAGGAATGGTGGTGTTGCTGAAATTGAGAAACTTGAAGATGATGCGTTTGCTACGGAGGAGGAGGAGGATGATGATGAATTGAATTCATTACCATCGATATTGTCGTTGAGTAATAAGCCTGATAGAAACACTGCTTTGCTTGATGATTATGAAATGGAGGAGCTTGATTTTGTTCCTGACCTTGACCCTAATCATCGTAGTGGTCTCTCTCTCTCTCTCTCTCTCTCTCTCTCTCTCTCTCTCTCTCTCTCTCTTTCTCTCTCTCTCTCTCTCTACTATTTTGTGTGTGTCTCTCTCTCTCTACTATTTTGTGTGTCATATACTGCTGATAGTTAAATGCACTTCTGGCAATAAATTATGATACCTACGTCAGTAAAAGTAGTTAGAATGTGTATCTGGCAGCTAATTTAAGCTCAAGTCAGAATAAGCACTTAAAATGGACAAGTTTTGGCTTAAAAGTTAAAGTTAGTAAGATTAGTTGAAATATATCTTCCGCTACGATTTTTTTTTATATAATTTATTAAAGAGGATTAGTTAAATGGACAGTTACTGTGAGCTATATAAGGCTCTTATGTTAATTTGGAAGTTTTGTGGGTGTTTTTTTTATGATTGCCAGGATATGTAGCTGTTGTAGGAAAGCCTAATGTTGGAAAAAGTACACTTTCTAATCAAATGATCGGACAGAAGCTTTCAATAGTTACCGATAAGCCACAGACCACGAGACATCGGATTCTTGGTATATGTTCTGAACCAGGTTATCAGGTTGGAATTCTCTCTTAAACTAATCATTTTTTAAAAAAAAATTTGATCGACAACATTAAATTACTAATATTAGCATTTTGTAGTGTCTTTGTATTACTAATGGAATCAACATTTTTATGTTTAATTGTTTGTATCTTATGTATGAACTTTGTTGCAGATGATACTTTATGATACCCCTGGTGTTATCGAGAAGAAAATGCACAAGTTGGACTCAATGATGATGAAGAATGTCCGCAGTGCTACTGTAAATGCAGACTGTGTACTGGTTGTTGTGGACGCATGTAAGCCGCCCCAAAACGTAAGCCCTTTAGTTAGGAAATAACTGTGTACACTCTCTTTCTTTGTCTAAATTTTATTTCTCCACTTTTCAGATTAATGAAGTACTGGAAGAGGGTAGAGGTAGCTTGGAAAGAAAAGTACCCACTTTACTAGTTTTGAATAAAAAGGACCTGATAAAACCTGGCGAAGTTGCTAAGAGACTGGAGGTTAGAAAATCTGGCTCAAACAATTTCTTGCAAGAATATTTTTTGACACTTCACATACCTGATTGCTGCCTTGCATAATAGTATACAACAAATACTCAAATAGTATTCTTCACCTTAAAGTAAATCATTTCTAATTTTTTAGCACATAATTTAATGCAAGTCATGGCGTGGATCAACGGTATATGTTTTACTTAAACTATGCATTTTAATGATTTCCTTTGTATATGCTTCTAGATGAGCGTATTATTCCCACATTGATTAGTCTGTGTAATGACAAGTAACTGCTAAAAGGTTATACACATTGATAATGACAGGACAACGGCCATAAATTAGGATGTTAAGAGATTGCGCTTACATTTTGCTCTGTATTTCCAAGCTCTAACAAATGTTTTTTTCAGTGGTACGAAAAGTTTACAGATGTAGACGAGGTTATACCAGTAAGTGCAAAATATGGTCATGGAGTGGAGGATGTCAAAGAGTGGATACTATCAAAGCTTCCTCTTGGCCCATCTTACTATTCAAAGGTGTTTATCTCCTTTTTATTTTCTTTTCCTTCTGGAGAATGTAATTTTTTTTGTCATAAACCCCTTTATCCCCTGTGCCAAAAGCAATAAAAAAATTGTTATGTTATATTCCCTTCTAGATGAACGTTATCTTGGTTGTTTTCTTAGGAAATTACTAGCGAGCATCCTGAAAGATTTTTTGTAGCTGAAATAGTCAGAGAAAAAATATTTATGCAATACCGTAATGAAGTTCCTTATGCATGCCAGGTATACTAATTTCATTAAAACCAATAATCTCATCTTACCTGAAAGACATACAAGTAATTTGATTATTTTGCTACTTTATTCCAACAGGTTAACGTAATAAGTTACAAGACTAGGCCAAATGCAAAAGATTTCATTCAAGTCGAGATTGTTGTGGAGAAAAACTCACAAAAGATCATTGTCATTGGAAAGGTTAAATCTAATCTTTTATTTATATGGAACATTACTAGCTGCTACATTTTGTTCCGTACTTTTTGTTTTTTTGGGCATCGCATCATTCAATTGAATGGTAATTCTTGACGGAGTATAACTAGTCCAAAAGGACAAGACAAGTAATAAATGTTATCTCCTCCCTGGAAGTTTAGCAGCCTGGAACTACACGAATCGGGTAAGAGGTTGGCGCATGGCCGCCTCATTGAATTTGGGGTCCTTGTGCAATTATGAATATATTTTAAACAATTTTTTTGGTACAATTTTTATCAAATTATGTTATCATTATTTAGCAAAAAAAATATTATTAAAGTTTGAGATTATAGCAAAATAAGAATTATATGAAATATCACTCAAACTTTGAACAAATTCCATAATATTAATCCGAATAATTTGAACTACATTTGTATTCGCACCACGTTAGATGTAATAAAATGCTAATAGACACGTGAAATTAAGAAGTTGGATGAAATTAAAATTTTAAGTGTATATAAAATAGTTAAATGACTAAATTAGGAAAAAAATTTACTTCTTAAACATTTTATTAATTTTAGTTTAATATTTAAATGAACTTAATGGACCATAAGGATTTTGGGGCCTGGGTAGTCACACTCTTTGCACACTGCATATGTCAGGCCTGCAGCAGTCAGCACATCCTAGAATGTAAGTTATGGTGCAATAGCCAATAGGGCATTGTAAAGAATTTTGGATTATGTTATGGCCTGAAAAACTTTGTCTGCTGAATTCCAGTTGAGGTACTTGCAGTTCTCAAGAAATCCTGTATATATGCTACAGTAAGAAATTAAAATTTCTGTGATTTTGAAGAGTGCAGCTTAGTCAAAAGATTATGCTGAGTTTATTAATAACAGCCTCAAGCGCATTCATTAAGACCTCTTTGAATCCATACCTGACAACCAAACTAATCACTCAAGAATACTGCTTATTTACTTTAGCCTTGCATCTGCTACAGCCTACGGGTTGGAGTTTTGCCTGTTAAAGGCTTCCTGCGACTGCCTCAGGAGACCATACTTTGGTATCCGCACATAAGGTGGGAAATGCTTCACTGTTTTGTTATGGACGGAATTGTTACGAGGCAACAACTATCACCCATATGTATTTTTGTTGCATATATATATCATTGCAAGGTCACAATGGAATTCGGAAATAGTAATCCAATTTCACGAATGAGTTACAAATGTGTAAGCGCGTAGTATTTCACAATTTGTATAATTTTGTCAAAGTTTCAGGCTCTTATTTATTCTAGCTTGTGATTTATTTGGACTATTAAAAGTAACTGTGATGCAAAATTCTGGTCAGATACAGAGTTCTGTAGTTTAGAAGTTCAGTTTGTAAGATGAAAGTGCAAAATTTAAAATTACGTATTTCTGCACATGCTTATTACTTGTGGTTTCTGCAGGAAGGAAAAGCTCTTAAAGTCCTTGCCACAGCTGCACGGCTGGATATTGAAGATTTTTTGCAGAAGAAAGTTTTCTTAGAGGTAGTAACTTCAAATATGGTTCATTCTACGATTACAGATCTTCAGCAGAATTTTTTTGTTCATGTCCCTCGATACGCTCCTCTCCTTGCTCTTACTAGCTGAACTTTAAATATGATTTATGTTTCAGCTTTTTTTCGTTGTCTTGATGGAGGATATTTAATATGCTTATGTACTAATTCAACAGGTTGAAGTAAAAATAAAAGAGAACTGGAGGCAGGATGAAGGGCTTTTAAGACATTACGGCTATGCAGGCCATATTCGAGCTTAATGATACAGAAATCAAAATTATTTTTTAGCTATAGACTTGGAAACAAAATGTTATTTACTGTAAATCATGATAGCCGAAGGGATCCATGAGTTTCGGAGCACACAAGCATGGATAGACCTTGGGAATGTTGAAGTCTTGATGTTGTAACCTGTATGTGTAAGTAGCAATATCAGAAGATTTTTGTAATGAGCACAATGCTTATATTTTTCTCCAGCCATTTTGTTTCCTTCACTTTTGTTGTAATTCTGTTAAATGAACATTGATGGGCCAACACAATGTTGTAACTTGTAAGTGTGTTCTGAAGATCAGCTTGTTGTGTTTTGTAATGAGCACAATGTTTATATTGTTCTTGTTAGTTTCTCTGAGATTTTTATGTTGTTCTGTTAGTTCTCTAGAAATTGTAATGGGCCAAACAAATTTGGTGGAGCTTTGGGCTTTAACAAGTGCAAGGTGCCGACAATTACCAAGTGATAAAGAGCAGGCACCATCTTGATTCTTGCAAATCTTGGTAGGGGGTACTGTGAATCTCGTTTTTTGTTAACTAACAACCGAGGTTTCACCTACTTTCTTCGTTTTGTGGGGATGTCATTATTACATGTTTGTTTTTTTAACTCCAACCCGCAATTCTTATTTAAAAAGTAGAGATGCACACAATATCCGGACCAGACTGGTCCGATTAAAGGGCCGGCCCCGGGTCTAAGGTCTTAGAGTTTAATTTTTTAGGTAAAGTCCGGTCTAACCCGGTTAAAAGTTTGGGTTTCGGCCCGGCTCGATTAAAAGTCCGAAAAATTTCGGTTAAAATTTTATTATTTTAATATATTTATGTATTTATATTTATTATATATTTAAATAATACTTTAACAGACATGTATATTTTTATATTTGTGATTAATAATACTATTTATATATTTTGTCGTGTGATTAATAAAAAAAATATAATAAATATACTATATATATTTGGATAACATTTACAAAATATATTATTCTATTAACATGTTCATTTTTAACGGGACTTAAATATTTTTAATGAAATAGTGTTTTTATAAATTATTCCATGCAAACTAATATATTTTTGTAATGATCTAGTTGTTAATATATATATTCTTCAGAATCTCTACTAAAATTTGATCAGATTTAAATTAGGAAAAAATCTGATCCGGTCCGGTCCGAAAAAAGCCCCCCTCGACGGTCTAAAAGGGCTGTGACATTTCTCAGAAGCCCAGTCCGACCCAACTCAATCAAAATCAAAGTCTAAAATATACCAACCGATTAAAATTCAGACTTTTTATGATCCGATCAAAACTCGATCCGATGGACAGTTTGTGCATCTCTATGTAACGAGGCAATATCAATTCAGCAGCAGCATTGCAAACTAAACGGTAGAGATGAAGTGTCGGTGTGGCTTTGATGAAGTTGCAAAAGCGAAACATAATAATAATGTAAAATAAAAAGAAGAGCAGTTGAGAGATAAAATAACAGACAAGTCCCCCATTCTTGCAACACATCACGGCTTTCTTTTTCATTTTTACTTGAGCTAGTTTTGTAGGTATTTATTTATGATTTTTGTATGATGTTCTATTTCCTCCTACTTTATTTGTTCAAAAAATCATCAGGGCATTAAGGAACTACAGTCTACAAGTGTCCTGGAACCTAAATAAGTTACCAACTTACAATGTTTATTTTTAAAATGAGCAACGTGACCTAAACTTTCAAGGTTTTCTGAGTATTTATATTAAATATTAATTATTTTTTCAAACAAAATAACTATAACTCCAACTACAAATTACATAGTGGTTAACTAAACAAAGGTTTTTAATTAGTTCCCGAATTTTCTAAGTGTTTACTGGTTCCTCTTAATCTATTCTTCGTAAATAATACTATGAAATAAATGAATCCCTCTTCTCCTTTATTTTTACATGGTTTATTATCATTTCACCAACTTCTGAATCTCTGATATATTATTCTAAAATTTGGTAATCTATATTAAGGAGGGTTTGTGTAGTATGTCTTCATCATCAAACTTGCCTAGTATATGTAGTGCCCAAAAAAGAATCTCAACCAGTAGAAATTACTCTTATCTTCTGTTTACCGAGACTAGTGTCAAGAAAATTAATGGGAGCCTGCTACTGTGCGCCACTCTGAGAGAGAGAGAGAGAGAGAGAGAGTCTAAAGTAGAGCCGTAGCCCATAATAATGGGACGCGTGCTCCTAATTCCTATGCAGTGCATGCATTTGATATTTTGTTAAAGACCCCTCCCTTATAAATGTTCCACTGCTCATGAACATCCATCTTAAAGCACTACACATGCATTTGATGTTTTGATAAAGACAACCCCCATACAAATGTACAGGTATAACTATTAACTATGGTCTTATGAATAACAATCTTGAACCATTTACTATGTATGAATTAACTATAAACTCTGTCTTATGGCACTTCAACTTTTTCATAATTTGTGTAAATTTGGACTAAAACAGGCCCAAAGACTCTCCTTTTATCAAGCTAACCAGAATAATTACCTTGACAAGCAATCTCAAATCACTTGACCTTAAAAGATCTCAAAGTTTCCCATCTTAAAGGAAAATCTTGTCCAACAGCCCCCACCTGTCTCCACTCTTTGGTCCTCTGCTTTTATAACATATATTTCTCCTCTTCTCCTTCCATTTTTTACATAATTACTAAGCATTGCACAAGTGATCATGCCTAACATAAAACAGTTTACTATAGTACTATTTCTTGTTCTGTTAATCAAACACCATTCTTTGCTAGTTGAAGTTGAAGCTGGGAATGGCTTTATCACTACTAGAGGAGTGCATTTTATGCTAAATGGTAGTCCTTATTATGCTAATGGCTTCAATGCCTACTGGTTAATGTATGTAGCTTCTGATCCATCTCAAAGATACAAAGTCTCAGCTGCATTTAAAGAGGCTTCGGGCCACGGCTTAACTGTTGCGAGAACTTGGGCTTTTAGTGATGGTGGATACAGACCCTTGCAGTTCTCTCCAGGCTCTTATAATGAGCAAATGTTTCAGGTGACATTTTTTTTTGTTTTAACTAATTTAAGTATGTGAATCTGCATTTGTTTGTTTGCTTATTTGTTGTACGTGCTCCGAAGGGTTTGGATTTTGTTGTGGCTGAGGCAAGAAGGTATGGGATAAAGCTTGTGTTAAGCTTAGTAAATAATTATGGGAGCTTTGGGGGCAAGATGCAGTATGTCAACTGGGCTAAAAATCAAGGACAGTACTTGGCATCTGATGATGAATTTTTCCGAAACCCCGTTGTCAAGGGATATTACAAGAATCATATTAAGGCAAGTATAACACCATCTGGTTTTAGCATTTCTTGAATTTTTAAGTTTAATTGTTCATGTACATTCTTATTTATGTTGTCTAAACGGAACATAGCGCAAAGTCGTAAGTAGAGTATGGGAATGGTGAGATGTGCTGATGTTAGCTAGCTGTACTTAAGTGAAATTGTGTTTTTTTCTGCAGACTGTTCTTAACAGATATAACACCATCACTGGAGTTGTTTACAAGAATGAGCCAACAATTATGGCTTGGGAGCTTATGAATGAGCCAAGATGCACCTCAGACTCATCTGGCAGGACTATTCAGGTTTTTTTTAATAATCTTCCATTCTCTTTAAACTGTTTTTTAGATCTACCAATTTAAACTTTTCATGATCGAGTATTCCTCTTTCAAAAAATCAATTAAGAACATTTTAGACAGAAATACGAAATAGTTGATGCCAAGCTTCCTTAACGATGTAAACTGAATCATATTACATTTTACCACGAGATGGAAGGCAAGCGAGCAAACCACAACCCTTTCTGGATTCAAGCAACCTTCTCTAAAATTGGGTTGCTTATTTGTATGTTATAGTGACTTCTACATCTTTTATTCATTGATGACCAAAGTTCTGATATTTTCTTGCTGACAGGCGTGGATAACTGAAATGGCTTCTCATGTTAAGTCTATAGACAGAAACCACTTGCTTGAAGCTGGTTTAGAAGGATTTTATGGACCCTCAACACCTCAAAGAAAGCCCCTTAATCCTGCTTATGAAATTGGAACTGATTTCATTGCAAACAATCGAATTCCGGGCATTGATTTTGCTACAGCTCACGCCTATCCTGATCAGTGGTAATTATCAACTCAATCTGAATGTAAATTACTAACTTATACCAAATTGAAACAAGGACTGACCGATCAATTTTGTGTGTGTGTGTGTGTGTGTGTTATGCTGTTCTCTCCAACTATTAGGCTACCAGGCTCAAATGACCAGAATCAACTGGATTTTATGAACAATTGGTTAAACACTCACATCCAAGATGCACAATATCTTCTTCGGAAGCCATTGCTAATCACAGAATTTGGAAAATCTTTGAAGAATTCTGGGTCCGGCCCTCATCAGAGGGAACTTCAGTTTCAAACTGTTTATTACAAGGTATATGCTTCAGCCAAGCGTGGTGGTGCTGCTGCTGGAGGCCTTTTCTGGCAACTACTAACTGAGGGAATGGACTCATTTCGAGATGGATATGAGGTAGTCCTAAGCGAGAGTCCCTCGACATCAAACATGATTACCTACCAGTGCCACAAACTTTATCAAATCCGCAAGATATATGCTAGAATGGCGAATATTGAGAGGTGGAAGAGGGCAAGAGCAGCAAAGAGGGCTCAGTGGCTGGCTAGGAACAAGGGCAGGCATTTTGGACACCCCTAAGGAATCGCTTAATGAAGTTTGAGCTAAATGCTCGAACAGAGTTCTTACTAATATAATTTTAAAGATTCATAGTTTTTTCTCTTTCACGGTGAATGTAAGCATATAACGTTCACGAAAGAATATGCTATATGCATACACAGCTTAGTATTAAATATACAACTACTGTATACACTTTTGTCTTTGGCTCTTTGCAACTTGATGCAAGTAGGAATAACATAACTAGAAAACTATGGTCAGAAGGTATATTGAATAGCAATTCTGGGATCAAATTGCAGCCTGTCAGGTGCAGCAATTCCCTAAAATTTCCATACATCTCGGAAGTTTTTTTGCTATCTCAGCCTAGCGGCCCCACTCAGACTAGCAAGTTACAGACCAGAGGAGTATAAACTGAAATATAGAACTGAACCTTTGTCAAACAACTCACAATCTTTGAAGCTAAAATGAGCCAATTAACCTCGTGAGTAATCCTGTTTTTACTAAAACTGCATCCAGGATGCTGTCTACGGATAAAATTTAATTTTGGAGTGTTAACACTATATATACACTTCAATGCTCATTCAGAATCCAGTGTTGAATAGTGAACACAGCAAAACGCAAAATGCATCCAATTCCTCCAACAACTACAAGAAGTCTAATCCAAAAATTAGAGGTGAACGCATCAAGAACAACTGCATCCCATAGCCAAAACCACAACCCAGAGAAAAGTGATCCAGCTACAGCACCAACGATCACTTGGCTGATTGTGTGAAATCCCTGGGAAACTCGTAACCATGCCTACAAAAATGCAAATAGATATATTTAAGAATCTCTATGCTAGTATCACTTTCACCACTGTAAAATGCATTCATGGTCTATATCATTTCACCTTCAAACCACAAATAATATGACTCGAAGTGAAAAAGTGCACCTACGTAGTCGTGGTACATCTGTTTTAGTTAGCATAGATTACCAAACTAATATTCAGCTGAGCATGCATACAAGAATAAATTATGCTTCTATTATGCATTATAATAACAGATACAGGATTTCATCTGAATAGGTACTTGTATAAAATCGCACTTTCCAAATTGTTACAGGTGGAATATCAAGATGGCTTTTACCACTGTTGTGGATTGATACTTACTTTTAATGCTGTATAGTCGAATAGTCCGCTAGAATCAGGTCTTTTACTCAATATAAATTCATTAGAGTACTTCGGCTATACATTATCCATGTAACTATTATGCAGACCTCAGAAGGCGCACAAGAGTGAAAGATCAAACTAACATGTACCTCTAAAGAATACGATGACTCGTAAATAACAGAACTGCACAAGCACTTATCTATAGATGTACTGAAAATAGATTCAGGGTATACGTACAAAGTATGAACCAAATGCCAGGACAGCACCAGCAAAGGGAGCTGTAGATATATTCATTCCAACCCAGTCCATCACTGCAATAGCAACAAAAATGAATATAGGGTTTTGTTAATATACATCACTCAAATGACTGTATACCCATAAAATTTTAATAAGACGCCATTATATTCTTTTTCTTTTTTGCTCAGTGTATGCATTTTTCTTTTTTATTGTATCAGACATTTAAGAAGAAAAAACCACTTGCACATTGTAAATTTTAAAGTAGAGAGAGATAATTACTTGAGAGAATAACAACAAAGACAATGTAAAATATTGACTGTGCATGCGAGGATGGCATCCCAGGGTCTGATTTTGAGGCAGATGAAGGTCGCTCCTGGTTTAATATCTTCTTTAGGGTGATTGAAAGGCCAACATTCAGAATGGCACCCGAGGCTATCCAAATTGCTTTTGCATCACGCCTCAATATGAGGACCAGTGAAAAGAGTGCCACCATAAGCCACTTGCTCTGAAATTAAATTTTCAATTATCACGAAATTAAACCGGACACGTTCTTATGCCTTCAATAACAGAATACCACCGCCACGTCATGTACTACTGACATAGTAAAAAACAGCTCAATGATAACACAATTTAGCAAACACAATTCTAAACATTGTGTGTTGTATGTTTCTCAATAAGATAAAGAAATCCAAAGGATTAGATAAGACTAAGAAAGAGATTATATACATTGACACTCTGACAATAGAAGTTGCAATTACATTCTGTCTACTTAGAGGGATTAAAATGAGGTAAGAATTGAATGGAAGTTAAGCTATTTTGTGAAATCCTATCACTTATCAATGATTTTCATACTGTTCCACAAATTCAAACTAGAGTCCATCTCTTTTAAACGATGACGATGTAATGCTCATTCCTTGCTGTCATATCTTAAAAAATAATATGACATATAGTTAAAACATTTTATGTCATAATGATCAATTGTAAAAAAAACAAACACTCATTCCAGCGAATCAAATAGAATGCACCATACGGTATTGAGGGTATGCGCCCCCCTCGCCAGCTCAAAAATTATTACATAGTAACATTGAGCACTAATAATACATAGCTCCCACCATGGAGAAAATAATTGCAGAGCACAATTACCTTCTAGACATCTAATTTAGCTCGCATTTAGAGTTTTTTTTTTTTTTTTTATCGTAGATAACTGACTGTTACGCCAGAAAACGAATGCAAACATTTTTCAATGAACATATTTATTGCAGAGCAGAATTACTTTCAGCATATCTAATTAAGCTCGCGTTTAGCGTTTAAAATTCTCTGTCTGCTACGCCAGAAAACGAATGTAAACATTTTTCGATAAATATTTCTTCTACCATTCTTACTATAAACAGACAAGTAAATCGTGTACCTAGCTAACAAAACCAACCAAAGCTCTTGCACATGGTCAAACAATATAACAATAACAACAGTGCACCCAACTAGTTGACTTTCTCCAATTTCAAATGTCTAATAATTAAAATCTTTCTGAATTTACTTCAAAAATAAAAGACTTAAGTTACGATTAAGAAAAATAAGTAGAGATACAAACCAGATGATTGAGAGTAGCTTCGAGTCGATTTGAGTTAAGGCGAGTCAACTCATCATCCACAAAAGCTTCTTGTTCAAGAACACCAACAACTTCTTGTCGTTCCACGTCACTATTACTATCTGTAGATACACGAGTTGTAACTGACTCAATCATGCTCATTCGACGCTTATTATAACTATAACACTTGTGTCTGATTTGAGACAAGGAATCAAGCTTGTTGTTGTGTACGTATAATTTGGTGGAGTTGTGATTAGAAGATTTGAATTGGTGAGTAAAAAAAAGAGGAGTTAAAGGCCTGTTGAAAACCAACGACATTTCGATTAGTTTGTGTTTGGTTTTTTAACACTCAAGTCCATAGATTTATAGGATTACGTACGATACGAATATAACCCACGCAGGCCTTGGTTGGTCCCATAATTTTACTAAAAACTAAATCAATTATAATTAAAAGAAATGTGAAGCAAAAAGAAGATTTTATTTTTTATTCTTATAGGTTCGTTTAAGCTTAAAATGGAATAAATTTGTAATACTAATAAATTTACTTCCTGCTTTACATGTTTAATAATACGAGTTTACTAAGCCGCGTTTTACAGTGGACTTCTAAAATAATATTTCGTTATTTTTTTTATGTTTCTTAAATGATCTTTGTCATTCTGAAATTATAAATAATAAATATATAAATATAATAAATCAAGAAGTTTAAAATTGGTTCACTTATTAAATATGTTTACGTCAAGGAGTCGCTCTTCCATTAATCACAAATCTATATCATAAAACATATATTGTTTATAAAGTCAATAATTAATGTAATATTTTTCTATTTAAAAATATAAAAATTTGAGAAAATTATAAAAATACATTGAAACGATATGAATATTTCATTGGCTAAAAATTAAAAGGAAAATTTAAGGAAAGTATCATATATTGGGTTGATTTTAGGAGAAAAATGAAAGATGAAATTCAAAAAAAAAAATTAGGAGAATATCGGGATGATAAGTTTATTTAAAGAAAAAGGAGAAGGGATGATAAGTTTATTTAAAGAGAAAGGAGAAGTTTAAGAAAAATATTTTGATAATTAGTTGATTTCAATAATCTTAATGGAAATGTTGTAGAACCCCGGGTTAATATTACGCATTATGATAAATATTTATAGATAGTTCTCTTTGTAATATTTTATAGTTTAAAATTTTTAAAACAAAATTAGAGAACTATAATATATTGTAGTAAGTTGATTTTAGGAGTAAGAGAATAAATGGTATTAAACAAGAAATTTAGAAAAATATCAAGATGATAAGTTTATTTAAAGAGAAAATGTAATTTTTAGTAGTATATTATGATGGTAAGTTGATTTTAGAAAAATATTACGGACGATGATAATATATATTGGAGAATATAAGATAATTGTAATTTTTGATAAGATTATTTAAAGAGAAAGTAGAAGTTTCGGGAGAATAGTATGATATTAAGTTAATTTCAAAAATTATAATGTAAGATATCGTAAAAAATTTAGGAGAAATAACGAATGATGATAATATATTGAGTAGAATATAAGGTACTTATAATTTTTGATATTTATTAACTAAAAAAATCAGGGTATCCACTTTATAGTTTTTGACAAGAATCGTGAACATTTTGACATAAAACTCATAACTTTTCCTTCGTGGTATATTCATTTACATTTCAAAAATAGTCTAATAATTATTTTTATAAAAATACGTGCCTATCTAATTAGTTTCACCTTGTCCTACCTCACATTTACCTTATATTCGACTTCTAATTTAATTTTTTTGGTTTGGATTTACCGAATTCAAAATTTTCAACTTTTTAAAAAATTATCAATTTTAACTATGGAAATCACCAATTCTCAAGATTTTCATTTAAAAAATACTCATCAGAAGGCGACCCTATTATGTTATATTTGAATTGTAATACTTTAATATTAACTGGTATTAAGTATAAATTATTATTTATATTGTTTAGATTTATGTCAACCAATGATACTTGATATCAACCGATATTTAGTTTAAACCAATGTCTAGATTTAATCATATATATATATATATGAGAATGATCAAATAGAAATCAAAATTAAAATAGAAACTAAAAACTAATCTAACTCATTAGATCGATCTAATCTAATGGTCCCCAAAAGCACAACACCCAACTAATTTATACCCTCCCGCACTCAATCTCAGCTTTCCCCTCCGTTTTTAAATTATTTTTTCCCGTCAAACGGTAAGTTGTTTTTAAAAGCCGACTTCACTGTATTTGTCTTCATTTCTCAACGATCGATTTGCATACCATATTTGTTATGTTTCGAAGTAATTTTCAAAAAATTATTTGATTTCTAGTTTCTAAATTCTATTCTAAAATGGTTTCTATTAGATTATATATATATATATATATATATATATATTATAAAAGTTCTATAACGCCCCCAAATTCGGGGTCAGAAAATTTGGTTGTCACGAAGAAACATCAATTTAAAAAATATATATATATTTAATCAATAAACAAATGCCATCAACTTCTTAGCAAATAAATATATCATCTCGACCCCAACTATACCAAAATATTTTTAAGTTACAGTTATGGAAATAAGAATTTCCAAACTTCCATAAATAAATTTTCACTTTCTTTTCTTTTAAAACTCTTTTCAACACTTCTCAATCTCAAAATTTAAACCACTAGTATAACTTCGAAAAGAAGCATACTAGGACACACTATACGATAACAAAACTAATATATATAAACAGATTTACATAATAAAACTTACACTAGTTCCGCAAAATCTGGACCAACTATATTCACAATGGCACCTTTCTTTTCACTTTCTGAATTATGCAACTAAACCTTGCCAATCTATTTCTCTCTGGAAGGTTAAATTTAAAACAAGTAAGTGTGAGCAAAAGAAATACTGAACAAGTTTGTTGGAGCACATTAGGATAATTTTAAATTATTTATGGGTTTTTCAAATAAAGCCCATATCTGTTATCATGCAGATAGTTTTAAAACAACACGTTTCTGAACCCCATAAAAAATTAATTAATATTAAAACCTTTGATAATTGAGCAACATGGGTTTCAATCACAATTTAAATCTCAACTAGAATCCGAACTTGTAAGAATTAGGTAAACTATTCATATTACTAAATCAGTTGACGCAGAGAGATTACCTTTAAAAATAAAATATTAACCATCACAGGTTAAATCTATCAACAAATGTACGAAACTTTAAATAACTCAACTTTAACAAGCCTTCACTCGCTAAAAGATTGAATATACTTTCCTTTCTGCTTACCTGAATACTTTCACAGCTTAATGCCATAAATAACGATCAACAATAAATCAGATTGGATGCCAGAATGTTGACTACATCCACTGATCAACAAGAATATAGTCTACTAATATAGGGTACCCAGGCACACATTGGCCTATAATAATGGACTAACTTCGCTAGCCTCTTACACGGCTGAACTAACCCCGCTAACCTCTTACGCAATATTGTTGAACTAGCCCAGCTAGTCTCTTATGCAATTGTCCAATCTTTTGAAAAGGACTCGGGTCACTCGACGTCCTTATTGATTTAACTCCCTATTTCGCATGGTCTGAAGTAATCCCAACAACTGATGGGGGACATAACTAGAATAATTAGTTATTCGTTGATCACGTGATAAAGATCCACTGTATATGTTAGGTCACACAACACTGTAGAAGGGGGTTGAATACAATATTTATACAATCAAATCGATTTAACATAAGTATGTAACAAAGATCAAGTATATTAAATAAACTATGTTACAATATGAATTGTTATTCTCTCTCAGTGATGAACAAATATCACTAAGAGCTGCTAGGTTGCAATGTATAATCTTCTCGATAATGATAACACATATAGTGTAAACCCTAAGTCTGTGTTTATATAGTACACAGTTACAAGATAACTTCTAATTGATATAGAATATAATTCTGTCTCATAAAATATATCAATCAGATATCTTCTACAAGCCTTCCAGTCTCCTAACTCTTTCCATGCATATATTTTTTTATTTTAGTCTCAATCTTCTACTATAAATCAACTTCCTTCCTTATATGAAAGTCTTCCCGTACTTAAGTTCTGATATGACCTTAAGTTCTGATATTAAGTTCTGACTTCCAGTAGCACCTGATTTCAGTAAGTTCTGATATGTCCTGTTTGTTAAGATCTGAAAACTAAACATGAATCATATTAGACATGAGATCTCAAATATATCTAACAATCTCCCCCAACTTTTAAATTATGCAAAATATACAAGTTAATAGATTTGATGATGTCAAAAATATTTTAAGTACAAATGCAAATAAGAGTTTAACTAGATAACTAACTACAACTTACAGTCCTTGTAACTTTTACCAATCTCACTGGGTCAATCTGAATTCATAATGATTCTTGACAAAGCTTGATATCATCTTTTCTTCTTTAATCCTCAGGACTTGAGAGAGTGTAGTCTTGACTTGCTTCATCTCTTCATTCTGACTCCCAATCTGGTAGATTGCAGTCCTTAAAGCAGAGATATGGTTTCTTTCTAAATCATCATTCAGTCTTATTACCCTGGGATGAGAAGAATCTTCATTGTAGCATAGACATTTCCCTTTCAGAATCACTTCAAGCTTAGCAGAATTCGTCTTCATTGGAATCTCACTTCCATCATCTTCAACAATACTAGGAATGAATTCTGTAACTCTTAAACAAGAAATTCTTGCTTTATCTCTTATGGTCTTCAATAAGAAGTTTGATCATCTCCTGGTAATATTAGACTTTACCTCTAAAAGATAATAAAAGAATTGAAGTTCTTTCAATGATTTGTTTAACACATCGGATTCTGACATTTGATATGTCCTTCCATCTTCAAGAAATAGAATCAGATTTTTCTTGACATTGTGCTTGTCATGAGCATCCAGTACCACTTGAACAGAGATAACCTTATCAAGGTGTTTATGTGTAACATCTTCAAGAGGTTGATCAGTTAAAAGAAATGGATCTCTAGTCAGCACTTCAACTCCGGTTTTAATCTTAGCTTCATCAGAACCTAGTCCAGCTCTGTCTCTTGCTTCTCTGACTTTCAATCCAACAATCATGAAATCAGATAACAATTGGATTTTCTTTGGATATGATGGTTTGACATTTTTCCACAGAAGTTTCTTTTTGTCAGCTACTTTCATCTTGTCTAAATCAACTTGAGCACTGTCAGAGGTTGATGTCTTGATGACCTTGTCAGAACTTGCTGTTTCTGTTGTAGCTTGCAGTTCTTCACTCTGAACAACTTGAGCCTTGTCAGATATTCAAAGATGTTGGAAAGAAAAATGTAGCAGCATGTAATTAGACTATAAATAGTCTGTCTTATTGTCTTATCTTTTTATCATGTAATTTGGTGATATATAAATCAAGAGTAGTAAGTTGAAACTATTCATGTAAGTAAGCAATACTCCAGAGAAATAGATAAGGCAAACTCTGTAAGGAATTTCTTTGTTCTTGTTCTTCAACTTGTAAGCAGCTGTGTACATTTGTATCACAGAGTTCTCTATTTAATATATATCTCTAGTGGAAAAGTTCAATCCACCAAAAAGGTTTTAAATACTTGAATTTATTTATTTTGTGTTTTGATTTCAATATTACTCTCATTCCGCACTTTGATTAAATCAAACAAAGTTACTCCCTCCGTCCCACCAGGATGTTTACATCTCTGGTGGGCACGGAGACCAATATATATATATATAAAAGTAGGTAAAGTAATGAAAAATGATGAAAAGTGGTTAAAGTAATGGGACCTATTAATATTTAATAATAGATTTGAGAGAGTGGAGGAAGTTAGTGGGTGTAATAGTGTTTTATATTATTAAAAGTTTACTATTTTTGGAATGTAAAGAAATGGATGGGACGGCCCAAAATAGTAACTGTAAAGAAATGGATGTGACAGAGGGAGTATATATTTATAGAAGATCATTTCATAAAACTGAAAAGAAGCCAGAATTCCATTCAACCCCCTTCTGTAATTCTTGTTTGTATTATTTGGGAATAACAGATGAGATCAATCTGGATCAGTTACTATTTCTCTCAACCATATCTTTCAAGTGTATATGAATGTTTTAGTAAAGAAATGAAAAAAAGATCGTAGCGAAAGAGAGTAAGATAAACAAAGAGTAAAATAATATTGAAAATGATCAATTAGCAGAACAAAAGTGAGAAACTGTATAGATTTGGGAGAGAATTAAAGATTTAGACTATACGAGAGAGAATCAATTACGACTAATTACAATTGATCAAAAAAATCAATCGCGCATAAAAAATACCATGATTTTCATGAATATCAGATCGAAAACGATGAATACAACAAATGAAGCAATCACAATCAACATTATGTGTATAAACACAATGAAAAGATGAAAAAAATGAAAAACACCTGGAAAGGAACGATGTAATTAAACACGATTGTAATCCAAAATGATGCAATTGAAGATCATCACCATGGATGCTCTGATACCATGTTAAACATGACCCTTTAGTATCAAGCTTCAATCTAAACACACAAACGATCATCATTATGGAACAACTAACTTGTATATTGATAGAGATAAGTTTTTGTTTTACAGTGAAAATAAGAATTGTAGTAATGAATTTGACACTTGAGTCTTATATATAGAATCAGAAATGTAACGGAATTTGTAACTAACTATGTTGAGCTGGCAAGACACGAGAATCGTGTGACAGTTTTGAAATCCTGATGACAATTGTCAAATCCCGATGACAATTCCTGATGACTGTATCATGACAAAATGCTGACAGAAGCACCAACCGAGTTACTATCTTCAACATGTGGTCCAAGTCTATTAATGGTCTATACAATGTGAAGACTTGATACATGGAGTGGCATAACCAATCTACTGGTAACTTGAGGTGTATTCAATCAGGGGGATGAAGTTGATTATGGAGATTGTCCTTACTACATAAATTAAGATATTTGTCCGGAGATTTTATTGTGATAACATTCCAGTCCGCACTAGACTTCAAAGCAAGGGCGTGACTCTTCCTATCACATGTCCTATATGCAATATGGATAGTGAACATTTGCTACATTTGTTTTTTGACTGCCTATTTGCAAGTAATTGTTGACAAGCTGTTAGTCTAGTGCTTGATATGAAGGAGGTGCTCTCGACCTTGCGTCGGGTTTTGAATAAGTTGGAAACGACAAAACATGAAAAAGTGTCTAGCATATGTGTAGCTCTATGATAGATATGATTTCGGCGAAATAAGAAAGTGTGGAACAATCATATGGTGAATCCAGCTATCACAATGGAAAACAGCCTTAACATGGTAAGGGACCGGAAAGAAGCTAATCAAATAGTGCAAATGTGTATAACGGGAGTACAATAATAGAGTTCAGAAAATGGATACCACCTGTAATGGGGACCTCAAAGCTCAATGTAGACGCCTCATTTTTTCCAAGCTCTCACGTCTATCTATTGGAATGGTTATGAAAGATCATGCAGGTGTGTAGATAGAAGGGATGACCATGACTATACCGTGCCTAACAACAGTTCTAGAAGCCGAGAGTATTGAAGTTAGAGAAGCTTTATTATGGCTAATGAGCCATCCAGGTCGAAAGGTTGTGGTGGAAATAATTTTTTTGCAGACGATTAGAGCTTTATATGGTGTTAGTGAAGATCTTTTGAAGGTGGTACATGTGGTTGATTGTTGTAAGATGCTGTTACGAGACCTACATTTAGTTTGTGTCATATATATTAGGAAGCAAGCTAACAAGGTGGCACATAATCTAGCTAAAATTCAATGTTTGTTAAACTGCTTCGTTGTATTTTTATATACTTCTACTCATTTTGTGGAGACTTTATCGAGTGATTTATGGTAGTAATCAAATTCAGTTGCTTTAAAAAAAAAGTGTGAGATATTTGGAAAGCAGTTCAATTTGTATTCAAAATAAGGGTTCTGTTTTTTTGACAATCGTGTGTTGGTTAAAATTTATCTAACATACTACTCCAGCGGTGTCAGATCTATATTTCAAGGGCTTAGATTTAAGGAATTTTTTTTAGTTTTCCGCAGATAAAGGACCTAGATTTACGAAAAAAATTCAGCCTTCCGCAGAATATTCGCGGAAGGGCATTTCTCCTTTCCGCGGATATTATTAGTAGAATCCGCGGAAAGGAGAAATAGTCTTCCGCGTAAAGCTAAAAAAAATTTCTTAGATATGAGCCCTTGAAATAATAATTTGAAGATTTTAAAACAATGTGTTAAATATGACTTATATAACACACGATTATCAAGCGCCCTCGAAATAAATTTGAAAGTTATTTGAATTTGAAATAAGATTTAGAACAAATTAGTGGAGAAATACTTGGTCCGACTGCAACTGACACTAACATTACACCATCTGACCATCTGACCATCTGAGCATAACTTCGTATAATATACTTCCTGATCTTAATTCGATCACTTCGAGTGATTCACTTGTAAAGGTTATCGGAAACAATTTGAAAAATGGAAAACAAAGGAGATGCCGTTGTATACTGTATCGGCACGGCCGATACCAAGATGGAGGAGCTTGCTTTCCTCACTAAATCCCTTCGCTCTAATCTCTCCCTCTTTTCCCCTTCTTCTTCCTCCAAGGTCTCTCTCTCTCTCTCTCTCTCTCGCCCCCTCCTCTCTCTCTCTCTCTCCATCTCCCTCCCCCTCTCCTCTCTCTCTCTCCCAACCTTATCAAATCTATGTAGTAGACTTCGATCATTTATGGTTTGAACCTTAAATTATGCTCGTTAGAGTAGGCGCAGATCAATTTACTCTAAATTACCTGCTATGATTATCAATATATAACTTATTCTCAAATCAATTGCATTGTAATTCGAATACTATAACAAATTGTGAGGTGCAAGTTTCATATACAGCTTAAACATATCTAAGTTCAGGATGCTAATCTATTTTAACACAGTGCACCTGTTATGATTCGAAAAATTCTAGGTTTTAGTTGTTAATGTAATTGTGTAAGCTCACTTTTCGAATATATAGCTCTACGAACTCCAGCAATCAAACAACGATATGTACATTAGTAAAATAAATTATATATTTTTGTTCGTATGGTAACAATTTTAAAATGTTTACTTCAATACAAAATGCTGATGTTGTATGTACTTTGTGTACAGGTACAAGTAACTATAGTTGATGTTTCAACCAGTCAAAAAGAGACTGGGAGTTTTGGTGATTTCAAATTTATATCGAGAAAGGATGTACTGTCTTGCTACTTTGAAGGATCAGAAAAGTCTAACTTGCAGCTTTCAGATGATCGAGGCAAAGCAATTGCAATAATGAGTGAGGCGTTAAAAAAATTCCTCACCAAAGCTCAGAAGAATTTTAATCTTACTGGAGTTATTGGGCTCGGTGGAAGTGGAGGAACCTCTTTGCTATCATCCGCTTTCAGGTCTCTACCAATTGGAGTACCAAAGCTCATTGTATCAACTGTAGCAAGTGGTCAGACCGAACCTTATGTTGGCACGTCAGATTTGATATTGTTCCCATCTGTTGTCGATATATGTGGTATTAACAATGTTAGTCGTACCGTGTTATCGAATGCTAGTGCGGCGTTTGCTGGAATGGTGATTGGAAAACTTGAAAAATTAAAAGAGGCTTGTAGCGATAATGAGAAGTTCACTGTTGGTATAACCATGTTCGGTGTAACAACGCCATGTGTGACTGCTGTGAAGGATAGACTGAACAAAGAAGGTTTTGAAACCCTGGTTTTTCATGCCACTGGGGTAGGGGGCAGAGCAATGGAGGATCTTGTTAGGGAAGGATTTATACAGGTATTTCTTCAAAATTTGTAGTATCGCTTTCTCATTTTAAATTGACCGTTTTACACGCCTGGTGGATTTTATAGACCTTCAAATTACCTTGATGTAAATCGGTAAATCTAATACATATGGAAAGTGGCAAAAAATCTTCAGGTGTATATATAATAATGATCATATTATTAAATGGTTTTATTAATTTAGTTGGACTTGATTGTACTACAGAAATGTTACAGTAAGAATTTCAACATTATTTACTTTTGTTTGTTTGGGAGAAGTGAGGTTAACTGAATTTCTTCGCTTTTAATACATGGATCCGCCGCTGCATCAAAAGTGACTACTTATATTATTATTATTATTATCATGCAGCATCTTTCTTTGGAATAGAAACGTAGCTATTAAGTCAACCCTCTCTATCGAATTCCAAAAGTTTCGTTCTGTTCTGTTCTTTTTTCTTTAAATTTAAATTTTAGCATGTCTACTTAGTTGTTGATCAGATTTTATATATAGTTACTCACAGCATGTCTAATTAGTTGGAGAGATACATGGTGTCTGTCTGATGAGCGTATATATGTGTTCCTGTTTGGGAAGATCCTGTTATAGTCTTACTGGAACAAAAGATTAATTGCAAGCATGCAACTTTTCTCTTACTTTTCTTGCTAAATGCCATGCTACTTCTCAATATGTTTGAAGCTGTCACATACCACTAACATAGTCAACAGGGCTCAGGCTTAACTAAATATATGTGAAACCAAGATGAATGCCATATGTAATACTTTCTACACTTAAGGAATTTTAAGATGCATAGACTCTAAGAGTTCCTTATTTATACGAGATTCTCAAAAGTACTCTTCAAAATGAGTGTCGTGACTTGTAATATATGAAGTGGGACAGAGGTAGCATCCAGAAATTATAAATTGTGTGCCCTTGTTCCTTAAATAAATAGAATAATGTAGATTCAGTAGTGGCCCAGACATTGCAAAGCCTCATCTAGTGTTAGAAGAGGTCCAGATTTTAATGCTCCCCTCCCCCAATGGCCAATACTTAAAATTTTAAAATTCGTGAAAACATATGTCAAATACCTACAAAGATTAGAATCATTCTGTCAGCTGAAGACTGATGATACTCACGTAGCCCTTTGTCCGGGGAGCTTTTTATAAAGATTTATATAATTTTCTGTTCCATATGCTTCCTTATCTATTGATCAAGGTTTTCTTTTACAAGGGTGTTTTGGACATTACAACAACAGAGGTCGCGGACTATGTGGTTGGAGGTGTCATGGCTTGCGATAGTTCTCGCTTTGTTGCCACTTTAGAGAAAAAGGTACCTTTTGTTTTAAGTGTGGGAGCCTTGGATATGGTGAATTTCGGAGCTAAAGGTACCGTTCCTGGTGAGTTTCAGCAAAGAAAGACTTACGAACATAATGAACAGGTAAATAGAATCTTTGTTATCTTTTATTACTTTTATGGCTGAATCAGGTCACAAAATTATCAAAACCTTAAGCTCAATATGCATTATGTGGGGACATTGATGAAGTCCCCCCCCCCCCCCCCCCCCCCCGGTTTTAAAAGTCATGGTATTTCTGGTGAGTTGGTACTTATTTTTATTTTCAATTGATGTTGAACCATGAATTTCCTGGATCACGTAATATCATGACCGTGATCCGTTATTTGAGGTGATTAAAATCTAACCAAACACACAATCTGTTTTGATATGGTAATATAGTATTAAGTAAGATGATTGGTTCTGGAAACTATTCAAGACATGCCTACATAACAAGGAGTTTAAAATTGTGGTTGCTACCAAAAAATAATTGTTGGTTTTTATATTCAGGTCACATTGATGAGAACTACTGATGAGGAAAACAAAAAAATTGCTAGCTTCATAGCGGACAAATTGAATAATTCATCATCCAAGATCTGTATCTGCTTACCGGAGAAAGGTATATCTGCTTTAGATGCACCAGGAAAGCCTTTCTTTGAACCTGATACTACTCACATCCTTATTAGTGAGCTAAAGAGGCTAATCAAAGTGAATGAAGATAGGCAGGTACCGCATTTTGAATCATATGGCATACATTGCAGTTCTCAAGCATTGCACTTATAATCCGTTATTTCCACATTTTTGCTCAATTTGAGAGTTATTACAGGTCATGATTCTTCCTTACCATATAAATGACCCCGAATTTGCAAATGAATTAGTGGACTCATTCTTGAAGATTTGTAAGTGTGTCAAAGGCCACAATCATCATCAAGCTGTTTCTGAACGTGATGAAGACCTTAAATCAGATAACTCAGGTGCCACGGTGAATCCCCAAGATGGTGGAATTATTTCTTACAGCCTGAATGACTTTCCTAATGCAAAACCAGGTTGCTATTCTTTCCTTTCTTGTAGAAATGACTACAATGTGGGATTCATCAGTTGGATTCTCAAACTTAAAGTCGCAAAGTCCCTTCAAGTATCAACCCTATCTATTTATGCAAAAACGAGCACATCTTCTGTATCTAGTTGATATTATTGGCTCCTTTGTGTTTATAATATATATTTCAATTTGGAAGAGCATCTGCTGGTCTTCCCAGATTAACTGGGGAAATTATAGAAAAAGTCATCGCCCCCGGGGTAGAGCACTTGTTAGGGAAACTACCTCTCTTGAATATCTGTATCCGCTTGTTATGTGTTGCGTGCAGTTTTGTGGGTCAAATTGTATGGTGAATTATTTTGCAATTTCTTTATGCGTTTTTTTTTCCAAATCTTTCTAAATATTTGACTAGTGGACATGTCACATAAAGTTGTTTGCACTTTGCACTTAACCATATTATCTTATCACTTTTCATGATAACCTTTGAAAGGTAGACGATTAATCAAACTTGTTAAATTGCTGTCTGATCATTTACTGAATTTCTATTGTAGAAACCTTGCAAAGAACAAAGACAATACTTCAGCAACTGAAAAATCAAATAAAGGAGGGGAAACCTATCATAGGGGCTGGTGCTGGGACTGGTATATCTGCGAAGTTTGAGGAAGCTGGTGGTGTGGATCTGATAGTCTTGTACAACTCTGGGCGCTTTCGTATGGCAGGAAGGGGTTCTCTAGCAGGATTATTGCCTTTTGCTGATGCAAATGCTGTAGTACTTGACATGGCTAATGAAGTTTTACCTGTAAGTACTACTTGCATTAATGTTTGGGGTGCTTTACGCAAATTGCGTATTAATAGTAAAGTTCTTTGCGAAACTATCTGGAACTGAATATAAAATGAATTTAGGCAGCCTGAAAGAGTCATGTTCCAGTTAGAGAACTTCTGGTAGATGGGATTGACTAATGTTTGATCACTTGTCAGCCCCCTTCTTAAAATTCAGAAGTAACTAAAAAACAAAACTGTTAATATGTTAAGACAATATAATGATTAGTATCATGGTAATCATTATTTCATGAAGTTGTTGCTGGTAACCGTTATATGAAAGTCTTATAGTATTCTGTGTCTTTAGAAGTTGGACAATGGACACGATCTGTTTGAACATGTCACCTTGCTAAAATTCGTCTATAGGTGGTGAAAGAAGTACCGGTTCTGGCTGGAGTGTGCGGAACTGATCCTTTCCGCAGAATGGATTATTTCCTAAAGCAGTTAGAGTCCATTGGTTTCTCTGGAGTGCAGAATTTTCCTACCGTTGGGCTTTTTGATGGTAACTTCAGACAAAATCTGGAAGAAACTGGAATGGGTTATAGGCAAGTTTTAAGATTTGCTTACACTATAGTAGTTTACCCAAAATCTCATATCACTTTTACAGTATTGTACCATTTATGTGTACTTATCACTGCTGTTTTCCACTAAACATTTAGCCTGGAGGTTGAGATGATTGGAAAAGCTCATAAAATGGGCTTCTTGACGACTCCTTATGCTTTTAACAAAGATGAATCTGATGCAATGGCTAAAGCTGGGGCCTCTATCATAGTTGCTCACATGGGTTTAACAACATCCGGTTCAATTGGTGCAAAAACATCAGTCTCACTAGAGGAAAGTGTATCTCATGTACAAGCTATTGCTGATGCTGCTCATAGAATCAATCCAGACACTATTGTGCTCTGCCACGGAGGTTCGTCTCTAGAACCTTTTTGATGTAATAAACTAATATATTATCCTTATGTGTGTGTGTATATATATATATATATTGATCAGTGTATGAGCATTATTATTAGTATATATTTTGGGGTAAATTTATGTCAGATTGAATTCATACTAGAGAAGTATATGAGCATTATTATCAAAAGCATATGTATAACAAAAATATTGTGTGGTTTACAGGTCCAATTTCTGGTCCTGAAGAAGCAGAGTTCATACTGAAAAGAACCAATGGAGTTCATGGGTTTTATGGTGCATCAAGTTTGGAGAGGCTACCAGTTGAGCAAGCTATAAAAGCCACTGTTCAAAAATATAAAGCAATTTCGGTGAAGTGAAATTTTCCAAGCATTTTTGTTCAGAGATTGCCATATGTATGTTCATCATCACTTTTCAATTCCCATATTCATATTTGTTTGTTAGGTTTGTATAAGAAGAAAATAAATATTAAATTCAAATATGTATCTTTTTAATAAAAATACACAAATAGAACTTGTCAACTTGTAAAGTTTGTTCCTATCTGTTCAGGGAGCTGGTGATCATATGAACTATTAAGTAGGATATTTAATGCAACCTATTCCTACCCAAACCTATTGCCAATGAGTAGGCTTATAGTTATAGACCATTAGATGTGTATGTTAGGTAGTATAGATACATTGTAAAGTATTCCATCTGCAAGGATTCTCCATCTAATATATCAACACTACAATTTAACTAAGGAATGTGTTTGGTCCTCCACTGAGATAATCCTGCAAGTATGTGTATTGTGCGTGGAATAGTTATAGTTGGGTTGTGATCAGTAATACATATGTTTTAATTCAATGCATTTGGTTTCTAAAGCAACCAAAGTTGTTATTGTCAAAGAAGTGGGCACCATTTTTTTTTTGACGTTTGCTAGTGGACTGCTATGTTTATAACTGAATGATTCTCCCATCTGTTGACTACTTGCTTATCTCTTCTATATTTTCCCCTTTAAATAAATACATATTGGTGTATAGACTAGGATGTGCTTGATTTTTAAGGACCACATAAAATTATTTAAAAGATAAAGAGATACAATTTAGGAAGTTTTTTCCTAAAATATGATAAATTTTTAGAGCATTGGGTAACAAAAGTATTGGAGTTAGTTGTTGGTGTGATATTCACGTGCTTATTTGCTAATTGTTAGGTCCGAAGTATCTTTGCCAGAAACTGGTGGCAACGCTAGGCGAGCATGCTGAGACAAGTCACTGATTGCTTATCCGCAGATGTTAAATAACCGTGTCCATGAATCACGTTGAGATTTGAAGCATGATCACGTTGCGATATTGCGTTAGGGGGTACCTTAATAAGTTTGGTAGTAAGTATGTGGTTCTTGTTCAGTTGTTTGTGATATTTGCTTATGATCCCATGTACAACAGATTATAGATGTCATGAAATCATATTGGGGAGATGAGATTGACAAGTTAGGCCAACTAGAAGATATTGTACATGTATAGAAGTGCTCTCAAGTTAGGTGGCCTTCTTGTATGATACAGCCAGGTTCAATGTGTATTGCAGGAAATACAGGGATGGAAGCAGTTGACAATACGTCACCGTAGGAATGTCCCGTACGGTGCGAGAGCCGGCGACTTTGCCTTTACTTATTCTTTCCACGTGGTGGTGCTTATGTTTTCAATTACTTATTTGCACCGTAATATGTTATAGAATGTTTCGCACTTTCATTGGACGCCAGCCAGCCTAGCTACACTTGTCGTAAATTTATCGTCTTCTGAAATTTAATCAAACTTTTTCTTTCTGCCTAAACGCCGGTTGTCACATCCTCCGGCCGCACAAATTAAATGCTCTCAACTATCTTGTTGATTTTTTTCTTGAAAAATCTATCTGTTTTTTAAATTTATATATGCACCGCAATCCAGATTTATATCAAAATTAAATAAATACACTAAAAATAAAGAAAACCCAACCCTTAACTTTAGACATGTATGGTTATAAATATAGAGTATTATTTCTTTTGCTGACACAGATCAAACCAAACATTTCTTATTACAAAAAGTACTAATATATTTTAATGTTAGATGCACTATATCTCTTGCAAAATGCACTTGTATATCTTTTCTTTGCTTGGTAATTAACATTTCTCTTTATCTGCAGATATATATGCATGATTAAAAGACCAAACAATCTTACAGTCAAACAGCCAGCCACCTGGGTCCAGCGGTCCAAGTAAGTAGAAAAATATGCATGCTATTTAAATGAAAGCTGAAGTATTCAAGAGACCAAGAAAAGAATAAACAAAAGTAGCAAGTATATAATAATGATTGAGTAGAAGAAGAAATGTGGAGTAGAGGATGATTAGATAGCAGCCAGAGATATAGTAGTAGTGTTTGTAGAGTGCAAACAAAGACAAGTGACTCACAGGGCCATTTCATCCACCGCCCATTTGCTTGCTTTACAATTCCCTTTCTTTTCCCTTCCCCTAGCTAGCCTTTGAATTTTCATACCACCCTAATCATATTCATCATTTTTCTGCTCAAAGTACAAAAACAATTATTATTAGTTTCCCCTCGGGAATAAGATTTGCTATTCAACGAGATTTTGCAGCACAACTTATTGCTTGCTTATCTCGCACATTTGTAAGTTCTAACTTAAACTTTCCTCCACTGTTTTGCTTTTGCGTTTTAAGTTTTGATGATGCTTTATGTTTAGTTAAAGCTGTTTACAAGTTGCGGCGAATTTAGGAAGATTGAATCCGAAGGAACTAAAGAAACTCCGTGTTTCTTGAATATAGTCTAAAGAGAATTTCTCAGTATCAAAATTCTTATATATCAACGGGGAACATCTGTAGAAGATCTGTTGTTGCAGCCTGTAAGTATATTCTTAGATCATTGATGTATATGTGTCTTTATTTGATCAAATAATTAAGCAAGCGTTCCTGTCTGATTCATGTTCTTTGTGCTTAATCTCTAGATTAATTTGCAGCGAAATGGCAACATGTATGGAGGCACCGTATAGTAATATGAAAGGAAGAAAACATTACTACACTATATCCCATACCGTGTTTGAGATTGATACTAAATATGTTCCGATTAAGTCTATAGGCAGAGGAGCTTATGGTGTAGTGTGTTCTTCGGTTAATAAAGAGACTAATGAGAAAGTTGCGATCAAGAAGATCAATAATGTGTTTGGGAATCGTGTTGATGCATTGAGAACTCTTAGGGAGTTGAAGCTACTCCGCCATATCAGGCACGAAAATGTGATTGCTCTGAAAGATGTTATGATGCCTGTTTATCAAAGTAGTTTTCAGGATGTGTACTTGGTGTATGAATTGATGGATACTGATCTCCATCATATTATAAAGTCTCCTCAACCTCTATCAAGTGACCACTGCAAGTACTTTTTATATCAGGTACGATTTTTTCGCTTCAAATAATAGTTTCTATTTTGTGTAGTGGCACAGCTGAGAGTATTTAGATATCTGATAATAGTGCAGATAGTTCGAATGTAGTGAACTTTAGCTGATTGTTTTGCATTTCATGTCAATTGCTGCCTAAACATCTCTAATAACCTAATTTAGATATTTCGCAACAGAAACACCAGTTTTTTTTCCCTATTGTGCGTTTGCTTTTCAAGAAATTGTATGCTTGGAGAAATTTTTTTCTGCAATAAATCTCCTGTACTTTCCTTACCCTGCTACGATTTCCTATTGGTAGTTAATTACTGAATAATTGTAAAAACACTTAGTTTAATTGCCACTTGCAGGCTGCAGCAGGAGGAAGTGTATATTCTCAGACAAACGATGTGATATACTATTATCATAAATTGAATGTTGAGTGTGTTTGGTCAGCAGAAGTGTAGGAGAATACCTAAAAATACTAGGAAATGTTAAAATTCATCTACAATACCATAACCATCATGGTCGTCCAGCTTCAATGTTTTTCACATTTCTTGATAGAAATGAGTCACAGAGTGATTTTCTTTTAATAATTATGATTTGGGGGGGGGGGGGGGGGTAAAGGACACACAGCTTTGGCTTTCTTGAATTTCATGATAGGAATGAATCACAAAGTAATTTTCTTTTTGATAATTATGAAAGGGGGCGTGGGTAAAGGGCACATTTCAGAAGTTATTAACTGTATTCAGCAATAACAGAACATCAGTTTGCACAAAGATTTCTGTAAAGTTTGAAACTATTAAATCATCAGGAATATTGAATTTGCTGATTGATATAAGCTAATGCTTTCAAGAAAACACTGGCTTAATATGGTCTCCTGAACATTGAATCGCTCCGCCAGTAACCACTACATAGGACTAACGTAGTAGTACTAGCTAACACAATCAGTGAAAAAAAAAATGTGCATCTCTGATCCTGAAATGGAAAAACATAAGGTATAGAAACTACCCTAGTTAAAGTATATATCTTCATCGTATATATGTTTCCCTCGACTGATGACAATTTTCCTTCCAGTTGCTTTGTGGTTTGAAGTATCTTCACTCAGCAAATGTTCTTCATCGTGATTTAAAGCCTGGTAATCTCCTTGTCAATGCCAATTGTGAACTAAAGATATGTGATTTCGGATTGGCACGGAAAGGTAGGGACAATGGACAGTTTATGACCGAGTATGTGGTGACTCGTTGGTATCGTGCACCTGAGCTCCTCCTCTGTTGTGACAATTATGGAACCTCAATTGACGTCTGGTCTGTAGGATGCATCTTTGCAGAAATTCTTGGGCGAAAACCTATCTTTCCTGGAACCGAAGCCCTCAACCAGCTTAAACTGATCATCAGCGTTCTTGGCAGTCAAATTGATGCTGATATTGAATTCATTGATAATCCAAAGGCTAGGAAGTTCATCAGATCACTACCCTACTCTAGAGGAATCCGGTTTCCTTCTCTATATCCCCAGGCTGATCCACTAGCTTTGGACTTGTTGCAGCGGATGCTTGTATTTGATCCATCCAAGAGAATAACAGTAACAGAAGCTCTTTGCCATCCATATATGTCAAGCCTTTATGATTCAAATCGTAATCCTCCTGCCCAAATCCCGACGGATCTTGACATTAACGAGAACATGGGAGAACCGATGATTAGGGAAATGATGTTGAAGGAAATGCTTCACTATCATCCTGAAGCTGTTTATACAACTTCATTGGCCATGCACCGATAAAAGTTCAGAAGGTGCCCTCCTATGTCTATTACTCAATGTAGCAAAAGATAAACAAATCTTGCTATATTACTCGATTATAAGGCGGTTCTAGTTCTAAAGTTGAAGAAGCGCGCGAATAAAACCAGTGAAGCCAAGTAATTAGCTTCAAACTGGATGAGCTTAAGTAAGGCAGGTTCTTGGTCTTTGTCACTAAATTTTCAAACTCTTTTAATTTGAGTTGGTTACTTGTATACTTACTTGTAATGAAGTACAATGATTACTGTTGCACACAAATATTACATTGGAGAGAAGATGAAGAACTTGTGCAAGTCAGGCAAATTTGTTGTAGCCTGGTAGGCCATTTTTTTTTCAATTGAGACAGTTGTTGAAATGTGTATAAAATTGATTTTAGTAAAGAAAATGGATGCAAAATCCACAAGGACTGTGAAGAGAAAAACAATCATTATAGCAATGACAACGGGGAAAGAAATCTATGCTGGGAAAGCAGCGTAAACAAACACCGAAACCCGAAACTGAAAAAAAATTCATTTAAAAATATATAAGAACGAAATTCAATAAAATGGGCTGAACTCGGAAAAAGAACAACTAATGGGCTAGGCTGTGGTGGCTGGCTGCAGCACGGTTAAAACACAGAAAGTATAAAATTATATCCTATATATAAGCATCCTATATATAAGCTTAGATGGATCGTGTTCTGGCCAAAATTTGGTAGAGCAATATTCAGGTCAATTGGACAAAATTGGGGTAAAATTATGAAGATAACCTCCTCCTGTAGTCAATGGGTGTCCTCATTGGGGATGTGGGATAAACTCTGGTGTGTGCTTTCGGAGTTCTGTCTCTATAGTCAACGGGTGTCCTCGTTGGGAGATTTCGGACTATCATGCACTTTGCACCCAATTTTGGGATCACTTGTCCTGTAATCTGGTGGGGCTCTTTATCCGGGGGGACAAAGATGTGTCTAACATTTGGGGTGAACCACGGCTATACCTGCATCCACGGACTAGAGAAACAGGTAGTGGAGGGTTATCCTCGGCTAGGGAGATGTCTTATCCGCGAAGTCTTGAAGCCGTGGACGAGCCTTGGGCCTTTGTAGTTGGGCCTCATCGGCGGATATTTCTAAAGCTAGTAGAATACGGTTTCCAGTAAGTTTCCTATTGGGCCCCGGGATGAGAAATCTAAGCCCATTAGGTTTCTTGTTCTCCAAGAATTACGTTGGCTTAATTCCCTATCCATAAATAAGGATACGTAGGCAAATTGCAAGGGGTCGGAAGCGAGAGCCTTATGGAGCCACCACCAACCCTAAGCAATTTCATCCCCCAATTCATCACAACTAGAGCGGGCAATTTGGTACACGACACGTGAACACGACACGAAACAACACGAAAATTACGGATATGAGTTTTAATTTTTGGTACACGAAACACGAATGTACACGAACACGAAAATACACGATAGATTCAGTGTCGAATATGAGTTTCAATTTAGGTACACGAAAGTACACGAAATTACACGAGATAAATATATTTATAAATTAATATATATATAACACATTCATATATTTATGTATATAATATAAATATTTACAAGTTTTTATAGAATACTATGTAAAAATACATATATTTATATATACACTCTCCATATTTCATTAAATTATACATTAAAATAGATTTTTTATATATTATATGTATACATATATATTATATTAATTTTTTATTTAATATACACGAAAAGTACACGGAAAGTACACGACATGATTCGAATCGGATATGGGTTTCATATAGGGGTACACGAAATCATTTCGGGTCGGATATGGGTTTCATGTTTACGTACACGAAACACGAAATTACACGACACGAAAGTACACGACACGACCCGATTGCCCGCTCTAATCACAACAACCACACTCCGCTCACTTTTCAGGAGAAGAACCACCATCGTAGATCTTGATTTCGGCGACGAACCTCAAATTTTGTTGATACCAAATTCCTCTGTCAACAAATTGGCCCTAGAAGGAGGGGTGCTGATCAAGATCACAATCTCAAGAGGAAGAGATGTCTCATCACGTTGAAGGTTCTTTAATGTAAGAATTAAAGGAAAGCCACAGAGGAGGTTGCAAACAACGGCCACGAAGGAGATATGTAAATCTATATCTCTAAGTACGTGACTTAGAAATGAGATTATGAGAATAGTATTGATATTCCTAAAGGTCCCCAGTCAAGTATTATTGTCAAGGGACGATAATAAATACATTGAGACTAGTGTGTTTGTTGGTTGATGATCACATCTCATTGATCATAGGTATGGTGATACTAAAGTCAAAACACAGGCACATGTATTAAATACATGGTGCTGGATTGACCCGTTGTGAGATACTACATGTTTATAGTGTCATAAGTTAATCTCACAGTGATAATGATGTATTGGTCCTTTGACCTGAAATCATTATATTTCTCTACGAGAATTAATATACTTTGATACTATTGAAAGTTATCCTTGACCGGGTAATAATAAAAGTAGACATTGGGTACATTATGAATCGTATGAGAAATATGAATTATCTAGATGAGATTTAGCCCTCCTTTATTAAAGGAGTGATATTATTGGCCTCTTGATTGAGTAAGACTATAAAATGCATGGTCGTGCTCAAATACTGATTTGTTTAATAGTTTACTCATTGATCAAGGAAAGAAGGATTGAATGTTAACAGAGGATGACACAATGCATGCCTCGAGTTTGATCTATAATATAAGGCTAAAGGGATTATTTTACATTGTACATTATTCACGAAATGTTTTAATTGATCACTGATTTAATTATTACTACTTGGGTAACAATGATGTATTACTAGATGCCGCTTATTGTTTATGATTTCAAATTAGATTTAAAATTGTTGCCAACCTAATAATAACCTAAAGGGTCGCACAAAGAATGATTGGAGGATTATTTAATTTAAATTCGAATTTAAATTAAATGTATGTAATTCGAATTATTTGTTATTAATTAAGTGTGACTTAATTAATTAAATAAATAGGAAATTCGAATTTAATATTAAATCCGAAATTAAGTTATTGGATGATTAAGTGAGACTTAATAATACAATAATTAGAATTTTGAATTTAATAATAATAATAATAACTCTAAAATTCAGTTTAGGGTTGGAGGCCCATTAACTCTTGCCTATATAATATCTCTTTCTAATAGAATTAGGGTTACACGTTTTATTTGATAAAACATAAACCCTAGCAGCTTGAAGAGAGATAGAGAGACTAAGAAGGCGGCCTCAAGAACGTGCTAGTACACACCCATCCTCCGGGCGATCATTCGTGTGGATACCTTCAAGGCGTAGATCGTTCCAGCGACGGGCTACGTGGTGATCATTCAAGACCTCCATCTTTCCATTAACGTAAAGCTTCTTAAGGTAAAACATCTATTCTCCGTAATTATCCGTTCATTATACATAGATCTTGCGGTAGGGATTCAAAAATTTTATTTTTCCGTTGCGTTTTTATGCTCGAATCCCTAACAATTATTACCAGGAGCTAATCATCGCCTTTATGATGATCCCTCAATGTAACACTCAAGCAGTTTCGTTGTATTTTCCATTACTTGTTTCTGGGACTTGTGCAGGAAGAAGATTGTGAAAGAGACTTGGCACGCTAGAGATCCCCACAAATTCATAGGACGCTCCTTGATTAAG
This sequence comes from Apium graveolens, assembly GCF_009905375.1. Taxonomy (NCBI): domain Eukaryota; kingdom Viridiplantae; phylum Streptophyta; class Magnoliopsida; order Apiales; family Apiaceae; genus Apium; species Apium graveolens. The sequence continues at coordinate 15,448,437 of NC_133650.1, read as the reverse complement.
AAATTTGGGGCCCAGACAACTTTCAACAAATTCTAGGAGAATTCACCGACTGGACACGTCCGTCCCTCTAAGACGTGTCCTCCAGATAATATTCCAAGTTCCATATTAATTGTGTTTCTTGCGGGTAGGAAATCTTATCTGGAAAAAATCTCATGAGTTATCAAGCGCCGCGTCACAATCTATTAAGGCGCGCCCTCTGCATGTGATACATTCAGTGGAGAATTGCCCTCCCAGGGCGCGCCCTCAGAAGAAAAAGTCTATGGAAGCTTTCAATGAAGATGTCTTGATGATCAGATGAGTTATAGTCACTACTTGAAGAATGGCTCAACTGGAACTAATTCACCGTCTTTCAAGACCGAAAGGATATCTGCGATATATTATTTATTTTGGTATTTGTACGATTAAACATAAAATTAAGAACACGTAGATCCTCTCCATTAGGACATGAATTTAATTGATCCAAATCAAAGTCAAGAAGTCAAACTAGCAAAATCATGTCTTTTAAACAAGATAAAAGAGATATTCCATTCTTGCAAAATATCAAAACTATATCTTTTTGGAATATATCTCCAAGGAAATATGATCAAAGAAGAAACATCAAGATATGATATTTCTTAAGATCTGTGTTGCAACAAGAATATGACAACAAGCTCGAATAAAGAATATTGCAGAAATACTCTTTAGAGATCTCATGCTATATCAAAAATATTTAACTCTTCGCTCCAAAATATATCTCTACATATATCAAAAGAGTTTTTATTCAAACTTTATTAATATTCAAGGTTGGAATATTAATATTCAGTTCTGCAACTCATTTATGAATACTTACAGTAATTTTCTCCCGTTTCGTAAAATCAGCATTTCTCGGAGAAAATTATTCAAAAATACTCAAACACATTTCCTATCATTATATATTAGGAAATATATTTTAAGTATTTATACAAGTCAAAACTTTGGTCAAAAGATCCATCTCCTTTATTTCAAGACCAACGATATTTTTATTCGGAAGAAAGGCTAACATAACAGTTTTATTTTTAGATAAAATACTTCCACATGCTATAATGACTTGAAATTTGGTATGGATCATTTAAATGGTATTTTCTAAGTATGGTAAAATTTTTGTAGCATTCAGAAAATTTTTGTCCGGGCACAAAAATCGAGGCAGTTGGTCCCACAGTTGACCATGTTTGACCTAGTTACCATTGACTAAAGTTGACCAAAACTTCCAGGACATCATTTTATAAGATTTAGGTAATTATCATATTTTTATGATATTTATTTAAGAGTTTTCGGGGTGGTCATAATTAATGGTACTTAATCCTTAATTAAAGTAATTAAAGAATGATTGAAAGAAAAGGAAAATATATATTTAATATATATACATATCAGCTGAGATTTGAATGAATACTAGCTTGTGCTTCCTTCCCACTTGCAAAGAAACACAACCTACTTGTCATGTCATCAATTCATGTGATACACTCCATCCACCATTCATTCCTTCTCAAATCTCAACCATTCAATCCACCCAACTTCTCCTATAAATAAACCTCCACCCCAACCCATTTTTAATAAGCTAAAGTGCCACAAAGTTTCTGGGATTTTTTCAAGAAGTGCTTCTCTTCATCTCTTTCAAATTCTATACACACACTTCTTCTCAAAAACCTTCTCTCTCTTCTATATACTTACATATATACAAGGTTTTTGAAACCCAAGCTTAGCTTCACCCAAACAAGCTTTATCCCACCAAGTGAGCTCATCCACTACGACTTTCCGGCCTTCCGAAGGGCTGCCCAAGTTCGACCAAAGTGCCAAAATCCGGCTGAACCTCCGGCGAATTTTTTCGGCGAACTTTTCCGACCGTTTTTCAAAAGTGGTTAGTTTTAGCTTCTTGTTTGAGTTCTTTGTATTTAAGCTTTGTACTTAACTTCTCTACTTCATCTTAAGCTCTAATACAAGCTCTCTTATAAAGGAAGTTCTCGGGGAGAACTTAGATTCGAACTCGGAATTCGAATAAGTATTTGATCTTCATATCGTGTATATAAACAATTTCGAGACATATCGTATAAGCCCTTTCTAACATCTTTCAGTGTTCCGTGGGGTTATTATTCGATATATATAAACTACTCGTAATTATTCGTCTAAACTTCAAAAGCACGATCTTACGCCAATTACTTGCACTTCTATTATTTGGATCTTGGCAAGAATCATAAAACTTCTATAAGTGCTTGAAGTTAAAAGTATACTTTGACCACATAAGTGTCAAAACATAAGTATACTAAAATCCTTAAGCCTATGAGCGTAGAGGATAAGTTACAATTCCGAGATTGTAACTAAAGTATTCTTCGATTTATAAATACGTAATCGAAAGAAGAAGAATACTAAAGAAGTCATAAGCCATAAGTGCTTAACATAAAAAGGGAATTCTCATATTACTCCACAACTTTATTAAATCTATAAAGGAGTAATTATAAATATACTTGACCATATTGTATTATTCTTAAGTCAAGTATTGTTATTTATTTTTAATATTCTTATTTGAATATTATACTACTTGTGGGCTAGTACAGTAACATACTAGTTCAAACCATCTTTTCTATACTTGGTTTATTTCGTGGATTGTCTTATTAGTTTTGTATTAAGGTGAAGTGACGTGAGGTGATTCTCGTTCTAAGACCCAAGTATAGACGTACTAACGGGGAGTTAATAGTCTTCGCCGTGAAGAAGAGGAAAGACCCAAGACCGGATCACTAAGATCCAAGACCGACAAAAGCTAAGGAAGCCAAGTCCATACAAAGGCTCTACAACAACTTTGAAGAAATAGCGGGGAGTTATTGTCTAAAATAAATTGTGTAGGTAATACATTTATTTTGAGGTGGTGACCCTTGTGTTACGCACCAAGACAAATACTTGTAAAGGGTGTAAAGGCTTCTCCGCCTACTAAAGGAGCGAGTTTATTATAAGGGAAAATCCCGAGTCCGGGAGAGGAGCTCGGGGACTGGAGTAGGGGTGAGCGAATCTATTAGAGGTTGCGCCATCGCGAACCAGGATAAAATTACCGTGTGGTATTTTCTTTCCTTGCACTTTACTTTACGCACATATAAATTGCATAACCACTCGGTAAAGTTTTAAAAAGGGATAAAATATTTTTAAAATTGCCACAACAATTTTTAAATTGGTAATTAAGCTATTCAACCCCCCTTCTAGCTTAAAATAGCCCTCTTACGGGACCTTACAATTGGTATCAGAGCAGTGCTTTTTAATGTGTTTGTTAAGTGATTTGCATATTTACAGGCACAACAAAAAGTGATCCGGAATGGCGTATATTAATCCCGTTGGATGTGGTGAAGGTCTATCTAGCTCACGACCTCCTCTATTTGATGACACCAACTTTGCAACATGGAAAACGAGGTTTCGCATTTATGCTAGATCTCAAGGAGTCAAAGTTTGGATGGCTATCGAAGACGGTGTTCGCATTCCTACCAAAACTATCGATGACATCATCGTCGAAAAGAAGGTTAGTGAATACAACTTAGAGGTAGAAGCCACAATGAATATAGCCGCAAAGGCAGAAATGGTTCTCACCGGTGCACTTGCAGAAAAAGAATATAAAAGAGTAAATAATTGCAAGTCGGCACAAGAGATGACAAATTAGTGGTAACCTATGAAGGAACCACTGATATAAAAGATTCTTTTATGGATACATTGATCCAAGAATACGAGAACTTTAAACTCCAAGAAGGAGAAAATATCATCGATATGGAAACAAGATTTACTCGTATTATCGATGAGTTATCTCAACTTGGAAAGAATTATACTCAAAATGAAAAGAATAGAAGAGTGCTCAAATCTCTACCTCCTAGTTGAAAGGTTAAAGTCACTACTATAAAAGAGATGCACAACTTAAATGAGTATAAGATTGATAACCTATTCGGAAATCTTCGTGCTTACGAAGAAGATAATGTTCCGGAAAAGGTTGCTCCAAAGGTGGAGGATAAAAAGAAAAATATGGCTCTAAAGGCCATATTAATTGATGAGGATGAAAACGACGAGGAGTTAAACGAGGAACTCCAAAATCTCGATGAGAGTGAAATTGCTCTACTCACGAGACAACTTCGTCGTGTGCTTCAAAGCAAAGCTCAAAGATACGGAAAAGGCTTCCTAAAATCAAATAATCAACAAAGAGTTTTTAACTCTAACGGAAGGCCAAATTACTCTCAAAATTATTCTTCCAACTATAAGAGTAATAATCCGTCAACGAGCTACAACAAAGGCAAAGGCAGTCAAAATATAAATACCTATAGTAATGCCAATGCTTCTACAAACTATCCTGTTTACACTCCTCCAAAACCTAAAGATCCATCTCCGGAATAAACACAAGATGTGTCTTTCGAGTGTAAACAACCCGGTCATTATAAAAGAGAATGTCCTAAACTTTCAAAGGGACAAAGTCTCGTGGCTGAAAATGGTTGGGATTTGAGTGAAGATGAAGAAGCTCCGGAAGCTAGTGAAAAAGTGGTGAATCTATGCTTGATTGCTCTTGGAGAAGAAACTACATCTAGGGAAGTCTCCTCTACAAATGAAGAGGTAACATCTAACTACGTCTCAATTAAATCATTATTGGATGAATCTAATTTATCACTTATGGACATGAATAAGCATGATTTAATTGGACTTGTGGTAGAATATAAAAGTAAATACAAAGATGTTGATCAAAGGCTTCACTTAGTATGGTCCGAGAAAATGAAAATAAAAGAAATACATCATACTCAAAATAAAGAGTATACTCGGATGATGGACTCAAGAGTCCAAGATGAAAAAGAGATTACATCTCTAAAAGATCAAAACCATCTCATCAAGGTTGAAGTAAATAAAATTCAAGAAAATATAATCAACCTTGAAACAGAGAATATATCACTAATCCTCAAAGAGGAAGAGATGGTACGTGAAAAGGTTCAATTGAATGAAAATATATGTGAACTCCACGTTGATCTATTGAACCTAAAGATTCAAATGGAATGAAGTGTTCAAAATAAAGAAACATCTTCTAAAGATAATCTTGATAAAGAAAATGAGCTAATAAAGATCAACAAGCTTACAATTGAAGCTCAAAAGTTGAAAGAAGAAAATCATAAGCTCATAGCTCAAGTTAAGGATCAAGAAATAATTCTTAACAACAAGATTGATGCCTTACAAAAAGATAATGAAAGTCTTGAAAATGTTCTTCAAAGATTTACAAAAGGCAATAAGATGTTGGATCAAATGGTGCATACAAAAACCTCATACAATCATGAAGGTTTAGGATATAATAAGAATTCTCCTCCTAAAAATAATATTCGGAGATTTGTATCACCAACTAAGACTTCACCCGAATCACCATCTTATAAATGTTCTTATTGCAATAAAATTGGACATACCATTCAATACTGCAAATTCAAGAATGGTGAAATTAAGAGGAAGCATGTATGGATTCACAAGGAATCATACAAGAAAGATGATAAACGTGTGCCTCACAAAAATATGGAACATAAGGATCCAAGGCAACAAAGGTCTCATCAACCAACTATGTTTCAAAATAGAAACACACAATATCATGTAAATGGTAATGCATTTAGAAGACAACAAACTCTTAGTAGAAATGCTTATGCTACTTACCATGCTAATAATAGATATAATGTTTATCATGCTCCATCAAGATTTCATGATAGCTCTAGGTATTATCAACCTCAAACTAGGCCTTATGCATCTAGAAATATTTATATGTATAATGATAATTATACCATGCCTAGATTATTTCATAAATCAAATGTTATATATGATGTACTAATCCCAGGACCCTCAAGACAAAGGGGTACCTATAAATTTAACTAATCATATATGTAGGTTTGTCTTGCCGCGAAACAAGACATACGGTACCTTGATAGTGGATGTTCAAGACATATGACCGGTAATAAGTCACTCTTGAACAACATTAAAAGGGTTACTGCTGGGAGCGTAACATTTGGTGATAGTAGTAAAGGAAACATTGTCGGCATAGAAGATATCAGAAATGAGAAAGTTAAAATTTCCAACGTCCAATTGGTCACCGGGTTAAGGTACAATCTTCTCTCAATTAGTCAATTATGGGACAATGACTACAAGGTAATTTTCTACACTACTCATTGTTCTATATTAGATAAATTTGGAAAGTTGGTTCTCACTTGCCCTAGAAATAAAAATGTTTATACATGTGACATGAGCAAGCAAGTGAACGTGTACCTAATCACTATAAATGATGATCCATGGCTATGGCATCGAAGATTAGGACATGCCAACATGAAGTTGATAAAGAATATATCAACTAAAGACCATGTCCGAGGTATACCAAAACTAAACTATCATAAAGATCATACTTGTGAAGCTTGCGAAGTTGGTAAACAAATTCGAGCTTCTCATAAAGCAAAGTTTATGGTATCTACCTCGAGACCTCTCGAGCTACTACATATGGATCTTATTGGTCCGGTTCCAATACAAAGTCTCGGAGGTTGCTCATATACGTTGGTAGTTGTGGATGATTATTCACGATTCACATGGACTGAATTTCTCAAAGCCAAAAGTGATGATTTTGAATCCTTCTCATCCTTATGTAAAAGGATTCAAAATCAACAAAATAAAACCATAGTCTATATAAGGACTGATCATGGTAAAGAATTTGAGAATTCAAGTTTCACCAACTTTTGTGATGAACATGGCATCACACATAATTTTTTCGCTCCATACACTCCTCAATCCAATGGAGTAGTTGAACGGAAAAATAGAACACTCCAAGAAATGGTTAGCATAATGCTAAATGAATATCGTCGACCTAAATATTTTTGGGCCAAGGCTATGTCAACCGCTTGCCATATTCTTAATCGGGTTTTGCTACGACCTATAAAACAAAAGACTCCTTACGAGTTATATTTTGGCAAAACTCCAAAACTAAGCTACTTTCGAGTATTCGGAAGCAAGTGCTTCATATTAAATTCAAAAGAGTACCTTACGAAGTTTGATCCTAAATCAAACGAAGGTATATTTCTTGGATACTCGAGCAATAGTAAAGTTTACCGAGTGTTTAACCTCAAATCGCTTGTGATGGAAGAATCTATGAATATCGTTTTTGATGAAAGTAAACCACCGACGAAATATAAAGATCTTGTTGACCAAGAAAATGTTGAACAAGATGATATTGAAAAGGTTATTCGACAATTCGAAAATATGGATCTCGGGACTCCCGTACATATAAATCCATTAGAATTGGAAGAGAAGGAAGATGAACTTCCTCAAGCAATTCCCACTATAAAAAGTCATCCATTAGATAATGTGCTTGGAGACTTAAGGAAGGGAGTTCAAATGCGGTCACAAGTTCAAAATGTTGTGAATCATCTTAGTTTTCTATCTCAAATAGAACCTAAGACCGCAAAAGAGGCCTTATCAGACGAGGATTGGATTTCTGCTATGCAAGATGAATTGCTCCAATTTACTCGTAGTAAAGTGTGGGAACTTGTCCCTAAGCCTCATGAAACTTCCATAATTGGTACAAAATGGGTATTTCAAAATAAATTAGACGAGAATGGAACGGTAGTTTGAAAAAAGCAAGATTAGTTGCACAAGGATATACCCAAATGGAAGGAATAGACTTTGATGAAATATATGCATCGATAGCAAGAATTGAATCAATTCGAATGCTATTGGCTTATGCTTGCCATAAAAATTTCAAAGTCTATCAAATGGATGTGAAATCTGCATTTTTAAACGGGATCTTGGAAGAGGAAGTATATGTGAAACAACCTCCTGGGTTTGAAGATGCAACACATCCCGAGTATGTCTATAAATTATATAAAGCTCTATATGGCTTAAAATAAGCCCCAAGAGCATGGTACAAAAGGTTGAGCAAGTTCCTTCTAGAAAATAAATTTAAGATGGGAACGGCCGATAAAACCTTATTTACGAGGCAAGAAAAAGATTATATATTGCTCGTACAAATATACGTAGATGACATCATATTTGGCTCAACAAATGATGCACTATGTAAAGAATTCTCTGAAAATATGAGTAAAGAATTCGAGATGAGTATGATGGGAGAATTAAACTTTTTTTTGGGATTGCAAATAAGGCGACCTGATGAAGGCATCCATATCTCTCAATCCAAGTATTGTAAAGAGATGTTGACAAAATTCGAAATGGATAATGCCAAACCCATCTCTACTCCTATGTCTACATCCGATAAATTAACAGAAGATCCAAAAGGAATTCCCGTAGACACAAAGAAATATCGAGGAATGATCGGTAGCTTGCTCTATATAACTGCAAGTCGTCCCGATATTCAATATAGTGTTTGTAAGTGTGCTAGGTTTCAAGTAGCACCGAAATAATCTCATTTATCCGCGGTAAAAAGAATATTGAGATATCTTAAAGGAACCACTGATGTTGGTCTTTGGTATCCAAAAGGAATACCATTTGACTTAGTATATTTTTCTGATTCGGACTATGCCGGGCATTTAGTCGACAAAAAAAGTACGAGTGGTACTTGTCAGTTTCTCGGTGGATGTTTAGTTTCTTGGTTTTCAAAGAAACAAAATTCCGTATCCATGTCAACAACCGAGGCTGAATATATAGCAGCTGCAAAGTGTTGTGCTCAAATATTGTGGATGAAGCAAACACTAGCTGACTATAATATAAAATTTGATGTGATCTCAATCTTATGTGATAATACGAGTGCTATTGATCTTAGCAAAAATTCCGTATTACATTCAAGATCTAAACATATAGATGTGAGACATCATTTTTTACGTGATCATGTCAATAAAGGCGATATAAAAATGACTCGTATTGATACTGAGATCAATCTCGCTGACATATTCACAAAACCATTAAATTCTGAAAGATTCACTAAACTCCGCTTGGATTTAGGAATGTTGGAATCTGTGAAATAATGGTTTATAAAAAGAGAGTTATAAAGAAATCTCAACGATAATGATATTTTCCCGATCAAGTTATTAAGTTTATCTAAAACTCATATTCATCAATAAAGAAATTTATTGATCGGGTTAAGATAACTTAAATAGCCCAGATTAACCGGGAAAATAAAATTAATCGAGTGAATATTTATTATTCCATGAGATTTATAAATATTTAAGAAGTCTCTCTCAAATAAAGTGTTATTATATTTATTTTCAGTTTATATATAAATATATTTATATATATACATATATATATATCTATTTTTTTATCTTAAATATATATATTTATTTACTTATAGATAAATACATAAATATATGTTATTTTTGGTTTCCAAAAGTATATATATATCAAATTTCTGTAATATGTAAATAATTCTCTTAAAAAATATTTTCACAAAATATATAAGGATATTTATCCAGCTATTTTTGAAAATAAATATATATTTTCTAAATTATTTCTTTACTATCCAGCCCAAACAAAAATTATCCGGCCCAAATCTTTTTATAAGCCCAGTCATAAAAACCAAGCCCAAATCATTTGTAGCCCAAATTTATCAAACCCTGGCATCTGGATCGTTGATCATTTGATGATTAAATCTCAGCCATTAATTTACTAAAATATATAAACCTATTTCTGTGTCTACAGTGTCATTTGACACGGTTCAGTTGAAACCCTAATCTCTAAACACTCCCTCGTCTCTCTTCTTTTCTCCGCCTCTTTTGAAGAACCCTAGATCTATTTCTTCATTTTTCTCTTCGATTCTCGATGAAATTCATCAGATATTATACTTATATTTCATTATTCGTAGATAGGAACATACGATTAATGTATAATCGTGGTTGGGTTGGTAAAATCAAATCGATTTTTGGCATATAAATCGAACGAGAATCATCAAATCGAACATTAGATTAGATGATTTTAATACTTTTATGCTCTTATTTGGTTGATGGATTTTAAAAACCCTAACATTTTATTTAGATTAATGGCAGGAGAAGACTGATTACTCGATTATCTTCTTGAAAAAGAAGTTACAATGGCTGCATGCGACGGAGAAGAGCAAATCGGAAGTTGACTCAGTCCGCGACTGAGTCAACCAGGTAAGACCTATGAGTCAGGCCAGGCTCTAGGCTCAGGTGATTTTTTTTGTTTATTTCAGTCTTATTCGAGTGAATTTGTGGTAGAGGGAACTTGACTAGAGTTGAATCGAACTTTATCTGATTAATTCGTATCTTTGTGAGACAAATGCTCTGTGATATGTGTTTGATGAAGCTGTGATTTGATTCTACTCTGTGGCTGATCGAATTAAAAGTATGAAGTTCGGATTATTGTTGAAGAAGTTGTTATCTGTTGATTTGTGACTGTTGGATTCATTGTTATCTGTTGGATTCATGATTATATGTTAGACTTATGATTGAATGTTGGGTTAATAATTACTTATTTCAGTCAAGAAAGTTTGTTGATTAATCTGGATAATATTTCAATGGTTGCTTAAAATGATCACTTGGTTAAGTTAAGAACAATCTTTATCAGTCTTTGAAGTTTAATTGGACTATAAATATATGTGTAAAATGTAAACTTGATGAGAACATGCTTGCCTGAGGTTAAAATCTGTGAATCTGTTGTTTCAAAATCTCTGTGAAATTGTTTCAAATAAGGTCTTTTTGCTTGATAAATTATAGAGTTCTGGTATAAAATAACAGATTGTCTTTTGATAAGTTTAAGTCCAGGAAAGTCAGTATCCTAGTTGTTTTGACTTTAAAGTTCCTTAATAACTCAGTATACTTCATGATTTCTTATTTATCTAAAGATGGAGTTACCTAGGTATAAATCCTGTTGGATTGAGTTTTTAACACTGTTATTTGTATGTATGATTTAATTATCTGATTAAGCTTTGCAAAACAAAAATTATATGAATCTGTGCTCTAATTACCTAATTAATCCTTGCAGAACTATAAGTTTATGTGATTATGATCTGTGTTATTAAAGTATATTACTTAAGTTATTAACACATCTAATATACATTACTATTCAATGATACTTCAACTATGATCTGTCTTGGTTAATTAATCAGTTTCGTCTTAACAGTTTACTACTAGTACTTTCCTTTAAAAAGAAAACAAACTCTTGTCTTCATTATCTGTCAAGAACAATATATAATCAAGAATAAACTTAAAACTGGTCTGTTATTTTTTAGTGATAAAATCTGTTTGAACTGGACCCTGAATATGCTATCACTTGTTTTCCTGGGTTATTTGGTTGAACTGAACTCTTACATGAATAACTGTAATTGTCCTTTGATAATATCTTGGTTGTTTAGCATTAGTCTGTTCATACTCTACCAAATTGATCTAAGATTACTGAGATATGAAGTCTGTATAAGTGTGTGTCCAAATGTATTTGCAAGCTGTCCTGATTGATATCTTAAGCTGAATTCATTGAATCTGGACAAGAAATGTCTTATTACTTCCAATCTCTACTTGCCTACTTGAAAGGTGTACCGAGTCTGTGCATCATGCCTATATAATCTGTATATTTAAGTGCAACATTGTTTACTATTCTATGCATTTCTTTTGCTTATACAGCCATAAGAACTTAGATAAAGTATAATCAAGACTAGTTTGTGTAATCTCAGATTATTAAAAATAAAATAATACACTCACACACCAGCCCTCACAGTAAGACCTGGCAGGGGAGCCTTGAGCATCCCTGTATCTGGATCACTGCAGTGATTAATGGCCACTTAGAAAATTTAGGTGACATTTTATTCTAAATTATTGCATTTAAAGTGTTATATCTGATATAAATGATGTGAGTGTTGTATTGCCTTGAATGCTATTTGAAATAAATGAAAACTGATTGTGTATTAATATAGATGCATTGTTCTGTGTTAAATGTATCTAACATTCTCTTGGTTGCATTTCTTTAATAACATGTCTTGAGAAATAAATGTTACATTCCTTGTTTACATTCAAAATTTTCAGAAAATGAATTTCAGTCCAAAAAGTAACAATCTGTCTGCATTAATCTTTTCTCAAATCTGAACATCCTTTAATGCTTTGCTTGTCACTTGCTAGATCTATGTGGTAGAGTGAGACGCTTTTCACCTTTATGTCACACATTCTCCCAAATTTGTGTACTTTTTGTACTTCTAACAGTACTAAAACAATATTTCCTAGTACTAGTTGCATATGTCATCTCTCAAAATTCATACCCTAGCTGCATTATACACATATTTAGGATCTGAAATTATGTGAACCATGCCTCTGCACATCAACTCCTTGCCAACTGCATTTAATGAAAATCACTGTTCATGAACAGTGAAAGTTACTTTCCAGAAAATTATTTTTCTAACTTAAATTGAATTATGTGCTATGCGCATGCATATATACTTGTTTAAACTTGCTGCATTCACACACAAATACAGTTCATTTTGCATTACTCCACTTCACTTACAACATGAACCCAAATGCTAACCCTTTTTACCCTAAACCCAGACCACTGATTGAGAACCCATATCTTCTTGAAGATATGGAGAAAAATCAGTTTCACCATCACAAAACATCAACCTTCAAAACTTTCCAATCTTCATATCCTAAACACTATCATAAAAGACATTTTCCACCTAAACAACTCAGAAAGGGATACAAAAATCACACCATTCCTTTCTACCAAAGCAGACAATTTCAGAACCCTCATTCCCCTAACCCTAGACCAACTAAGCCTTTCCAACCACAAGTCTATACCAGGAAAGCCAATCTCAGACAAGAACCAAACCCTAGCCCAAACATGAACAAACCAAAACCTCTACCACCAAAACTATCTAACCCATCAAACTCCAAAAAGTTTCTTGAACTCATAAAAATTGTCCAACCTGGCACTTGTGTGGATGTTAAAGTTGAAGTGGAGTTCATCATTAGAAGGGCTAAATGGGATGGTTTAATGTACAATCTAGGAAAACAGTATTTCACTCATCTCATGGGGGAATTTTATTGCAACATGAACATAATTAAAGGGGTAGAGGGCATCTTGCATTTCACTACAACAGTGAATAGGAAAGTTATCTGTGTAGATAACAAGAGCATAAATAGAGCACTGCATTTACCTCTTCATCTATGTGAGTTGCCATGTGAGGACATATTTTCTCTGTTTGTGTTTAATAAGTCTGAATTTGAACTTATGGTAGAAATGTTTTGTAAGTCTGATGTGCCTGATGGTCTCTGTGATGTCAACTGTTGTATTCACTTTAAACATTTCACTAGCACTTTCCAGCACCTTGCTCTCATTATTAGGTCTAATGTTATGCCTAAGCCTAATCAGAGCAAATATTTTGACTTCTTTGATATAAAAATCATGCATCTGCTTTCTAATAACAAAATCAATTTCAGTATCTCCTATGTCATTCTCTTGAACATGATAAATGCTCATCTTGTTGATTATATGCCATATGGTATGTTAATTACTTCTCTCTTTGCAATCTGTAACATTCCAATGATCTTTGCAAATCTGGCTGATTCACAAATCACCAATGACCATTTTAGGCCACAAGTGCCCCTAATGCACTGTGAACCTCAAGAGGTCACTCCTGTTGTCATTCCTCAGTTCATCAGAGAGGAAGATGTCTTTCCCTCTAAATTTGAGTCTGTCAAGGCCATGTTTAATGAACTAAAAATGGAACTTAAGAGATTAAAAACTGAAAATGATGAGGGTAATAAAAAGGTAGGAAAACTAGAGGGCATCACTGTATCTTGTAAACGTAGGATTGCATATTTAGAAAACCTAGTTGCATCTACACTAGGAACAAATTGCATATCTGATCAAGAAATTGTCAATTCATATCAAGTCCCTTTGAGTGAGAACACTGCAATGATTCACGAGTCAGAAGAAGTAGGTATGGGAGATAGAGGTCAATTAATTGATAATCTGCCTGATTTAATCCATGTCTGTGATGCTGATGGTAATGTTATTGGATGATCTGTGTTGATGTTCTTGCTACTGAGTGCTTATGTACCTTGTTGTGTTGCTGCTTCTGCACCCTTTTTGCTGATCTATTACTGATCTGTTGTATTTCTGTTGGTGTAATTTGAATTAAACCTTTGGATTTCTAATTTGATGTTTGTAACCTTAAACTCTGTTTTAATTTGGTTGAACCTAATGGAGTGTATGCACTCCTAATGCTTTGTAATCTCTAAGACAGGTGCAGAACTTTATTCTATTTAATCAGTGAACCACACTGATTGATATGAACACTTTTGTTCAATGTAATATAATATGCATTCTGTTAAATCTGGTGTTGCATACTCTATCATATTTGTATTACAATTTTTGCTCTTAAATTCACTAACCAATCTATACGGGAACAAAATTGATTCTGACTTTAAAATTCTATGTTTCTTGGTATTAGAATATGAACTTGTGTTTACTGTTGGTGATGCATTCCGGCTTAGTGTTATGTTCTATGATGTTCCCTAATCAGCTCTGTCACTAATCTGTGAAGTTAATTATTTTAAAAAAACACGGTTTTTAGACTACTCTGTCATTTTAATCTTATCTACCAAATTGACTGACAAATTAAACATTCTATAAATATTTGCCCCTGTCTCTTTCAGATCAGTTGAGAGTTAAGCAATTTGGTAACTGGTATATGTGTGTATTATCTAACTAATATGCAGGCCATCCACACGCATGCATAACTCAAAACTGATCAAGCTTATCTTCTGGAAGCATTATGTCAAAATCATCAAGTCTCATTCTGCTAAGGTATGACAGGTATACATTCTTAACCTATAATAATTCTATTTCCACACACACATCAGAATGTTGTATTAAGTTCCAGTATTAAACCAATCCAACTGAATCTTTTGTGGTAAATGAGTAAAAGATATTGAGTATCATTATTGTGGATTTAGATATATTGTATGTGTAATGGTTTGTTTCGAAATGTATAGCTCCTTAGAATGTATTAGCTTTCCAACATGTATAATCTGATACTTGGCTCTGAAATAGAAATAGAATGTATTAGTGATTAGATATTGTAACTTGACAATAGCCAACAAAGTCGATTTGACCAAATAGTATGTATTAGATCTCAGACTTTGTAACTTGAACATTGATTGTATTAGTGACAGCTTTTGTAAATTGTGATTGAAAATTATGTATGCTAGACTGTTAATCACTAAGGAAGTGTTTGCATGAATCATGTTACTTTACAGATTGAAACAAAAATAAAATTGGCTTAAATACAATTTGTCTAAAGTTACATGCAATCTGTCAAAACTGAAATGAACTTGCTAAAACTAAAATGACTGATCATTGATATAAAGTACAGTTCAATCAGACGGCTACAAACAGATATAATCAAGATTGGATCTTAAAAATTATATCCTATCTTTCCAGTCAAACCATGCATGCATAAACATTTCTTCTTTTGTTTTGCTAAACTACATGGATTATATCTCAAAAGCACTGCCTTAACTGTTTTTCTTTCAAAACATACAAAAACAAATCAAACTTACCATGCATATCATTTTGGATTAATTTCTACATGCTCAAAATACATGTATTTGACTAGAACTATTAATCACAATGACATGTTTTCTAAGATTAATGCTTTTCGATAAAACTCTACATATTCTTTTTGGCATGTACCAAACAAAAGGGGAAGAGAAATTGGACCCTTAATGTTCAATATTTTTCAAAAAATTTCAAAATTGCTATCTTTTTTATATACAAGGATCTATCTGTGCTTATATTTGTCTATGCTAAATCTAACAAATCATTTTGCAGGATTTTTAAGAAAGGAGCTTTAAATGTTTTATGTGCAAAATACTTTTCAAAAATCATGCATACACCAAGGGGAAACACACACTGTTAATTTTATGTTTGTTTGGCAAATACCAAAAAGGGGAAGATTGAAAGGATATCTTCGATATATTATTTATTTTGGTATTTGTACGATTAAACATAAAATTAAGAACACGTAGATCCTCTCCATTAGGACATGAATTTAATTGATCCAAATTAAAGTCAAAAAGTCAAACTAGCAAAATCATGTCTTTTAAACAAGATAAAAGAGATATTCCATTCTTGCAAAATATCAAAACTATATCTTTATGGAATATATCTCTAAGGCAATATGATCAAAGAAGAAACATCAAGATATGATACTTCTTAAGATCTGTGTTGCAACAAGAATATGGCAACAAACTCGAATAAGGAATATTGCAGAAATACTCTTTAGAGATCTCGTGCTATATCAAAAATATTTAACTCTTTACTCCAAAATATATCTCTACATATATCAAAAGAGTTTTTATTCAAAGTTTATTAATATTCAAGGTTGGAATATTAATATTCAGTTCTGCAACTCATTTATGAATACTTACAGTAATTTTCTCCCGTTTCGTAAAATCAGCATTTCTCGGAGAAAATTATTCAAAAATACTAAAACACATTTCCTATCATTATATATTAGGAAATATATTTTAAGTATTTATACAAGCCAAAACTTTGGTCAAAAGATCCATCTCCTTTATTTCAAGACCAACGATATTTTAATTCGGAAGAAAGACTGACAGAACAGTTTCATTTTTAGTTAAATACTTCCACATGCTAGAATGACTTTAAATTTGGTATGGATCATTTAAATGGTATTTTTTAATTATGGTAAAAATTTCGTAGCATTCAGAGAATTTTTGTCTCGACACAAAAATTGAGGCAGTTGGTCCCACAGTTGACCACGTTTGACCTAATTACCATTGACTAAAGTTGACCAAAACTTACAGGACATCATTTTATAATATTTAGGTAATTATCATATTTTTTATGATATTTATTTAAGAGTTTTTGGGGTGGTCATAATTAATGATACTTAATCCTTAATTAAAGTAATTAAAGAATGATTGAAAGAAAAGGAAAATATATATTTAATATATATATATATATATATATATATATATATATATATATCAGCTGAGATATGAATGAATACTAGCTTGTGCTTCCTTCCCACTTGCAAAGAAACACAACCTACTTGCCATGTCATCAATCCATGTGATACACTCCATCCACCATTCATTCCTTCTCAAATCTCAACCATTCAATCCACCCAACTTCTCCTATAAATAAACCCCCACCCCAACCCATTTTTAATAAGCTAAAGAGCCACAAAGTTGCTGGGATTTTTTCAAGAAGTTATTCTCTTCATCTCTTTCAAATTCTATACACACATTTCTTCTCAAAAACCTTCTCTCTCTTCTATATACTTACATATATACAAGGTTTTTGAAACCCAAGCTTAGCTTCACCTAAACAAGCTTTATCCCACCAAGTGAGCTCATCCACTACCACTTTCTGGCCTCCCAAAGGGCTTCCCAAGTTCGACCAAAGTGCCAAAATCCGGCCAAATCTCCGGTGAATTTTCCGGCGAACTTTTCCGACCGTTTTTCAAAAGTGATTAGTTTTAGCTTCTTATTTGAGTTCTTTGTATTTAAGCTTTGTACTTAACTTCTCTAATTCATCTTAAACTCTAATACAAGCTCTCTTATAAAGGAAGTTCTCGGGGAGAACTTAGATTCGAATTCGGAATTCGAATAAGTACTTGATCTTCATAAAAATCATTCCAACGAGAAGATCTAAAAAGAAAAGTACTTTATCTCCAAGGGGAGATTATATTTGACACAAATACGAGTTAGCCAATTATTTCTTTCACTTTAATTAAATCTTAGCTAACACTCATTCGTGCTCATAAAATATTTACGAAGTTTAAGTGTAATTCTTTCTAGCATCTTTAGTGCTCTCCGGGGGATTATTACTTGTCTCATATAAACACTTCGTAATTTGTCAAATCTTAAAACAGATCGTACGAGTTAGACAATTACTTAACGCTCTTTAATTGGATCTTGTCTAACTAATAACGTACATATAAAATATTATGAAGTAAAAGTGTAATCCCTTCTAACATCTTTAGTCTTCCGGGGGATTATAGCTTGTTTCATATAAACTACTTCGTAATCAAATCCACGAGTTAGCCAATTATTTTCACGCTCTTTAATTAAATCTCGGCTAACACATATCGTGTATATAAACAATTACGAGACATATCGTATAAGCCCTTTTAACATCTTTCAGTGTTCCGTGGGGTTATTATTCGATATATATAAACTACTCGTAATTATTCGTCTAAACTTCAAAAGCACGATCTTACGTCAATTACTTGCACTTCTATTATTTGGATCTTGGCTAAGAATCATAAACCTTATACAAGTGCTTGAAGTTAAAAGTATACTTTGACCACATAAGTGTCAAAACATAAGTATACTAAAATCCTTAAGCCTACGAGCGTAGAGGATAAGTTACAATTCCGAGATTGTAACTAAAGTATTCTTCGATTTATAAATACGTAATCGAAAGAAGAAGAATACTAAAGAAGTCATAAGCCATAAGTTCTTAACATAAAAAGGGACTTCTCATATTACTCCACAATTTTATTAAATCTATAAAGGTGTAATTATAAATATACTTGACCATCTTGTATTATTCTTAAGTCACGTATTGTTATTTAGTTTTAATATTCTTATTCGAATATTATACTACTTGTGGGCTAGTACAGTAACATACCAGTTCAAACCATCTTTTCTATACTTGGTTTGTTTCGTGGATTGTCTTATTAGTTTTGTAGTAAGGTGAAGTGACGTGAGGTGATTCTCGTTCTAAGACCCAAGTCCTAGACGTACTAACGGGGAGTTAGTAGTCTTCGCACCATGAAGAAGAGGAATGACCCAAGACCGGATCACTAAGATCCAAGACCGACAAAAGCTAAGGAAGTCAAGTCCACACAAAGGCTCTACAACAACTTTGAAGAAATAGCGGGGAGTTATTGTCTAAGATAAGTTGTGTAGGTAATATATTTATTTTGAGGTGGTGACCCTTGTGTTACGCACCAAGACAAATACTTGTAAAGGGTGTAAAGGCTTCTCCGTCTACTAAAGGAGCGAGTTTATTATAAGGGAAAATTCTGAGTCTGGGAGAGGAGCTCGGGGACTGGAGTAGGGGTGAGCGAATCTATTAGAGGTTGCGTCATCGTGAATCAGGATAAAATCACCGTGTGGTATTTTCTTTCCTTGCACTTTACTTTCCGCACATATAAACTGCATAACCACTTGGTAAAGTTTTAAAAAGGGATAAAATATTTTTAAAAACGCCACAACAATTTTTAAATTGGTAATTAAGCTATTCAACCCCCCCCCCCTTCTAGCTTAAAATAACCCTCTTACAGGACCTTACAAAGACGCGCCCTTTCCTTAAGGTACGCCCTCAAAAAAAATATATATTGATGGTGAGGTAAACTTTATTAAGTACAAGGGGAATATTAATATTGGAACTTCAGAAGAAAATAAGCTATCAGAGTAGAGGTACCATGAATCCTAGGATGAGCCCCTTGACTGTCAAGGTGAGGCCCCGGGACATGAATGAGCTCCTCTATCTAATGATGTAATGTTATATCCTTAGCATTTATAAGTAAACTCTCCAAGGCTATCTCTCTTAAGGCGCTCCTTCATTGAAATACCCATGTCATCTTACTCGACATTAAAGACATGATTTAGAAAGAAGCAAATGAAGTACAATGATCTTCCTAGTATGTCGAAAGTTTATTTTCAGTGAACACGCCCTCATATCCTCAATAATCTGAGTGAGTTTTCAGGGCGCGCCCTGAGCATATTTGTCTCATATGTTAATGCTTCTTCTTTCGGTATGATTACAAAGGTCATCTGGTTATTTTTAGCAAGAAGAAATTGTGGGAGTTGCCTTAGAAATGGATGAGGAAAATAAGGCTACAAAGTACTTTTGACAAGGTGCACGCTCGGGGGGTAGGTCACCTCTCATCAGTTCTGTGATATTACATATTGCCACATGAATAAGATATATGGCTTTTCTTAAAAATCAGGGAGATGATCGAGGTCAGGAAAACACCCACGTTTAAGAAAACGCTCAACTTCAAGAAAATGTCTCTGAGAGTGAGATGTCCTTTATTGGATGCCACTTCGTGAGATGCCTCGCTAAGAGATAATTCTACATGAGATAGTTTCAACATCCCTTGAGTTTCGTTGAAGATAGAAGACT